>NW_027187400.1:31214752-31230453 GCF_028583685.1 Petaurus breviceps papuanus | reverse complement strand
TCTATCTATCTATCTATCTATCTATCTATCTATCTATCTATCTATCTCCTCCAACTACCCTAATATTGAGAAAGGTCTCATGAGTTACAAATATCATCTTTCCATGTAGGAATTTGAACAGATCAACTTTATTAAGTACCATATGATTTTTCTTTCCTGTTTACCTTTTCATGCTTCTCTTGAGTCTTGTATTTGAAAGTTAAATTTTCTTTTCAACTCTGGTCTTTTCATTAAGAATGCTTGAGGAGCCAAGATGGCAGAATAGAAACAGGTCTTCCAAATGGCTTCCACTTCCACTCCTCAAATTCATGAAAAAAAAATGACTTTCAAAAACTTTGGAGCTACAAATCCCACAAAATGACAGAGAGAAGCTAACCTCCCCCTGAACACAGTCTGGCAGGACAGAAAGAAGGGGCCAGTGCAGCACACTTGGAGCCAAGCCCAGCCTCATGTGAGCCAGATGTTTTAGCCTTAGGGCAGCCACAACCAGCAGCCAGCTGGAAGGACTTCAGATCACCAGCAGCTGTGGAGGTTTCCAGAATTGTCAACCCATAGATGCTAAGGACAAAATGAGAGGTCAGTGCAATGTGGACTTTGGGAACAGGAGATTGGGAGTCCATTTTGGCCTTTACTCATGGAGGGAGAAACAGCTGAGGCACCATGGCCATGCAGCCGCCACCACGTGGCTGCTTCAGAGCTCCTGGCCTGCAGATAGTAGGGGGACTAAGGAACCAGTCTAAGTGATAATCTCTCTTGCTTCTACCTACTTGGATCTAGGGTGGATATCCTGGGGTTTGTGACCAGTTTGCCAGAGCATGTGGAGCCTTCAGAGAGAGAAAGCTGAGAGCTCTGGAAGCTGTGAAAACCCCAGAAATTTTGGACAAAGCCCCCCTCTCTGGTAGGAAAGTTCTACTGTAGCAAAAACCTCAAAAGTCAAGTAATGGAGAAGCAACATGAGCAAGCAAAGGAAGCAAAGCAAGCATAGAAATTTGACTTTACACTTCTATTTTGGCGACAAAAAGGATCAAAGGAAGACAGCAAAGTCAGAACTCCTGAAGCACAAGCTTCCAAGAAAAATAGGAGCTGGTTACAGGCAATAGAGGAGATTAGGAAGGATTTTGAAAACCAAATAAAAGAAGTGGAAGAAAAAATGGGAAGAGAAATGAGAATGATGCAAGAAAATTATGAAATGAGAGTCAACAATATGACTGAAGAAGATATACCTTTAAAAATAGACTAACTCAAATGGCAAAAGAGGCTCAAAAAGCCAATGAGGAGAAGAATGCCTTAAAAAGCCTCATTTGCCAGATGGAAAAAGAATATAAAAAGTTCACTGAAGAGAATTATTCCTTTAGAATTATATCAAAACAAAAGGAAGCTAGTGACTTTATGAGAAATCAAGATACTATTAAACAGATCCAAAAAATGAAAAAAAAATAGAAGGCAATATGAAATATCTCATTGGGAAAACCACTGACCTAGAAAATAGGTCCAGGAGAGATAATTTAAAAACTATTGGACTACTTGAAAGCCATGATCAAAAAAAGAACCTAGAAATCATCCTTCAAGAAATTCTCAAGGAAAATTGCCCTGATGTTTTGGAACCAGAAGGCAAAATAGAGGTTGAAAGAATCTAGCGATCACCTCCTGAAAAAGATCCCAAAAAGAAAACTCTTAGGAATATTATAGCCAGGTTCAAGAGTTCCCATATCAAGGAGAAAATATTGCAAGCAGCCAAAAAGAAACAATTTGAATATTGTGTAAACAACCAGGATAGGAAAGGATCTGGCAGCTTCTACACCGAGGGACTGAAGGGCTTGGAATATGATATTCCTGACATAAAAGGAGCTGGGATTAAAGCTAAGAATCACCTACCCAGCAAAACTGAGCATCATGTTTCAGTGGAAAATATGGTCATTCAGTGTAATAAAGGACTTTAAAGCATTCATGATGAAAAAACCAGAGTTGAATAAAAATTTAACATTCAGATACAAGACCCAATATGAGAACAAGAAGGTAAACAGGGAAAAAAAATCATAAGGAACTTATCAAAGTTGAACATTTTACATTCCTACATGGAAAAATGATAATTGTAACTTATGACATTTTTCTCAGTATGAAAATAGTTGAAGGGAATAGAAATGTATATTATATATATATACACACACATATATATACACATGCATACACATACATATATGTATATGTTTATGTAGAAATACATATATATTTCTATATAGGACAGTATATGGGTGTATGAATACATATGTGAGTGTGTGTTTATATGTGTAGAGGTATACATAGAAAGAGGGCACAGGAGCAACTGAATAGGAAGGGATGATACTTATAACGTGTTATTAAGAGGAGAGAGAGGAATATAATGACATGAGATAGGTAGAGACAGAATGGGGTAAATTATCTCATATAGAAGAGGCAAGGGAAAACTGTTACAATAGAAGGGAAGAACAGGAAAACAAAATGGAATGAGTCAACCTTATTCTCTTTGAATTTGGCTTAGGGAGGGAATGACATACACACTCAATAGGGCATCTCACCCTACAGGAGTGTAGAGGGGAAGGGGATGAGAGGGGGGAAGATGGAAGGGAAGGAAGGCTGGGGTGGGGAGGAAATTTGGAAGCACACAATTTTGAAAAGGCACAGAGTCAAAGTAGAGAATAGAAAAAGTGGGGAGTGGGATAGGATGGAGGGAAATATTGTCAGTCTTTCACAATATATCCACTATGAAAATGTTTTGTACAGCTTCACATGTACGATCTATATTATATTGCTTTTCTTCCCAGTTGGGGTGAGTGACAAGGGAGGAAAAGAAAGAATCTGGAATTAAATGTCTTAAAATAAAATGTTTATATACATATATATATATATATATATATAATTATTATTATTATTTTACATGTATATGGGAAGTAAGATATACAGGCACTGGGGCATAGAGGTCCACTGTGCCCTACTGGAAAATTGGAGGGGGGATGGAGGAAGATATGGGAGAGAGCAGATTGGGGGAGACGATATTCAGTGGGATTGCTGTTTTGGGGTGGTGAGTAGGGAAAAAGGGAGAGAAAATTTGTCATTCAAAATATTGTGGTAATAAATGATGTAAAATAAAAATAAACATAAAATTTAATTTAAAATGAATGCTTCAAAATCCTCTATATCACTGAATATCCATTTTCCCCTGAAGTATTATACTAAGTTTTGCTGGGTAGTTGATTCTTGGTTTTAATCCTAGCTCCTCTGAACTCTGGAATACTATATTCTAAGTCCTTTGGTCCCTTAATGTAGAAATTACTAGATCTTTTGTTATTCTGATTTTTATTTCCACAAAAATCAAATTATGTCTTCCTGACTGCTTGCAATATTTTCTCCTTGACCTGGGAACTCTGGAATTTGGCTACACTATTCCTATGAGTTTTCCTTTAGGGATCTCTTTTAAGAGGTGATCTGTGGATTCTTTTGACTTCTATTTAACCCTCTGGGTCTAGAATATGAGAGTTGTTTCCCTTGATAATGTCTTGAAAGATGATTTCTAGGCTCTTTTTTTTTATCATGACTTTCAGGTAGTCCAATAAGTTTTTCATTATCACACCTGGATCTATTTTTCAGGTAAGTTGTTTTTCCAATGAGATTTTTCACTTCTATTTTTTTCATTCTTTTGGGTCTGTTTTTATAATATATTTATTGCTCATAAAGTCATTAGCTTCCATTTGGTCCATTCTATTTTGAAGGAATCATTTTCTTCAGGGAGCTTTTGGACCTCCTTTTCCATTTTGTATTGCTTTTTTGGCATTCTTCTCATTTCCTCATTGCTTTTTAAAACTCTCTTTTGCCATTTGAATTAGTCCATTTTTTTGAAGTTTTATTTTCTTCAGTATTTCTGGGGTTCCCCTTTAGTAAGCTGTTAACTCATTTTAAATTATTTTCTTGCATCACTCTCACTTATCTTTTCAAATTTTCCTCCACTTCTCTTACTTGATTTTCAAAATCTTTTTTGAACTCTTCCATGGACTATGACCAATTCACATTTTTTCTTGGAGGTTTTTGATTCAGGAGCTTTGACTTTGTTGTCTTCTTGTGGTGGTATATTTTGACCTTTCTTGTCACCAAAGTAAGTTTCATAGTCTGACATTTTTATGCTCTTTTTTCATCTTCCCAATCAAATACTTGACTTTCTAGTTCTTTTTCAGGGTAGGACTCTGCTTCCAGTGAGGGTGGAGGGAGGGAATGCAGTTGGGGGTGCTGTTCCAGGTTTCAAGAGTTTTGAATCAGCTAGTTTATGCCTCAGTCTCTGTAGGCCCAGTGCTTAGGAAGCATCAACAGTTCCTCTTTCTGCTACTGCTACCATCTCATGGTTGGAACCAGACCACACTCCTCTTTCACCCAGGTCCCACAGAGTTCCTCCACTGACCTTCCACACTGTCTTTGATATTTGTGGGTTGAGAATTCTGTAATTCTGGAAATTGACACATCTGCTGGTGATTCAGAGGCCTGAGGCTTTCACCATCCTATCTATGCTAGTGTGACCCATGTTGAACTGCTGTTCCACTTCCAGTTTGGTGTGATAGACCATTCCTATATGCCTTCCAGGTTGTCTTGGATTGGAGGTGTGTTTTACTATGCCATTTGTTTTGGATTCTTCAGTTCTAGAATTTGTTTAGAGGCATTTTTACAGGTATTTGAATTGGTTTGGGGAAAAGCTCAAGCAACTCCCTGTTCTTACTCTGCCATCTTCACTCCTTCCCATGAGGTAAGTATAAACATGGAAATAGTGAAATTATAACATATATGTAAACATTACATATTTGTAGGTACTAAAGTGGTTCTATGAGGAGATAACTGGAGATTTGAATTTAAATAATAGTTGTAAGTACAGCTGCCTCAGTTTCCTCATCTGTAACACAATGTTGATGATAGCATCTGTCAATGTTGTTATAAGAATAAAATGAAATCCTATGTATAAACTACTTTATAAGCTTTAAAGCACTGTATAAATGCTACCTATTGTGTCTATTGGATAGATAGATAGATAGACAGATAAAGTGTAATCACTACCAAAGCACCACTTGTGGAGCTTGACAACAACTATAAGTTATGTGACTCAGCTGGCACATTTGAAAATCTCGACCTAAGTATATAATTACGATGGAAAATCAGAATAAAATGGTGCTCTCACTAAATAGTATCTGTTTGTTTTTTTTTCTACTCTGTGGCTTAAGAAAATACTCTCAATATTGTTTAAAATATATGGAATACTAATGTCCTTTGGAAGAAAAGAAGAATAACAACAAGAATAACAAGTCATGAATAAGGAGAGGAGAAGAAAGGAAGAAAGAAAGAGAGAGAGAAAGAAGGAGTTAGAGAAAGAAAGAAAGAAAGAAAGAAAGAAAGAAAGAAAGAAAGAAAGAAAGAAAGAAAGGAGGAAGGGAGGGAGGGAGGAAGCAAGGAAGAAAGGAAGGGAGGGAGGAAGGAAGGAAGAAAGGAAGGGAGGAAGGAAGAAAGAATGAAAGGAGGAAAAAAATAAGGAAGAAGGAAGGAAGGAGGAATAGGAGGGATGGAGAAAATTAGAAAGGGATAAAAAGGGAAGGAAGGAAAATGAGGGAAAGGAGGGAGAGAGAGAGAAAAGTAAAATAAGAGAAAAGAAGAAGAGAAGGGAGGGGAATAGAGGGCAGAAGAGAGGAGAAAAAGGTAAAGGAGGAGAGAGGAAGAAAGAAAAGAGCAAGGGAAGGAAATGGGGGGAGGAGAGCAGAAAGGAGGAGAAGGGAGGAGAAGAGACGAGAGAAGAAGAAGTGATAAAAAGGAAGGGAGGGTAGGGTAGAAGAAAGGAGGGTAGATGACAAGCTTGGTGTTTCTACTGGGGAGAAGTTAGGGGCCACTAAAAGTACAGAACAATTATCCAAAATTGACCCAGTCAGTTCTCCTTTCTCATATCCCTATTCAAGAGACACTGTCAACTGCTTATTTTCCAGCTTCCTTTTATGTCTTCTTCTCCTGTCATAATGTAAGCTTCCTGAGGACAATGATTAGTTTTGTTTGTTTGTTTTTATTTTTTAGAGCATATAACAAGTGAAATCAAAAGCATTTATTAAATGTTTACAATGGAAAGACATTAAGAAAGCATTCTGCAAATATTTTTACTCTCCTAGAATGCATACCATAATAAGGGAAATTACATTGTAAGTAACTACATACATACATGATACACACATGTTAGATGCAAGGCAATCTAAGAGGAAAGACGCTAAAATACACAAGAACTGAGAAAGACTTTTTAGAAAGTCTTGAGCTGAGTTTTGAGCCAAGAATTACATGAAGCAATAGTCCTGAAGGAGAATACTGAAGAATAAGAAAAACACTGTTCATTTATTAGGATGGCCTAATTAAGATGGTTTACTATCCAAGCTTATTTTTTTAAATTCATCTTTGTATTTCGCTCAATGTCCTTTCTTTTCTTTTTTTTTTTTTTGGAGGGGGGAAGGCAGGGCAATTGGGATTAAGTGACTTGTTCAAGGTCACATGGCTATTAAGTTTTAAGAGTCTGAGGTCGGATTTGAACTCATGCCCTCCCAACTCCAGGGCCGGTGCTCTATTCACTGTGACACTTAGCCACCCCAATGCCATTCCTTTTAATGGTGTCCTGAGTATGGTAAGCATTCTGTAAACTTTTGTTGATTAAATGGATGAGTAAGAAAGATAAGTTGTAAAACTGTAAAAGAGAAACAGCACTGCATTTTATAGTAGAATGATCATAGATTAAGAGCTGAAAGGAAATTGAGAGGTCATAGAATCCCAACTCCTTATGTATTAGAAGAAAGACATGAGAATCAAAAAGGGGGGAAGTGATTTTCCTGAAGTCACAGAAATATTAAGCAACAAAGGTAAGACGCAAAAACAGGTACTCTGACTCCAATTCAAACACTCTTTTCACAGAACCACACTATTTCCAGTGATGAAGACTTAATAGAACAGATATCATAGAACATATGGCTGGCAAGATGCTAGGAAAATAGCACAGGTAAATAATCATTCCCAATGTGTAATGAAATTGTACTATAGAATATTAATCACTGTATTTCTAGCAGAAAATATTCAATTGCATTGTTCAAACCTTGTCTCCCTTAGTCACATCACTATAGCAAGAGAGTGGCCAAGTAATGAATAAAAAAAAAGTGTAGAGGAAGGTGAATATGAGAGAGAAACTTTCCAAAGTGTATATGAAAGAAAAAAATAAAACATCAGAAAGATTGAAAAAATGCTAAAACGCAAATGAGTCCCCTATACAATGAACATACTGTAGAAGATAAAGAAAGTAAGCTAAAATTTCTGAAAGAGAGGAATAAATATACAACAGAAAATCAGCCTTCAGAAATGAGAATGGTACTACCTCCAATGAACCACAGAATATCCAAGAAACTTTATAAAAATATATGAAATTAAGAAAGAAGACAAAAGATGGAAAATTGCATCTGAATTCAAAAAAGATAAAGAAAAATATTTAGAATAGTTGATGAGAAAGCTTAAATAAGATGATAGAATAAAAAGAATAGTAAAAATGCAATTCAACAATACAAAGATGAAATAATTCACAAGAAAAACCAGAAAGTGGTAGAATTGGAAGATTTGTTCTCTTTAAAAATCAACAGAACTGAAAGTAAGCACAAAACTTAAAATGACATATATGTACCTTGTGTGGTGAAATAGTTGTGTGAAACAAAGTTCTACATAAGAGCTATGATAAGCTCCCAAGTTGAAGTACTATTTCTTTTATTTTTGTTTCTTATTTTTTGGAGGGGGGAAGTGAGGGTAATTGGGTTAAGTGACTTGCCCAAGGTCACACGGCTAGTAAATGTTAAGCGTCTGAGGCCAGATTCGAACTAAGATCCTCCTGACTCCAGCGCTGGTGTTCTACTCACTACACCATCTTGCCACCCCTGGAGTACTATTTCTGACCACTAGGAGTAAAGGTAAGTAATAGTACTAACTATACAGTTTATCTTCTGAAAATTATAGACACTAGGTCATGGGAGCAACCAGATGGAAGATTAGATACTTTCTCTAAACTTCATGACCTCTCAAACTTCTTTTAAAGAGAATTATACAAAGAAAAAAAGAAATTTCATTTGTCCTCATGGTCTAAGACACCATGAACCCTAATAAGGTCACAAACAAACAAATTAGCATGCATTCTCATCAGCCCCTACCCAATTTGCAAACATGATCTGGAAGGGCTATACAGGCTGGTTCTTGGTCTTAAACAAAAATCAACTATACCTCCATTAAACACTGTGCCACAGATTAGAAAATTATATGTCTGCATTGGCTGGTGTAGTGTGTTACTCCTATAATTATAAAACAAAGAAAACTGCGGCAGACAAGCAAATGTATGCGGGAGTTCCAACAAGCCTGAAGAAAAAGGGACTAGTATCCTGCTGATCTCAGTTATGTCCTTCCAGACATCTCTTGAGGCAGAAACCAAAGCTGATAAAGCCTGAATTGTTCAGTGTGAGGGGGAATCAAGATAGCTTTGAGGCCCATCTTCCATGGAAAAAACTACTGAAGGGGAAGGAGTAAAAAAATGATCCATAGGAGAACATAAAGATGGAGAAGGAAGAGTGAAATTACAAAATGTACTAGAAGTACTCTTGAAACCTTAAATATAAGTAGATTAACCAAAAAGGAAGGTATTAACAACTGAAGGAAAGATGGCTTATACCATCTAAGTTGGCTCAGACATATGTTAATAAATACTGTAAGATAATGAAAAATTGAATCAACACTTAATGAGGCAGAGGACTCTATAGATTCGTAAGAGAGCATGGAATCACAATAGAATGTTTCTGAATAGTTTAAGAGAGAAATAAGAATTCTGAAAGGAAAGGAAATAAAGATTTTGGAACTTGAAGTTATATATGTTTGCTTATCCACTAAAATGGCTCTTTTCACACATAATAAAATCTTCCTATTGTAAGAAGAAGTAGAGTGGGACAAGGAGGAAAAACCAGACTGAAATTGTGTGATGTCGAGATTATTTTAAAAGAAATTTACTTTCTAGACTTTTAAGTACATAAGACTATATGGATTAGGTTAACCAAGCATTGTCAATCAGAATTCTTTGGGGACATATCATATTTGCGAATGAATCACCAAGCATTTATTAATGGCCTATGCTGTGCCAAACATTGTGCTAGATATGGAGAATACAATAAAAAAATTGAAACATTTTCCATACTCAAGAACCTTACTTTACTGTGACACTACCTTACATTCATAGATAATGAGATACTCTCATGTAAAATCAGTACTTTTTTTAAAATCAATCAGGGTGTAATAGTAATGGCGTTTAAAGATTCCCCTGCATTGGCTTGGTTTTCAAACTGATTGTGTTAAAACCCAGAGCTTGTTAATCCCACCTGTGGGATGGACTTGATGTGAAAAGAAAGTCCTGAACTGGGAGGAGGTGGTGACGTAGATTTGGAGAGACAGGAGAGAGGTGGAAGAACTTTTTGGAAGCAGCACCTCATGGAGGCAGAGAGAGAGAGACTAAGAGAATTGCCGGTGGCCACTTTGAATTGCCCTGGACTTTTGAGACCTGCCCCCTGAGCTGCCAAGGACTGAGGAGACATGGCTGCTTTGCTGGTACTTTGTCTGTCTGTTTTGATGTTCTTTTGCCAGATTTGTCCACTGGTGAAAGACAGTCCTGTTGAAGAAGTCCTGGAACCTGGCTGTTGGCTAAGAAGCCCTGAGACTGTCCTGCAGACAGAGAGTGAATACTGTCCACTGGTGAAGGACAGTGCTGTTGTTGCAGGGGTCTGGGAACCTTCTGTTGGTTCAGAAGCCCTGAAGAAGGATTTTCTTGTTGTATGTTTACAGAAATCCTGGGAGAGGGTTTTGCTAATGTTTTCAGGGGTTCTAGGACTGTTCTACAGACAGAGGATGAATTAATGAAGGGACTGGCAATGTATCTTGTGGCCTTGCTAAGCCTTGTCTCCCCAGGAACTAAGATTGCTGAGAACTTGCCTGTGTCAAGATGAAGAAAAGACCTCCATTTGGGTATTAAGTGCTGTGCTTAAACTTGATGTAACTCTGGGATAGATTCAATTGTGATCCAAGGGTGGGGAACTTTTGACCTTTTTGTGTTCTATGGTTGAACAAGTGAATGTACTTTACTTATGTTTGGAAACTAATCTCCATTTGAGAAGAGGGGCTTTGTGGTGGACTAAATGAAGGTATAGCCTAGGGGTGGAGAAGTATTTAGAACAGGGACTTTGTAATTGATTGAATGATTGGAAGGTCCTGGGGTGGGGTAGTACTTGGAGATTATTTAATCACCCTTAATAAATGCTGTATTTTGAATGATGTCATGTTTTGACCTTCTCTGTTCTTGGTTTGTCACTGAATAAAATGGAGAGCACCTAATGCTGGTATTTTGAACCTTGGGAAGTTGCCTTTCCTTGGTATTATATTACACAGGGTTAAATAACTTGCTCAAGGCTACATGGCCAGTTATTTTATGTGGGTGTTAAGTATCTGAGGCTGGAACTGAACCCAGGTCTCCCAACTCTGAGGCCGGCGCTCTTAATCACTATGCCACCTGGCCGCCCCTAAAAAGCAGTACTTATTAATTTAAGGGAAAAATACAGTTGGAAGTGATGCTTATCTTAAATTGTGAAACATTCTGCATTTTTATAAGAAATTGATTTTAAAATAATCTATCATTTTAGTTGGAACATTATGACACAGTGGAATCAGAACTGACTCTGGCATCATTACCCCTGCCTTCATCAAAACCTGCCTCCATCGCTCCATCTACATGACTACAGGAATCTGGGTCTTAACATCCAAAAATCTGCTAAATGAGGGCTTTGGATTAAATGGTCTCTTTGACTGAGTCTGGCAGATAACAGCATGTATTCAAAATAAATTGAATATGATGAAATTGAAAAGAAATAAGGTAAGAATTATGAAAATCAGAAAAGACTTTTTGATTTTGTAAAAAAAACTTATTTATTATTTTATTTTTCCCAGTTACATATAAAAACATTTTCAATGGTATTTTCAAAATTCCATTTCCAAATTCTCTCCCTCACCACCTATTCTTCTCATAGAGAAGGCAAGCGATTTGACATAGATTATACATGTGTAGTCATGCAAAACACATTTCCATGTAAGTAATTCTGTGAAAGAAAACAACCAAAAACCCCCAAGAAAAATAAAAAGAAAAAAGTATCTTTAATTTTCATTCAGGCTCTCCCAGTTCTTTCTCTGGTGATGGACAGCATCTTTCATCATAAATCCTACAGGACTATCTTGGATTATTGTATTGCTGAGAATAGTTAAGGTTTTCAAGGTGGATCATAATGCAATATTGGTGTTACTCTGTATAATATTCTCCTGGTTCTGTACATTTCACTTTACATGGGTTCAGGTACATCTTTCCTTATTTTTGAGAGCATCCTGCTCATCATTTCTTAAACCAGAATAGTATTACATCACAATCTTATCCAACACAATTTTCACCCATTCCCAAATTAATAGACATCTGTTCAGTTTTTAATTCTTTCCCACCACTAAAAGAGCTGCTATAAATACTTTTGTACAAAAATTTCTTCTTCCTTTTTTGTTTTTCACCTCTTTGAGATACAGAATTAGTAGTGGTATTACTTGGTTTTATAGTCCTTCAGGCATAGTTCCAAATTGCTCTCCAGAATGGATGAATCAGTGTACAGCTTCACCAACAGTACATTAGTGCTTTGATTTTCCCACATCCCCTCCAATATTTATCATTTTCCTCTTCTGTCATAAGAGCCTATGTGATAAGTATGAAGTAATAGCTCAGAGTTGTTTTAATTTACATTACTCTCATCAATACTGATTTAGAGCATTTTATATGACTAGAGATAGCTTTGATTACTTTGTATGAAAACAGCCTGCTCATATCCTTTGACCATTTATTTGTCAATTAAAGAATGATTCTTATTTCTATAAATTTGGTTCCATTTTCTATATATTTAAGAAATGAAGTCTTTATCAGAGAAAGTCACTATTATTTTTCACACTAATGATTAACAATGTATTTCCTTTCATCCCATTTATCCCTGTTTATTCTTCTCTGTCTCTCTCTGTCTCTCTCTCTCTGTCTCTCTCTCTCTGTCTCTCTCTCTCTCTCTCTGTCTCTCTCTGTCTCTCTCTCTCTCTCTCTCTCTCTCTCTCTCTCTGTCTCTCTCTCTCTCTCTCTTTCTCTCCCCTATTCATTCTCAAAATCATTTTACGTCTGACTTTTACTTGCCCCAATCTGCCCTCCCTTCTATTGGCTACCCCTTTTCTCTTTTCCTTTTCCTTTCCCACTTTCCTGTAAGGTAAAATATATTTCTACACTCAATTGAGTGTATATATTATACCCCTCTCTGCTTCCCTTATTTCTCCTTCCATTATAAAATCTCTTTCAGCTCTTGTTTATTTTGGATAATTGATCCCATTCTACTTCTACCTTTCCCCATCTCCAAGATCATTCTTCTTTCTCAACCTTTTATTTTTTTCTTTAGATAATAATACATGATACCCAACTCACAATCTCTGCTTTCAATCTATGCATATTCCTCCTAATAGTCCTAATAATGAGAAAAAACTTAGGCGTTATAAATATCATTTTCCCTTATAGGAATACAAACAATTTAACCATATTGAATCCCTCATTATTTCTCTTTCCTGTTTACCTAGAAAAGACTTTTTGAGAGGTGCAGCTCTTGGGTTGTACTATGAATTGAGTTAGGTGCTCTGAAATTTGGGCAAAAGAGAATATTTCAGGCTCTTAGGCACAATCCATGAAAAGGCACAGAGTTATAAGATGGAATAACTTTAGAATAACAACCACTAATATTCAGGACATAATTCTTTGTACAGATGAATTCTTCTAAATGTTCTTTGAAAACTTAATTGATATAATTTTATTTACAATTTTAGCTATAAAATACTATCTGATAAATCAGATACTTTACATAAACCAACTCAGAGCATACCAAATGACCACAATTCCTATTCAATGGATTATGAATTTGTGAGGATTTATATCATATCACATGTCTGATGCTAGATGCATGACTAATACAAAATAGCATAAAGGAAACCATGCTGGTCTTGAGTCAGATGGACTGAGTGTCACTCTCGTTTTCATATTTGCTCCATATATTTCTTTGAGCATATCACTTATTTTTTCATTCTTTCTAATTCCTCATCTGTAAATGGCAAATAATAATACATTCATTAATCCTCTCAAGGTGTTTTTGTAGGGAAAATCTTTAAAAAAAAATAAAAGTGGTTTATGAATGGGAGCAATTGTTAATTCAATGAGCAACAGTAAATTATTAAGACTATACTGAAAACTAATACTTATTTGGAGTTTTAAGGAATATGAAGGGCTTTGTATATACCATCTCATTTACCTCCCACAGAAAATCTCTGAAGTAAGTACTGAAAATGCTATCACCCTCATTTTAGAGATGAGGAACCGAAATGCTAATTGACTTGTCTAAGGTCACACAGCTAGCAAGTATCATATGTGTAATAGGAACCTGAGTCTCTCCTAATGAAGTCCAGTTCTCTGCCCATCATACATCATTTACTCTCAATTTCTTTTAGAGTTTGGGTGCTACAACTGATCTTTCAAAGCAGAAACTATTTACTAACCTCCTACTATTTTCTTTGCTTATAAGACATATACGTTTAATAGAGGTTTGAGGAATAACTGGTATTCTGTCAAATTCAAATGGGGCAATCTCTCTTATCCCCAACAGTGACTTTAAATATTGCAATCTTTGTAAAAGAAGGGGAACTTTAATCATACCTGATATTTTATTTTATTTTTCCTTTTCCAGAAATTATTTATTTTTGTCTTCAACATTCATTTCCACAAGATTTTGGGTTCCAAAATTTCTCCCCATCTCTCCCCTACCATTACCCTAAGATGGCATGCATACTGATAACTTATTCCCCCAGTATGCCCTCCCTTTTATCCCCCAATTTCCCCCTTCCCCCTTTCCCCTTTACTTTCTTGTAGGAAAGATGGATTTTATACCCCATTGCCCATATGTCTTATATCCCGCTTGCATGTAAAAATAATTTTTATCATTTGTTTTTAAAACTTTGAGTTCCAGATTCTCTCCCTTCTTACCTTTTCACCCACCCCCATTGACAAATTTGCCTATATAGGTATAAATGTGTATTTATGCAAAAAAATTTCCATAACAGTGAAAGACTATGTTTCCCTCCATCCTATCCAACCCCATATTTATTATATTTTCTCCTTTTATCTGATCCTCTTCAAAAGTGTTTGCTTCTGACTATCCCCTGCCCTAATGTGCCTTTCCTTCTATTATCCCCCACCCTTATTCCCTTCCCCCCCGACTTTCCTGTAAGGTAATATACACAACTGAGTGTGTATGTTATTCCCTCCTAAAGCTAAGTTCAATGAGAGTAAGGTCGATTCATTCCCTTTCACCTCCCTGCTCTTCCCCTCCATGGTAACAGCTTTCTTTTTCTTCTTTTATGTGATATAATTTGCCCTATTATATCTTTTCCTTTCTATTCCCAATATATTCCTTTCTTACCCCTTAATTTAATTTAATTTTATTATCCCTTCATATTCAACTCACCCTATGCCCTCTGTGTGTATATATGCATGTGTATACACACATATGTGTCTCTCTGTGTGTATGCATACATGGATGGATGTATTAAAGAATGTATTCCCTTCAACTATCCTAATATTGAGAAAAGTCTCATGAGTTACAAATATCATCTTTCCATGTAGGAATGCAAACATTTCTACTCTAGTAAGTCCCTTATGATTTCTCTTTGCTGTTTACCTTTTCATGCTTCTCTTGATTCTTATATTTCAAAGACAAATTTTCTGGTCTTCTCATCAAGAATGATTGAAATAGGGGCAGCTAGGTAGCTCAGTGAATAGAGCACTGGCCCTGGGGTCAGGAGGACTTGAGTTCAAATATGGCCTGAGACACAACACTTATTAGCCATGTGAACTTGGATAAGTCATTTAACCCCAATTGCCCTGTCTTCCCCCTTGCAAAAAGAAAAAAAAATGCTTGAAAGACCTCTTTTTCATTGAATATTAACTTTTTAACCTGAAGAATAATCAGTTTTACTAGGTAGGTGATTCTTGGTTTTAATCCTAGCTCCTTTGGCCTCTATAATGGCATATCCCACATCCTTCAGTCCTTTAATGTAGAAGCTGCTAGATCTTTTGTTATCCTGATTGTGTTTCCACAATATTCCAATTTTTCTTTCTAGCTGATCACAAAATTTCCTACTTGACCTAGGAATCCAGGAATTTGACTACAATACTCCTTTTCCAAGAAATTATCAAGGACAACAACCCTGATATTCTAGAAGCAGAGGATGAAATAGAAATTTAAAGAATCCACCAATCACTTCTTGCAAAATGATTTAAAAAAGGAAGTTCCCAAAAGGAGCTGATTTTTTCCAACTTCCCTTCTCCATGTTCATTTATTAATAGACATATGTTTGTAGATAGATAAATAGATATATAGATGATAGATAGATAGATACATACATACATACATACAGTATATATGCTTTGTGCTTGTAGCAGCAAGCACCCCAAGTGTCCTCAGGGTTTGCAGCTACCACAGGTTCTTGGATCTGCTTTGTTA
>NW_027187400.1:31209033-31214742 GCF_028583685.1 Petaurus breviceps papuanus | reverse complement strand
TTAGCCTAGGGGCAGGGAAGATCTTTAAAATTTACATTCGCATTACAGTGCTTAATATACTTATTTCTTTTACTAAACCTTGCCTATATCTTGGTATCACCGCAAATATAGAAGGCTAAGGTTTAGTGGGAGATAGATAGATAGACATATAGATGTATGGATACGTACATTATGTGTACAATTCATGTGCATATAGATCTCTACACATGTACACACACATGGTTATGCACATACAGCACACCTACACATGTGCATTAATAAATCCACATACATATATACACATCTGCTGTGTTACATGAATTTATTGTGTTTATGTGTGCACAAACATGCATGTACATGCTCAAATATATACACACTCATGAATATGCAGGTATGTATACGAGCATGCACATGTATATATGTGTTAACATACATGTGCACACACATACACACACTTATATAGTGCCAGGCCTGCAGAATGGAAGACTTATCTTCTTGAATTCCAATCTAGTTTTAGATACTTACTATGAGACTGAACAAGTCACATAACCCTGCTTGCCTCAGTTTCCTCATATCCTTATCTGTCATATGAACTGCAGAAATAAATGGCAAACCCCTCCAGTATCATTGCCAGGAAAACCCCCAACATGGTTAGAGAGTGGGACAAGATTAAAAATAACTGAACATTATCAAGCTAAATTTAATAGGTTGTGGATAATCAAATATCTAGAGAGATTCTATATAAGGAGGAGAGGATTCTAGTTAAAGATAAGGTCACATTGTTCTGTCCTCAGAGGTTTTAGAGTGTTGTGATGAATCCAAGAAGCTCCTTATTTGGAGATTCTGAAACTAATTACCAGGTAAATAGTAGTTCCACTTCTATCTAAGTATATGATTAAGAAACTCAGATATTCAGTCATTCTGAGTCTACTAGATTTCGAACAAGAGAGTAACCTCCTGTGTGTGTATGTGTATGAATGTAGATGTGTGCATGTGAATGTGTGCATGTGCATTTATGTTTATGTGTGTATGTGTATATGTGTAAGTATGTATATGTGTGTTATCAGATGAAGAAACTGAAAAACAGAGTGATGGACTCGATTAGCTGAAGTATTAGAAGTGGACCTGAATCCAGGATCTCCATTTGTAAATCCTGTGTTTTTTCATAAAGTTTCCTTTAAATCTAAATCCAAGGCTCTGGCCATCCAATACTAAAATTGAAAATATGTGAGAAGGCAATCTCTGACTTGAGCTATCCAGGGCTTTCACCATTTATTTTCCTGGAACACATTTTCAGCAATCCAATATTCAGCTTCTAGGAAGGGGTACTATCAAGGCAGGAACTCAAAAGAAAATTAAAGTGCACTCTTTAACCACACTTTTCCTTCTTTCCCCATTCCAATACTTATAAGAAGAAAATGGCTTTAAAAAGGAAAGACAGGTTGAGAAACAAAAATGTCTACATATATATGATGGGCAATTTACTATAGATGCTAGCTATGACATACAGAAAATAGCGGTAAAGATGCCCAGAAATTCACAAGAGAGAAAAATATGAGAATGAAGCCAGAAAAAGTCATCTATCTATATGAAAAGATGAGTACTGTAGAAAACAAATTAGAGATTTTATCACAATGTAGCAAATGTGAACTTGTATATATCCTGGGACTTTGGTAAGATGGGGTACATGACTGAAATATGCCTCTGGAAGGGTACAATAAATTCACAAACAACTCAGGAGATAAAAATGGGGGTGGAGTAGAACTCTATATTAGGGAGATAAAACCAGCACTTGTCAGTGATGGGAAAGTTCATTTATTTATATATAATATGTATTTACTTCTATGTCTAGCAGAGAAAACAGTAGTTTCTAATTTTGTCTTAATGATAATTACATCCTTTAAAACTTGCAAATAATGAGCTAAACTACTATCTTGGACTGTATTCATACCAACAAAGAAGAATTCATTGTCAAAACCAAAATGATGGGAGTCTTGGAGGAAAGTGACCAATCTATCTTAGAATTTTTGGTGCAAGAAAGGAAAGCATGATTTAGTCTGACATGTACCCTAGATCATTGGAGAACAAATTTCAAAGATTCAGAAAAAGAAAATATGTATGGGATCTCATATTCTAAATTTCAACAGAAAGTCCTCAAGAAAGGTATTTTGAAGACACAAAGAGAAACAATTTCAGTGAGAAAGATACAGGATTTTTGTCTAATTATACTAGAATTCATTAATCAATATCAATTTCTAAAGGATATATGCAGATAAATGTTATAAAGGCAGAGAATGGAGACTTTTAATTCATGGCATACAAGGTTTGATTTTCTTCGTAAGTCAATAACCATTAATTTAGCACCTAATATGTGTTAATCATTAGACTGAGCAGTAGGGACACAGCAAAAGGTAAAAGTCAGTTCTTGCCCGCAAGGAACTCACAATCTAATGATTGAAAGAATTAAGCATATATAAACTATTAAAATGCCTAAGGAAGGGGTCATTGGTCCAATTCAAGAATAAAAGACCACCATCACCACCAGCAACAAGAGAATAGCCACTTTGAAGTGCTTGAATGGCTAGTGTATGGAGGGCCGATTAATTTTGTTCTCTTTGGCCCCATAGGGGATAACTAGCAGCAATAGGTAGGCAACACTAAGGGACAAATTTAGGCTTGATTTCAAGAAAACAAAACAATTACCTAGCAAACAGAGCTAACCAAAAGTAGAATGTGCTTGTTCAAATTGGGCTAAGCTCTCTACCACTGAAAATCTTCAAGTGGAGAGTAGAATACCAATGACTTGTCAAATGTATTTTAGTAGGGATTCCTTCTATACATATTTTGGAGAGGATGATCCCAGTGCTCTTCCTCTCAAAATTTCTGCATTTCTGTGGTTATTAACAGTTAGCAGGATGGACTCAGCCATACGAATAGCTCTTTCTTTATGATAAAAGAGTGGACTCTACTCTTTTTGGTTCCCTTTTCAAGCGTTTTCTTGTCTTAGACTTCCATGAAGATATGTGAAGGGGCAGGGGAAGGAACGGACTTTTCCCTTCCTCAATTTCTGATGACTTATACTTGTAACACATGGAAGCATGTTTCTTTAAATGAGGATAAGACTAAACAGTAAGTCCAAAGCTTCTCCCTTCTGCCTTCTATGTCCTCTTACGGTCACAAGTGAACAACTAACAGTCCTGAGAAGTGGATGTTTCTAGTCTCAAAGTTCCCTCATGGAGTGAGAATTTCTCAGTGTGAGTCAGAGAGCAGAAGAAGATATCCTTAACAGGACATTCTATGAGAAGAAGACACCCACTGACAGAAGGATGAGCTGGTGTTGAAGGACTTAGCCTGTGTGCCATCTGAGAACAAGGTACAGACATTACTAATCCTCTGTGACAGTTGCCATGAGTTTCTCAAAATGATGGGGGGTACAAGGTGAATCTAAAATATCTTTTCAGCAGTCTAACAATGTTTGGGGGGCACAATGAGCATAAGTGACTGCTTAAGTAGTTTGTTTCCAACATTAATAGATGTGAACCTTCCAATTCAGGCAGTTTTTGTGATAGACGAAATAAAGTATCTCATATCCAATACTCATATTCTACATTGAGTTCTCTTTGGGAAGGGGACACAATTACCCTACACACAAGTATATTCTAGGTGTGTATATGTATACTTGTGTGCCAATGCACATGCACGCATGCGCGCGCATGCACACACACACATTATGTTTTAGAGTGTTCCCTTAAGCTTTATTCCAACACAGAGAAAGAACCAGAGAGAAAACTGATTTATTTTGGGTCAGAACCCTTAGGAAGCACTTACCTGCATATGAGGCTACAGACCTATTTTGGACCCACTGAGTACAGGACTACTCAGGACAAACATCCAGTAATTCCCCCAAAATGTAAAAAGAACCAAACCAACAAAAAGCCACCCATACACACAACCAAACATGTCAGATTACACTCCTCTTGCCTATGGATTGGGTTACTATTCTGCTAGTAGATCAGGAAAATGGATGAATATGTTTTTCTGATATTTTACTAAAATATTGACAAAGTTTCACATAATATTATTATGAAAATGATGGACAGATGTAGGCTAGACTATAAGTTGCCTGTGGGCCAATACCTATGGTGCCAGAATCAGATTAAAATATAATTGGTAATTATTTTAAAAATTGAATAAAAATACAATACAACATAGATAAGGTTAATTTGTCATTTTCTAGGTCAATATGTGGCCAGCAGGGAACAATTTCTATTTTAGTTTGACACTATTTGGTTACACAATATTACAGTTTTGTGTATTTAGAACTGACCAAATGACCAGATACAAAGTCATTAATGATCCAACATTAGCTTACAAAGGGGTCCCTTGTGGAGGTCCCTACCGGTATGTGTTTCTGAGCTTACAAGCGACTTACGTAATGGCATAATTGACCTGATTATACCTTTTGTAGATAACAAAAAATTAAGAAGGATGTGTCATTTATTGTCCAGTACCGTTGAGGCTCTAAATGATCCTGACAAACTTAAAAAACTGGGCTGAATGTAAGAAGACAAAATTCACTTGGGAAGAGAATAAAATGACACCTTTGGGTTAAAAAAAAATCAGCTTCACAAGTATAAACAAGAAATGGATGCATGGCTACATAGTAGTTTTCTGGAAAAGACCTAGGGCTTTTAGTGGATAGAAGCTTAAAATGAGTTTGAAGTGTGATCCCATGAAATATAAGCTTAGGGTTCATTTAGAGAAGCATGAGAGAAGGGAGAAATTGGAGCAATGGATGGGAATTATAGAGCTAAATTTAGGCTGGCTATTAGAAGGAGAAAAGTAACTTGCTAATGAAGAGATTGAAAAGATTGCAGGCTAGTCACAGAAACTTTCTAGGTTTGGGTTCTAATTTATGAAATAAGGAAATGGGACTAGCTGATCCTTACTGTTCCTTCCAGTTTTCCTATATGAAAATCTATAGGACACAGATGATGCAGGACTGAAGCTAGAATCAGGAATACCTGGATTCAAATCTAGCCTCTGACCCTTATTAGCTGTATGACCCCTGGTCAAATCATGTGACCTCCACCTCAGTTTCCTTATCTGTAAAATAAGGGGGTAATAATAACATCCACTTTCCAGTGTGGTGGTAAAAATAAAAAATTTATATTAGTAAAGTGCTTAGCAAAATTTAACGCATTATATAAATAGTATCTATAAAAATCATTCATAATAAAAGTGAATGGAAATCAGGGTTATGAGTCTAATTCTATCAGGAGGTATCCATATCAAGCAAAGCATTTTAGTGGACTACAGTAGGTTATATTGGGCTTTTTATATTTGTTGCATTGGTTACCTTGGTGAAGAGAATAAATCACCTGAGAACCATTCTTCTTATATGAGGTTTACAAATCTGATGGGGTTAAACTGACTGATAGCATTAACAGAAATCATAATTAAGAGGTAGAGGGGACTTCAGAGATCATCTAGCTGAAGTCCTAATTTTCTAAAGATGGAACCTGAGTTCTAGAGCTGAGAAGAGATTTTGATAAGAACAAACTAAATAAATGAGCCAAAAATTAAAACTTAGGTCTTTTAATTCCTAGTGCTTGTCTACCTTACTACTCAGGACATTATTAGGAAAATACTTAAAGGTTTTCTAATCAAATACAAAGAAAGGAAGAAAGAAAGAAAGAAAGAAAGAAAGAAAGAAAGAAAGAAAGAAAG
>NW_027187400.1:31202078-31204033 GCF_028583685.1 Petaurus breviceps papuanus | reverse complement strand
GAAGGAAGGAAGGAAGGAAGGAAGGAAGGAAGAGAGAGAGAAAGAAAGAAAGAGAAAGAAAGAAAAAGAAAGAAAGAAAGAAAGGAAGAAAGAAAAAAGGTAGGAAGGAAGGAAGGAAAGAAGGAAAGGAGGGAAAGAGTAAAAGGGAGGAAAAAAAGTGAGATGAAGAGAGGAAGGAAGGACATATATTAAACATTTACTAAGCACTATGAAAAAGGACAGTCCTTGCCCTCAAAATTGTGTATATAGAAATGTATAACTATATTTAATGCATTATATTATATTATAAATGAATAATTGGCATCTATGTGGTTGTATCTCCTTAAGGATGGGGGCTATCATTCTTCACAGTGCTCCTTCCAAGAAGGTTCACATTGATTTAAGAAGCTAGGTCCACTGAAATATCAGGCATCAGAAGGCTTTCTTGGCAGTTTGATTAATGTCCTTTATTTTTTTAATTAAATATTTTATTTTCCCCTATTACATATAAAAACAATTTTTAGCATTCATTTTTAAAACTTCGAGTTCCAAATACTCTCCTTTACTCCCTCCCTCCCCTCCTACTCATTGAAAAAACAAGAAATTTAATATAAGCTATACCTGTGTAGGCATGCAAAACACTTATGTCATAGACATGTTATGAAAAAAACATAAGAAAAATAAAGTGGTAAAATGTATGCTTCAATCTGCATTTAGACACCATCAGTTCTTTGTCTGGAGATGGGTAGTATTTTTCATTATATGTCCTTTAACGTTGTCTTGGATCATCATCGCATAAGTCATTCAGAGCTGATCATCTTAACAATTTTTTTCTGTTCCTTTGCACATAGTACATTTCCCTTTGCATTAGCTCATATACGTCTGTCCAGTTTTCTCTGAGAGCATCCTGCTCATCATTTTCTATAGTACAATAGTACTCCATCATAGTAATATATCACAATTTGTTCAGCCATTCCTCAATGGATGGGCATCCCGTCAATTTCTAATTCTATGTCTGAAGAAAAGAGCTACGATAAATATTTCTGTATATATAAGTACTTTTCCTTTTTTATCTCTTTTGGGATACAGATCTAGTAATCATATTGCTAGCTCAATGGTACACATGGCTTTATAGCCTTTGGGCATAGTTCCAAATTGCTCTACAAAATGCTTGCATTCGTTCACAACTCCACTAAAAATGTCTTGTCCCTACATCCCCTCCAACATTTATCATTTACCTTTTCTCTCCTATTAGCCAACTTTAGGTTTGAGGTAGTACTCAGAATTGTTTTCATTTTCATTTCTCTAATCAATAGTGAATTAGAACAATTTTTTCATATGTCTATGGATAGCTTTTATTACTTTATCTGAAAACTAATCATATTTTATCATTTATCAATTGGGAATGGCTCTCATGTTTGTAAATTTGACTTCTTTCTCTATATGTTTGAGAAATGAGACCTTAATCAGAGGAACTGGCCTCAGTTTTTTTTTTAGTTACTATTGCTAATTTTATTTCCCACCATCCTATTCCCCCCATTTATTCTATTGCCTCTTTTTTTCACCCTGTCCCTCTTCAAAAGTGTTTTGATTCTGACAGCTGCTGAAATCTTCCTCCCTATCACCTTCTACTGATCTTATCCCTTTCCCTCCCTACTTTCTTGTAGGGTAAGTAAGATAAATTCATATACCCAATCGAGTATATATGTTATTCAATCTTTGAAACAATTCTGATGAGAGAAAGGTTCACTCACTCCCCCTCACTTCCCCCTTCTTCTCCTCCATTGTAAGCTTTCTTTGCCTATTTTATGTGAGCTTATTTCTCCCATTCTATTTCTCCTTTTCTCTTTCTCCCAAGACATTCCTCTATCACCCCCTAATATTATTTTTAGTTATCCCTTCAGATTCATTTCATACCTCTGCCCTCTCTCTCTCTCTCTCTCTCTCTCTCTCTCTCTCTCTCTCTCTCTCTCTCT
>NW_027187400.1:31178140-31202068 GCF_028583685.1 Petaurus breviceps papuanus | reverse complement strand
TACCTTAGTAATGAGAAAGGTTTATGAGTGACAAATATCATCTTCCCTTGTAGTAATGTAAACAATTTAAAATTATTGAGTCCCTTATGATTTTCTCTTTCCTGTTTACCTTTCTATGCTCCTCTTTAGTCTTGTATTCGAAGTTCAATTTTCTATTCAGCTCTGGTCTTTTCTCAAGAATGCTTGAAATTCTTCTCTCTCATTGAGTATTCGTTCTCCCCCTGAAGTCATTGTAGCAGCAAGCACCCCAAGCTTCCTCAGGGTTTGCTGCCAACACAGGTTCTTGGATCTGCTTTGATACAGGAAAGCAACTCAAAATGGGTTAATAAGCTTACTTTAATCCATCAAACAATCAAGAAGTATCTACTGAAAAACAAGCCTTCCACCCCAGGCTCCAGGTGCACTTTAGCCTAGGGGCAGGGAAGATCTTTAAATCTACATTCCCATTACATTAGGCCCCAAGATCTTTCATGCCCATAGAATAGTCAATTTACTTTTGAATCAGAACTAAACATCTCTTAGGTCACATTTTCAAGACACAGAACAAAAGTTACCAAAGTGGCCACTGGGCCTTAAACAAACACAAAGTACATTGCATTATCACTTCAATTGAAAACAAGAGTCCAAATAAAGTTCTCTTGGGGAGAGAGCTCCAGCCCCTGCTTCCAAGTACAGACAGGGCGTTGGGCAACAAAACCAACAAGGTGGGGTCCTTGGGGGTCCAAGGCACTTCATCCCACCCACCATAGTCACAAGTCCATCCTCCCCCTGGGTCCCAAACTGTGGGATGCAGCCGGGAAACACATTCAGTGCCCCTGATTTGCTGCTCAGTTCTTATCTTTTCCTGTGGCTGAATTCCAAACTCCTGGGTTCCTTCTCCTCCTGCAGGCAGCAGCTGCTCCTGGCTTCTGCCCCGGTCCAGATGCAGGCAGCTCACCATTCCTGCTCTCAGCTCACTGAAGTCCACATGCAGGCCATTCTTCTCTCCTGGCCCATGGCTCCACAGAGTCACAGCTACCACAGCTGGGAAACAAACAATTATCCCAGCCCCCATACTTTCCTTTTACTCTGCAGATCCTGTTCGTGATGCCATTTTGTAGCAGCAAGCACCCCAAGCATTCTCAGGGTTTGCTGCCAACACAGGTTCTTGGATATGCTTTGATACAGGAAAGCAACTCAAAATGGGTTAACAATCTTACTTTAATCAGTCAAACATATATCGTTTACCTTGTTCAGGGGAAAAAGGTCAGCATCCCAAACTTCAAAGTATACAGACAGAATTATCAAGACAGAAACAGATCAAGTAGACAGATTTCAAACTGTCCAACCATTACATCCATACCCAATCAACATCTGGGTTTCAGCGTCTGGGTTTCAAAGCCGGGGGCTCTGGACAATGGCTTCCCATAATCCATATCAAATCACAGAACACTTCTCAAAGTGAGCCCCAAAACAAAGCTACACATCAGGGCTTATATAACCTTCTCCTGGCTCAGAGAATGTAACAACCTTATTGACTCACTGGCCAATCAAGAAGTATCAACTGAAAAACAAGCCTCCCACCCCAGGCTCCAGGTGCACTTTAGCCCAGGGGCAGGGAAGATCTTTAAATTTATATTCCCATTACAGTTGTATACTCATATTTGCTGGGCATATTATTGTTGGTTTTAATCCTAACTCTTTCGCAATCCAGAATACCATATTCCAAGCCCTTTTATCTTTTATTATAGAAGACATAAATCTTGTGTTATCCTGACTGTGATTCCACAATATTTTTTTTTCTTTTTGACTACTTAAAATATTTTATCCTTCAAATGGGGATTCTGGAATTTGGTTATAATATTCCTGGCAGTATTCATTTTGCGATCTCTTTCAGGAGGTGATTGGTAGATTCTTCTAATTTCTATTTTATTCTTCAGTTCCAGAATATCAGGGAAGTTTTCCTTGATAGTTTCTTGAAAGATGATGTCTAAGCTGTTTTGTTGCTGTTGTTATTTTTTTTTGTTCATGGTTTTCAGGTAGTCCAATAATTTATTATATTATCTCTCTTGAATCCATTTTCCAGGTTAGTTATTTTATTTTTCATTATCTTCATTTTTTTATTCTTTTAGTTTTGTTGCTTCCTGATTTCTCATAAAAACATTAGTTTCCATTTGCTCCATTTTAATTTTTAAGGAATTATTTTTTTCGGTGAAGTTTTTTTTTCCATTTGTCCATTTCTACTTTTTTTTTTTTTTTACATTTACTTTTTGGGGGTGGGGGGAAGGCAAGGCAAGTTCACATGGTTAGTAAGTGTGTCAAGTGTGTGAGGCTAGATTTAAAGTCAGGTGCTCCTGATTCTAAGGCTGGTGCTCTATTCACTACATCACCTAGCTCACCCCCATTTCTGCTTTTTAAGACATTCTTCTCCTCTTTATCTCTTTGGACTTCTTTGACTATTTGGACAATTCTACTTTTTAAGGCGTTATTTTCTTAAGTATTTTTTCCATCTCCTTTACCAAGCTGCTGATTTGCTTTTCATGATTGTCTTGCATCATTCTCATTTATCTTCCCAGTTTCCTCTACTTCTCTTACTTGATTTTCAAAATCATTTGTGAACTTTTTAATGGCCTAAGACCAATTCACATTTTTCTCCTAAACTTTCGATGTAGGACCTTTGACCTCTTTGTCTTCTGAGTTTGTGTTTTGATCTTCTTTGTCACCATAGTAACATTTTACAGTCAGTTTCCCCCCCATTGTTTGCTTATTTTTTCAGCCTTATACTTGACTTTTTAACTCTTTGTTAAGGTAAAGCTCTGCTTCCAGGGTGGAGGGTGAACTATACCAAGACGTAGGGGGATTGTGCAGCTAATTTCAGAGATCATTTCTAGGGACTTGTAAGTTTTCAGTTCTTCCAAGGTGGTATGATCTAAGGAAAGGTATTTACTACTCTGCTGGCATCTGTTCTGGTCTGTGAGGGACCACAAACACTCTTTTCTGCCCTGGAACTGTGAGGAGCCCCCACACCCATGGTAGCCACGGCATCTGCTGTGCTAATGCTCTTCCTAGCCCTGGGACTGCCACCCACAACTGTGGCTTAGACTCAAGCATGGGCAAAGCAACAGAGTCCTATTGTAGTTGTAATGTTAAGGAAATCTGAAGTTCTTTCCTGCCCATTAACAGGCACATAGAACCCGACCTAGAGCTATTCAAGCTCTGGGCTATGGGGAGTTTCCAATTAAGTGCTGGGACACAAGGATTTTCAAGCTCCTTGGCCTGCCAGATGCTGAGTCTTTGTTGTATATTCTGGGAAGATAGTATGTTGCCTTGGGGGTTTGCTCATGATAAGACTCTTTTGATTTCCTTGTCAAGACTGAGTAGCCATTTGTTCAGAGCCTCCTGACTGCTTAGATGCCTGTGCTCTCTCCATCCAGTAATGTATATTAATTGTATAGCCTTATTCCTATGTTCAGAGAGCTGCAGCCCTGTTTGTTGTTTTTGGTACTAATTCCTCTGCTTTTATGTTCTATACTCATTTCTTTCTCTGTAACTAAAGTAGCATTGTTAACCCCTTTAAAACTGCATTTTCTTTATAAATCAGATCAAAGAACTGTGCTGCAAGGTCATTCTGGGTGTGCTAAGGTGCTTGCTAATGCAGTGGTAGAAAAAAGACCTCCTTAATCACCTTATTTTTTTTTGCTTTTTGTATGGGGAAGGCAGGGCAGTTGGGGTTAAATGCCCTGCCCGAGGTCACATGGCTAGTTTTTTTTGTGTTAATTGTCTGAAGCCAAATTTGAGCTGATGTTCTCCTGACTCCAGGGCTGGTGCTCTATTCACTGCACCACCTAGCCACCTCTGTAATCTCCTTCTGACCACCTGTTCAACCCTTTTACTCTCTGTGTGCTTGCAGATCCAGAAGCAGTTGTTGCCTCTGTTACTGCAGAGTTCAGTAGCTCCCAAGGCCTCTTTCTGTTTTCCTGAGGCCCAGGGACTTGTGCTGGACTGTACTCTATTCTCACACAGGTGTTAGAGAGCTCTACTGCTGCACTTTCAAGGTGTCTTTGACATCTGTGGACTGAGAAGTCTGGTAACTGACCCTGCTGCCAGTGATTTAGTCTCCTTGAAGCCTGCTCTGAGTTTCTGGGGCCAGGCTCGAGCTGGAACATCCGGAACTGGATGACTCCCCCCTCTCAGGTACAACAAACATTTCCTGCTGATCTTTCAAGATGCCTTAGGCTGGAAATTTTTTTTTCTCTCCGTCTTTTTGTGGACTGTGCTACTCTAGAATCTGTTTAGACTTGCTTATAAAAGATATTTGGGCAGAGGCCTGGAAGAAGACCCCGGGCAGCAGAGAGACCCAGAAGATGACCCCAGGTGGCCCAGAGGCCTGGACGCCAAGGTGCGCACAGGCTAGGATGCCGCAGCATACAGAAGCCCAGACAAGGCCTGATCAACCTGCTGGCAAGTTGACCCACCAACCACAAGGGCCACTGTCAGGCCTATCACTGCGGGGCTGGGACTGGATGGTAAGAATATAATGTAGCACCCCTGCCAGGGGCAGCAGCTACTCCTTGGACTACCAATCCACAGCCTAGAAATTTAAAAAGCCCTTATCTGGACTTCCAGGGAACAGGATAGAAGAGTGAACCCTGGGTGCTCCAATTCCCCCGTTTGACCCTGAAAACATAGTAATTATTGCTCCAGGCCAAAACTTTAAACAGCAAAGGCTTGGGAACCCTAGAGGATGGGTATTGCTAGGGCCCTGCCTCAAAATGGGTAAAAAGCAGACTGCAAAGACAAAGACTTTGTAATCCTACTATCATGATAGGGAGGGATCAAATTCAGAGGGAGACAGTAATGACTCCACACCCACAGTTGAAGCCTCAGCAGGGAACTGGTCTCAGGCACAGAAAGCTTTCTTAGATGAGCTCAAAAGGAACTTTGAAAACCACATGAGAGAGATAGAAGATAAAAGGAATAATTCCTTTAAAATCAAAATTTCAAAATTAGAGAAATGTTACAATGAAGAAAACAGCTCCTTAAAAAGAAAAATGTGTGATATGGAAAAGGAGTTCCAAAAACTAACCAGGGAAAATAATTCACTAAAAATCTAGAATCAACCAAATTGAAGTGAATAAATCTATGAGGAACCAACAATTAGTCAAAAAAAAACATCAAGAGTGAAAAATTAGAAAATGAGGTAAAATACCTCAATGGAAAAATAACTGACCTGGAAAACAGATCCAGGAGAGATAAACTGAGAATCATAGGCCTACTGGATAATCATGATGAAAAAATGAGCCTGGAAAACATCTTTCAAGAGCTCATCAAGGAAAACTGCCCTGAGATACTAGAACCAGAGGGTAAAATAGAAATCGAGAGAATACGCCGGTCACCTCCTGAAAGAGATCCCAAATTGAAAAGTCCACCAAATGTTGTGGTCAAACTCCAGAACTACCAAGTAAAGGAGAAAATACTACAAGTGGCCAGAAATAAACAATTCAAATATCATGGAAACACAGTGAGGATCGCACAGGATCTGGCAGCCTCTACACTGAAAGATCAGAGGAAATGGAATACAATTTTCTGCAAGCCAAAAGAGCTAGAGTTACAATCACCTACCCATCAAAGTTGAACATATTCTTCCAGGCAAGGAGGTGTTCATTCAATGAGATAACAGATTTCCAGTCCTTCTGATGAAAAAGCCAGAGCTCAATAGAAAATTCAATCTCCAATTACAAGATGAAAGAAAGACATAGAAAGGAAAACAAGGAAAACACACACATACACACACACACACACAACCTGTTATTAAATAAGAACAAACTGTTTATAGGACAGGGTATGGGTATAAATTACACAAAATGACAATTAAAAATACATATTAAGGGCTACAAAGGGACTGCAATGGAAGAAGAGGAAAGAATGAAGCAAAAAAGGGTAAATTATGCCACACAAAGTGGCATAAAAACAATATAATAGGGGGAAAGAGCTTTTCCCTCATTGGTTCTGGGGCAAGGTGGGAATAACACAACGATTTAAGCATAGGACTCTATATCAAGAAGAGACACAAAATGTATCATAAAACAGGGAAAGAGGGGAGGCAGAGGAGCTTTATATGAGATCTGTTCTTGTCAATCTTGGTTCAAAGAAGAGATA
The DNA here is from genome assembly GCF_028583685.1 of Petaurus breviceps papuanus. NCBI lineage: Eukaryota > Metazoa > Chordata > Mammalia > Diprotodontia > Petauridae > Petaurus > Petaurus breviceps. The sequence continues at coordinate 31,195,930 of NW_027187400.1, read as the reverse complement.
ACATACTACATTAAGTATAAAACTCTATCATATACTACAGGTAATAGGAGGGGAAAAGGGCTACAAAAGGGGGGTTGGTTAGAAGGGAGGGAAGAAGTAAGGGGGAAGGGGAGGAAAAGGGAGGATGACTGATAAGAAGGGAATACCAAGGGAGTCAGGTGTCACAAGGGAAACTCTTAAGGAGGGGAAGGGACAAGGGAAGAAAAATAAAAGAATAAACAGAGGAGGAATTAGCATGGAGGGAAAGAGACAGATAGTAATCAAACTGTGAATGTGAATGGGATGAATTGTCCCATAAAACAGAGGCAGATAGCAGAATGGATTAAAAACTATAATCCTACAATAGGCTGTTTACAAGAAACACATCTGAAACAGAGGGATACACACAGCGTAAAGGTAAAAGGTTGGAGTAAAATATTTCATGCCTCAGCTAAAGTAAAAATAAAAAGTATGGGTAGCAATCCTTATCTGAGATAAAGCAAAAGCAAAAATGGATCTAATTAAAAGACATAAGGAAGAAAAATATATCCTGCTAAAAGGCATCATCAAAAATGAAGCAATATCATTGCTTAACATATATGCACCAAATTCCTAGAGGACAAGGTAAGGGAATCAGAGAAAGAAATAGATAGCAAAATTATACTAGTGGGGGACATTAATATCCCCCTCTCTGAACTTGATAAATCCAACCTCAAAATGAACAAGAAAGAAGTCAAGAAGGTGAATAGAATTTTAGAGAGGGTAGGTATGGTAGATCTCTGTAGAAAACTGGATGGGGATAAAAAAGAATATACTTTCTTCTCAGCAGTACATGTCACATGCATAAAAATCAAACATGTACTAGGACATAAAAACCTCACAATTCAGTGCAGAAAGGCAGAAATATTAAATGCATCATTCTCAGATCATGATGCAATAAAAATCATGTTCAATAAAGGGCCATGGAAAGATAGACTAAAAACTAATTGGAAACTAAACAATTTAATCCTAAAGAATGAGTAGGTCAAACAAGAAATTATAGAAACAAACAGTAAAGTCATTCAAGAGAATGACAATAGGGGTGGCCAGGTAGCAGAGCGAGTAAGAGCACCGGCCCCAGTGTCGGGATAACCTGGGGAATCCAATCTGGGCTCAGATACTTAGCACCACACCCAGAAATAACTGGCCGTTTAACCTTGAGCAAGTTCCTTAACCCCAATTGCTTAAAGAAAGAGAGAATGACAATAATGAGGCAACATACCAAAATTTATGAGGTCCAGCAATGGCAGTTCTTAGGGGAAGTTTTATATCCCTGAGTGCATACATAAATAAATTAGAGAAAAGGGAGGTCAGTGAATTGGGCATGCAATTGAAAAAGCTAGAAAAACAACAAATCAAAAATCCACAATTAAATACTAAATTAGAAACAATGAAAACCAAAGGAAAGATTAATAACATTGAAATTAAGAAAACAATTGAATTAATAAATAAAACTAAGAGCTTTATGAAAAACCAAATAAAAATGATAGACCTTTAGCCAACATGATAAAAAAAAAGAAGGAAGAAAACCAAATTATGAGTATCAAAAATGAAAAGGGTGAATCTGCCTCCAATGAAGAGGAAATTAAAACAATAATTAGGAATTACTTTGCCAAATTACATGCACATAAAGTTGACAGTCTTAGTGAAATAGATGAATATTTACAAAAATACAAGTTGCCCAGATTAACTGAAGAGGAAGTAAATCACTTAAATAACCACATCACAGAAAAGGAAATTGAACAAGCTATTAGTGAACTCCTTAGGAAAAAATCTCTGGGTCCAGATGGATTTACTAATGAATTCTATCGAACATTTAAAGAACAATTGATTCCAATATTCTACTAACTATTTGGGAAAATTAGTGAAGAAGGAGTCCTACCAAATTCTTTTTATGACACAAACATGGTACTGTTACCTAAATCAGGAAGAGATAAAACAGAAAAAGAAAATTATTGACCAATTTCCCTCATGAATATAGATGCAAAAATTTTAAATAAAATATTAGCAAAACGTCTACAACAACTTATCACAAGAATAATACACTTTGATTAGGTAGGATTAATTCCAGGAGTACAAGGATGGTTTAATATTAGGAAAACCATCAGAATGATTGATCATATCAACAATAAAACCAGCTGAAACCACATGACTATCTCAATAGATGCAGAAAAGGCTTTTGACAAAGTACAACATCCATTCCTATTAAAAACACTAGAAAGTATAATAATAAATGGAGCCTTCCTTAAAATAGTTAGTGTCATCTGTTTAAAACCATCAGCAAGTATTATATGTAATGGGGATAAGCTAGAAACATTTCCAATAAGATCAGGGGTGAAACAAGTATTTCCACTATCACTCCTCCTATTCAATCTGGTACTAGAAATATTAGCAGTAGCAATTAGAGAAGAAAAAGAAATCGAAGGAATCAATTTAGGCAAAGAAGAGACCAAGTTATCACTCTTTGTCGGTGATATGATGATATACTTAGAGAATCCTAAAGAATCAAGTAAAAACTACTTGAGACAATAAATAAATTTGGCAAAGTTGCAGGATATAAAATAAACCCACATAAATCCTTGGCATTCCTGTATATTTCTAATGAAATACAACAGCAAGAGATAGAAGGAGAGATCCAATTTAAAGTTACTGTAGACATTATAAAATATTTGTAAATCTACCTCCCAAACCAAACTCAGGACCTATATGAACACAACTACAAACCACTTTTCACACAAACAAAGTCAGATCTAACTAATTGGAAAAACATTAATTGCTCATGGCTGGGTTGAGCTAATATAATAAAAATGCAATTTTACCTAAATTAAATTATATATTTAGTGCCATACCAATCAAATTACAAAAAAAAATTACTTTATAGGAATACAAAAAATAATAGTGGCACAACTTATTTGAAAGAACAAAAGCCCCAGAATATCAAGGGAATTAATGAAAAGAAATGCTAGGGAAGGTAGCTTAGCTATACCAGATTTTAATCTGTATTATAATGCAGTAGTCATCAAAACTACTTGGTACTGGCTCAGAAATAGAGCCGTGGATCAATGGAATACATTGGGTGCACAAGACTCAGCAATCAATGACTATAATAATCTACTCTTTGATAAACACAAAGACCCCAGTATTTGAAATAAGGATACACTATTTGACAAAAACTGCTGGGAAAACTGGAATATAGTATGGCAGAAACTGCATGGTTCATTATCTAACACGGTATACCAAAATTAAGTCTAAATGGGTGCATGATCTAGGTATAAAGGACGATACTGTAAGTAATCTGGGAAAGCAAGGAATAGTTTACCTGTCAGATTTATGGAGAGGGGAAGACATCATGACTAAACAAGAATTAGAGAGCATTATAAAATGCAAAATGGTTAACTTTGACTACATGAAATTGAAAAGCTTCTGTACAAACAAAGGCAATGTAACCAAGATTAAGAGGGAAGTGGAAAATTGGGAAAGAATTTTTATAACCAATGTCTCTGATAAAGTTCTCATTTCTAAAATACACAGAAAATTGAATCAATTCTGTAAGAATGAAATCATTCCCCAATTGATAAATGGTCAAAGGATATGAACAGGCAGTTCTCAGAGGAAGAAATTAAAGATATCTATAACCATATGAAAAAATGCTCTAAATCACTATTGATTAGAGAAATGCAAATCAAAACAACTGTGAGGTACCACATCTCATGGGTCAGATAGGATAAAATGACAAAACGGGGCGGTGTCAAGATGGCAGAGAAGAAACAAGACTTCCATGGGGCTCCAGCTTCCATCTCCCCCAATTGATGTAAAAGGGGACTATGAACAAACTTTGGAGCTACAGAACACACAAAATGACCCAGAGAAGCTAACCTCCCACTGAGTACAGCCTGGGAGGCTGGAAGGAATCGGCCAGTGCAGCACTCTGGGAGCCAATTCCAACCCCATGGGAGGCAGAGGTTCTAGACCCAGGGTGGACCTGACTAACCACCGGCTGGAGGGACTCTAGATAATCAGCAGCTGGAGGTTTCCAGAATTATCAACACATAGATGCAAAGGACAAAGTGAGAGGTCAGTGCAGTGTGGACTTTGAGATCTAGTAGTTGGGAGTGTGGTCATCCTTTTCCCCCCGGGGAGAGAAGCCACTGAGGAGTCACGGCTGTGAAGCAGCCACCATGTGGCTAGTATTTTGGTGATGAAAAGGATAAAAGCATGGAACAGGAGGAAGACAGTGAAGTCAGAACTCCTGCACCAAAAGCTTCAAAGAAAAATACAAGTTGGTTACAGTCCATAGAGGACCTTAAGAAGCAAATAAGGGAAGTAGAGGAAAAATTGGGAAGGGGAATGAGAACGATGCAAGAAAATCGTGAAATGAGAGTTAACATTCTGAGTGAGGAAAATAACACCTTAAAAATAGATTAACTCAAATGGCAAAAGAGGCTCAAAAAAGCAATGAAGAGAAGAATGCCTTAAAAAGTCGAATTTGCCAGATGGAAAAAAAAATCTGAAAAGCTCACTCAAGAGAATCATTCCTTCAGAATTAGATTGGAGTAAATAGAAGCTAGTGATTTTATGAGAAATCACGATGCTGTTAAACAGATCTGAACAAATGAAAGAATAGAAGGTATTGTGAAATATCTCATGGGAAAAACCACTGACCTGGAAAATAGATCCAGGGGAGATAATTTAAAAATTATGGACTGCCTGAAAGCCATGATCAAAGAAAGAACCTAGAAATCATCTTCCAAGAATTTCTCAAGGAAAACTGACCTAAAATGACAAAACAGGAAAATGATAAATGCTGGAGAGGATGTGGAAAAATTGGAACACTAATACATTGCTGGTGGAGTTGTGAACTGATCCAACCATTTTGGAGAGCAATCTGGAACTATGCCCAAAGGGCTATAAGTAACTTTATATCCTTTGCCCCAGCAATACTACTTCTAGGTTCGTATCCCAAAGAGATCATAGAAGTGGGAGGGAAGACCCATATGTGCAAAAATATTTGTAGCAGCTCTTTTTCAGGTGGCAAAGAATTGGAGATTAAAGGGATGCCCATCAATTGGGGAATGGCTGAACAAGTTATGGTATATGAATGTAATGGAATACTATTGTGCCATAAGAAATGAAGAGCAGATGGACTTCATATGTACCTGGAGAGGATTATACGAACTGATGCTGAGTGAGAAGAGCATAACCAGGAAAAATTTGTACACAATTACAGATACTATGTATGTTTGATGACCAACTTTGGTAAACTGAACTCTTCTCAGAAATGTATGGCTATAAGTAAACTCCAAAAGACTCATGATGGGGAGAGATGTTTACATTCAGAGAAAGAACTAGAAAGAACAGAGTTTGAATGCAGATTGAAGCAAATTACATGCTCTCTTTTCCTTGTTTGGTTTTGTTTCCTTTTTCCCATTGTTCATTCGATCTGATACAATCTTTTTTTTTATAAGTTGACCAATGTCTATATCTGAATGTAATGCTGCCATGGGTGATGGGGTTAGGGGAGGGAGGGAAAGAAAATTTGAAACTCAAAGATATGGGGAACTGAATATTGTAAACTAAAAGTAAACGAACACATTAATAAAGACAAAACAAATTAAAAAATATATATTTGGAGAGGTTTTGGGTAAAACTCAGGTGAGTTCCTGCCTTACTCCACCATCTATTAATGTCCTGTAAAGGGAAGGTCACCATAAACTTATTTATTTAAGTAGAGTACAGAAAATACTATTTAATTAATTAGGAAAAGACCACACTTTCTGATCGGAATCCACCATTTAATTATAGCTCCAAACAATATTCATTATGTGATATGGCAGAGTTAAGAAAAGTATCATTTGTCTTCCAATGATCAAATGTACCATCACATTTTGAAACTGGGTCAAGCAATGGCTTTTGCATTGGGCAGGAAAAAAAACTTCAGCTTGATTCATTTAAAGGTCTCAATCTCGAGTGATGGCTCATGGTTGTAATAAATCATAGCTGACATTTTGTCATGTCTCTATCATTTAAACGCTGGTTGTTTAACTTGGCTGGTTTGAACATGGTGTTCATGAGGACAAAAATCACAGGTTTGATCTAAATCCAAGAATAAATTGGTCCCATCTCATGGTCACAGACTGGATTGTTATCCCTTGGCCACTGTTTCATGAGTATGTGTTTCCCATCACAAAGAGACTAGCCAAGAATGAAGATAAGTTGCTACAAACTGCTCAGATACAATATGCAAGGCAAGAAAGGACAGCGTACAGAATACTCTTAGTATAAAAGTATTGGAATAACCCTAGAGTTCCCTATAAATGTGAGAATAATAATAATAAGTTTATTATTATTTCAACAATTCCTTCAAATTTGATTGGAAAGAAGAGGAGCAATCAAATCAGCTTATTTGCCTTTTCATCAAGTGTATTGCATTATTCTGTTGCCACAGAGCAGTCTCCAACTTTCACTTTTCTTTGACTTGAATATTTCTCAAATATTCTCATTCTTCTGGGTTTGGCAGAATGAAAGAAGTAATAGAGATCTGACCTTCCCAACATGAGATGACATTCTAGAGGCAATGAGAACAGATACATCATTTGATGGATATGGGATACCCTTCAGGAAGAAAGCAAGTTAAGCTCTCAAGGTAGGTGTTGGTACCTTTGTGGGCTTCCCACAATGAGATGCTGAATGAAGCCAAAGGTACTAGAGTAGTAAGGAAACCAATTGTCTGGATTTTTGTAAGGGACCAGTCCATTTCAATTTTAACCAAATAATCACAGGAAGAGATAATGTAATTTCTCACATCTGTGGATTTTCATTTTTAGTTTTTGGATGTTGATGAAGGAAAAAGATCAGACCTCATCATTCCTTTCCTTCAAGCATTTATTAAGTGTTTTCTATGTGGCAGGAGCTGTACTATGTCTTAAGAATACAAAGACAAAACTGAAACAATCACTTACCCTAAAGGGGATTATATTCTCTACAAAGGGACAACTTGTGCACATACAAGTAAATAAAAGACTTCATACACATAAATGCACTAGAGTTTTGGAAGGTGTAGCAATGATGACTGGGAGAGAAGAGAAGAAAAGGCATAGATAGGAGATGCTTCTTGAGTTAAGCTTTTAACCCTCTATAAGGAGCCTTCCCAGACTTTATCAATGGTATTGCCTCCACTCTCTTGATTATCTACAATATATCTTGTCTATACCTTGTTTGTATATAGTTGTTTGCCTTCTGTCTCCTACATTAAATTGTAATGGAGACCACTGTAAAAATGTCCTTTGCCTTTCTTTGTATTCTCAGCACTTATCATAGTACTTGCTAGTTGACTTGACTTGACCTCGAGGAAACTAGGGATTCTAAGGAACAACAGTAAAGGCTTTAGGAAGAGCACTGACTTCCATACATAAGAAACAGCCTATGCAAAAAATATGGAGGCTTATGAGGGATTGTTGTATATACAGATCACTAAGAATGTGGAATAGCACAGAATTCCATGTGAGCTAGTCTACATGAAACCCATCATTTCCAGAGATGGAAGGTCCTTCAGAGTTCATGTAGCCTAACCTACACATTGATTACTTCTCCTGAAAGATCCCCAGCATTTGCCTATTCAGCCTTTGCTTAAATGCCTCTAGTTTAATGTCCTACTTCCAGGGTCAGCCCATTCTTCCTTGGGAAAGCTGTAATTTTAAGAAGCTCTCCCCAATAATGATCCTGGGTGTACCTCTTTGAAGCTTCTATTTGTTCAAGAAAAAATTAATTTAATCCCTCTTTTAGGTAACAGACCTGCAAAAAATAAGTCATCCCTCATGTATCCCATAACCACATCAATTCTGTCTTCAGGCTAAATATTGTTAGTTCTTTCAATTCATCTATGTATTAGAAAGTTATCCTGACCATCAGGACTTTCTTGGTAAATTTAGGCATTGCTTTGCAGAGTACAGATCTCAGGTTATTGTGAGGCAGTGATTTACCCAATCCTCATTTAAGCATCTCAGAAGCTTTACAACATTTAGTGAAAAGAATCAGCTTCTTGGAAAGAGTCAGTATGTTACATACTATAGTCAATTGATATTTTAATAAAGTAGATGTCCTCCCTCATTCCTGGAATGCACTCTCTCCTCTGACCTATATTGGATGATTGCTAATTTCCTTCAAAATACATCTCTGGAGGCATCTCCCATGGAAAGTCTCTGTCTAGTTACTAATATTCATTCCCTAGGCACTCTTTTGCCCATACTCTTGCCTTCCATTCTTATAGAATGTAAACTGCATAAGGACAGGAACTATGCCATTTTTGAATAACAAAGGTATTCTTTAGCAGCTAGCATAGTGCTTGGAATAGAGTTGGCCCTTAATATTTTACTGTTGAGTGAAAGAAAGTTCAGTTAGCTTGGTGTTTATTAAATCTGTTAGTATTCTCTGACATTTGAAACTGATTCAGTCATTAGCATCTCTCTATTTCTATAAATATTTAACCAAACTTCAGATTCATAAAAACTCATGTTCAGTTCCCGCTTTGTTATTATGATCATCTCTATGTACAATTAGGAGAAATCGAGAAATAGTGACTGAATCATGCCAATTATTTTAAAAGCTAACATTTCTTCATCTGAGTAAATACTTGATCATCCCTCTTGAGACTGATATGTGAATAAGTAAGACTTCAATGTCTCAAAAAAACAAAAGTAAAAACTCTATCTATATCTGTCTCTCTTTCTCTTCATTTCCCTGTCTCTTTGCCTTTGTCTTTGTCTGTTTCTTTCATTCCATGTCTCCTTAGCCTATCATGTATGTCTGACTCACACTCTAGATCAACATCCAATATTAATATGTGTGTGTGCGTGTATCTATGTATGTGTACACACATACCCCTATACATATATAAAGCTGAAACAACTTCTGGTAGGCACACCATTGTGGACTTTAATATTCTGCTGTCCAAAAACTAGCCTGACTAAATTTGGAGAAGCCTATTATTGAGTTGACTGCTAGGTGACGGATTTCTTTGTCAAGACATTGTAACTCTCAAATACCATCTACTGAGAGAGAGCAAGATTGCACTATGTGTGGTATGAGACAAAAAAATGAAGATGGTTGATCATTGCCAAAACTGGGAAATGAACCTCATACATAGGCAGTGCAGTTAGTCATAGCAGAACTTTTTCCAAGACAAAAGGGAAATAATTCAAAGCATATAGAATATTAATAGAATTGACTACCATAAGAGCAGGTATACATAGGTGGTGGAGTAAATAGGGTGTTGGCCTGGAACCAGGAAAACTCATTTCCTTGAGTTCAAATCTGACTGTGTAAACCTGGGCAAGTAACTTAACCCTGTTTACCTTAGCTTCCTCATCTATAAAATGAATTAGAGAAGAAAATGGAAGACCACTCCAGTGTCTCTACCAAGCAAATTTCAAATGAGGTCACAAAGAGTCAAAGACAACTGAAATAACTGAACAATAACGATAGATTTCAGGACAGAGAATGATTTTTTTTTCATTTCCCCCCCCTTTGTAAAATTTACACCTCATGCAGTGTTTGGCTTATAATAGCCCCTCAAAAATATTTATTGGTTGATCATTGTGAAGCAATATGGTACAGTGGAAAGATTAAGGATTTGGAGTTAAAAAAATCTGGGTTTTGGGGGCAGCTAGATGGCACAGTGAATAGAGTTCTGGCAATGGAGTCAAGGGGGACCTGAGTTCAAATCCAACCTCGGATACTTGACACACATACTAACTGTGTGACCTTGGGCAAGTCACTTAGCCTCAATTGCCTTGCCTTTCACCTACAAAAAATCTGATTTTGAAACTATCTTGCCGTTCAAACTTATTATGCCTATCTCTTCTCCATGTGATCTCTGATACAGTGACCCTGGTCTTTTATTGTTCCATGCACAAGAAACTACCATTTCCTGAATCATTGAATTTTCACTGGCTGCCCTAAATTGTTAGAATTGTTTCCCTCCTCATATCTGCCTCCTGGCTTTTCTGGTTTCTTTCAAGCCTTTTCTGAAATCCTGCCTTCTACAAGAAGCCATTCCTGTTCCCTCTTATTACCCGTGTCTTTCCTCTGTTGCTTTTTCTCCAATTTATCCTGCCTATAATTGTCATAGTTGTTTCCATGTTGTCTTCCCATTAGACTGAGCGCTCCTTGGCAGCAGACATTGTTTTTGCCCTCTTTTTTTTTTTAATTCTCAGTACTTGTTGGTGGACCAATAATATTACAGTGGGGTGTCTTCTCTTGCACATGAATTGAGTTGAAGTGAGGCAGAGCTGCACAAAGTCATCAGCTTTACTCTCTCTTCCAATGTCATTAAAATCAACTTGCAAGATGAAGGATTAGACGACTGGGGGAGGCTAGGTGGCACAGTGAATAGAGCACTGACCCTGGAGAAAAGAGGAACAGAGTTCAAATCCGGCCTCAGACACAATGCAAAAAGTAGCCATGTGGCCTTGGGCAACTCACTTGACCCAATTGCCCTTCAAAAAGCAATAATAATAATATTAATAATAATAATAATAATAATTAGATGACTTGTGATAGCCTGGGACACAGTGGATAACATTTTTTTTTACTTCTAATAGTATTTTCCCCCAACTACATATAGAGACAATATTTAGCATTAATTTTACAAGATTTTGAATTTCAAATTTTTCTCTTTCCCTACTTCCCCTTCCCTCTTTCTAAAAGTGTAGCCAATTTGATACAGGTTGTGCATGTGTTATCATGGTAAAATATAGTTCCATATTGATCACAGTTGTGAAATAAGAAACAAATCAAAAAGGAAAAAATAATGTGAAAAATAAATTTTAAAAAGTGAAGAAAATACGCTTTGATCTGCATTCAGAGTTCATCAGTTCCTTATGTGGATGTGGATGGCATTTTCCTTCTTGAGTCTTTTGTACTTGTCTTGGACCACTGTGTTGCTGAGAAGATCTGAGGAATTTGTGGGTGATCATCATACAACATTGCTTATACTGTGAACAATATTTTACTGGTTCTACTCATTTAACTTTTTATCAGTTTGTACAAGGTTTTCCATTTTTTTCAGAAATCTGCCTGTTTATCATTTCTTATTGCACAATCATATTCCACTACCTTCATATACCACAACTTGTTCAGCCATTCCCCAATTGATGGGAATCCCCTCAGTTTCTAATATGCTGCTGCCATGTAAAGGACTGCTATAAATATTTTTGCACAAGTAAGTATGTTTCCCTTTTTTATTATCTCTCTAGAATACAGACCTAGTAATGAAATTACTGGATGGAAAGATATGCCTGGTTTGTTTGCCCTTTAGTCATAGTTACAAATTGTTCTCCATGATGGTTGGATCAGTTCAAACTCCACGAAAAACAGTACATTAGAGTTACATTTTTCACACACCCTCTCCAACATTTATCATTTTATTTTTTTGTCATATTAAACAATGTGGTATTTGTGAGGTGGTACCTCAGAGTTGTTTTAATTTGCTTTTTTCTAATCAAAAGTAATTGAGAGTCGGGGCGGCCAGGTAGCACAGCGAGTAAGAGCACCGGCTCCAGTGTTGAGAACACCTGGAGATCAAATCCCGGGCTCTGACACTTAGCACCCACCCAGAAACACCTGGCCCTGTAACCTTGATCAAGTTACTTAACCCCAATTGCTTAGGGGCGGCCAGGTGGCTCAGCGAGTAAGAGCACCAGCTCCAGTGTCGGGATGACCTGGATCAAATCCGGGCTCAGATACTCAGCACCACACCCAGAAATAACTGGCCGTGTAACCTTGAGCAAGTTACTTAACCCCAATTGCTTAAAAAAAAAAAAGTAATTGAGAGTCCTTCTTCCTATGTCTATAGCTAGCTTTGATTTATTCATCTGAAAACTGCCTATTCATATCCTTTGGAATGACTTATATTCTGATAAATTTTACTCAGTTCTCTATGCATTTAAGAAATGAGACCTTTATCAGAGATACTTATTGTAAAGGTTGTTTCCCAGCTTTCTGTTTTCCTTCAGTTCTTGGTTGCATTGGTTTTGTTTGTGCAGATTTTTTTTTAATTTAACATAATCAAAATTACCCATTTTATATTTCATAATGCCCTCTATCTCTTGTTTTGTCATGAACTTGTAACTCACTTAACTTCTCCCTTAAGACTCTGAATGTTATGCCAGTTGGTGCATATATGTTTAGTATTGATATTACTTAGTTGACTGTGGTATCTTTTCAGCAAGATGTAGTTTCTCTTCCAAATCTCTTTTCATTAGGTCTATTTTTGCTTTGGCTAAGATGAGGATTGATCTCTCTGGTTTTTGTTTATTTGTTTTGCTTCAGCTGAAACATAATAGATTCTCCTCCAGCTCTTACCTTTAATCTGGGTATATGTCTCCGTTTCAAGTGTCTTTCTTATAAATAACATATTATAGGATTCTGCTTTTTAATGCACTCCACTATTCACTTCTGTTTTATGGGAGAGTTTATCCAATTTACATTCACTGTTATAATTACTCACTGTATTTCCCTCCATTCTATTTTTACTCCTGTTTGTCCTCTATCTCTTTACAACATTTCTCAACAGTATTTTGCTTCTGTCTACCACCTCCCAGCCGAGGTCTGCCCTCTATCCTGTCAGTCCCCCCACCATTACATAATCTCATCTCCTCCTACCTTTGAAGTAACTGTGTGTATTATTCCCTCTGAGCCAATACTGATGCGAGTAAATTTCAAGTGATACCTATCACCACCTTCCCATCTTTCCCTATACTGTAAAAGTTTTATTATGCATCTTTATGTGAAATAACTTACCCCATTCTACCTTTCCCTTCTTCTGCACCCAGTGTACTACTCTTTCTCATCTCTTATGTTTTATGTCATTACTTCAAAGTCACCTTATACCTCCACCCTCTGTCTATGTAGATTTTTTCTAACTGTACTATTAGCAGTACAATTATTTTCCAAAATTGTATTTTAGACTCAAACACTAGAACACAAATACAGAATTTAAAAAAAAGAAACAAAGACATATAATAAACTTATATACTGGAACTTAAATACAAAGTTAGAAAGAAAAAAAAAAGCATGTCATGTGCATTGCAGAATATAAGAGAGGATTCAAATATTTAAGAATAGATTTTCATTGAAATAAAGCTTAGGTGATAAATGATACATGTTGTGTTGAGAATTATCCATCTTTGCTCCCTTGCAAGATTTCTTTTGCTATCTGCTGGGCACTTTTTTAACTGACCTCTTTTCCCCCCCACCAACCTTGCCCCAGAAGGCTACAATAAAGTTTAAATATGTTTCTCTATAGCTATAGATTTTTACCTACACATATACATATAAACATACACTTTCCCAAAACTATTCTACTCCTGATCTTTGGGGGTTTTTTATGTATGATGATATCTGTTTCCTAACCCTGATGCCTCCTATACTTTACTTCTACCCACTACCTTGTCATCCTACAACTTGCCTACCCCACTCCAAGGATCGCTCCCCTATCCTCCCATTACCATATGTCTAAACACTCTTCTCTGCACCTATTTTACCTATTCCCTCACCCTCCTCTCTAAAGATCTCTCCCGTAACCTCTCCCCCACCTTCCTATGCCCCTACCATTTTATTTCTTCTGAATTTAGAAGACTTTTATACTCTTCTTAATATATGTTTTTTTTCTCCCTCTTAAACCCATTCCCAATGAATGTAGGTTACCAGAACTACAAGCCCTCCTCCCCATCTAATTCTTCTGTGTCAATTCTTCCTTTTGCACCTCAAATAATTACTCTTTTAAACTATTCCTAAATGGTTTTACTTCTAAAATTCATATCATTCTCAGGTTTACCTCAATCTTCTTATAAATTACCCAGCTATTGACAAGAGTCTTAGACATCCATTTTACATTTTACATATATAAAAAGCAAACAGTCTGTCCTTATGGGTCTTTTATAATCAGTCTTTGTAATATGTCTTATATTTTTCTTGGTTCTTATATGTTGAAGCTTCTCTTAAGTTCAGGATTTTTTTTTAACAAACTCTTGGAAATCTGAGGGTTCATCAAGTGTACATTTTTTTTCATTCAAGATAATATTTAACTTTGCAGGGTATGCTATTTTTTTACCAGAGGCCTTTTTCTTTTGTTCTTCAATAGGTTGTGTTCCAAGACCTGTGGTTCTTCAATGTCTCTGCTGCTAGGTCTTGCGCAATTCTAATCATTGCACCATCATATTTAAATTATTTTAATCTTTATGTTTTTAATATTTTTCCTTGAGCTAGGAGTTCTAGAATTTGATTATGATATCCCTATGAGCTTTCCTCATAGTATCTCGTTTAAGTGTTGATCAATGGAATTTTTTTTTCTATTTCTACTCCCCACCCCCCTTGTTCTAATGCTTCAGGACAATTTTATTTGATTATTTCTTGTATTATTGTATCAATGTTTTTTTCTTAATCATAACTTTCAGCTAGTCCAATTGTTTTTAAATTTTCTCTTCTTGTTCTATTCTCCAAATCTGTTGTTTTTCTTATAAGATGTTTCACTTTCTCTTCTTTTTAATTATTTATATTTTGTTTAGTCATTTCTTTATCTCTTATAATTTCACTGTCTTCAGTTTGTCTGATTCTAATTTTAAAGGTGCCATTTTCTTCCTTAAGATTCTGGATCTCCTTTTCTAATTAGTTAATTTTCCTTTTATATCCTTCTTGTTTTTCTTGGATTGTTCTTATTTTCTTTTTTAGTTTTTACTCCATCTCTGTTATTTGATTTTTGAAGTCTTTTTTTTAAGATCTTTTTTTTTGGAGGGCAATTGGGATTAAATGACTTGCCCAGGGTCACACAGCTAGATTTGTGTGTGTGTGTGTGTGTGTGTGTGTGTGTGTGTGTGTGTGTGAAGTGTCTGAGGCTGGATCCGAACCCAGGTCCTCCTGACTCCAGGGCTGGTGCTCTATTCACTGCACCACCTAGCAGCTCCCTTTTAAAGAGCTTCTATTAATTCTTTTTGGGAAGATGACCATTTGACATTATTCTCTTGGGGTTTCTTTACTTAAATTTATTCCTCTGAAGATGAGCCCCAGGCATCTCTATTCCCAAAATAGTTTTCTATGGTTGGATTCTTTCTCCTTTTCCTGTACATTTTATGTGGTTATATCTTAATTATTATTGATCACCTCTAGTCCTGAGATATGGGAAATGGTGCCTCTTTTCCCAGACCCTCAGTTCTTCTGTATAGCCTGAAACCCAAACCAAACCTCCAACCTATTGTAAGTGCCCATAGCCAGGGGCATTTTGCCCCACTGTTTCTGTACTCACCAGGCATGTGTTGGTACTTTCTCACCCCCACCACTCTGCACAGCACTGCTGAGTCTGGCATTCCTGATCAGCAGACATTCCCTCAATCTTTCCAGGCACAGTGAGCCAACTCTCCTCACTATCCTGGAGGTAAAAGCTTGGGCAGCTGGACCTGAGGCAACTTCTCAAGTTAACTAACCCCAGGTCCTGCTTCTTGTTGTTTAAGAGTCTAGCCACTTGCTGTTAAAACAGAACCTAACTTGGAGGTGTTTACTCTTCACAGGTACCAAACCTAGTCCTGGGATTTTTCTTCCGAACTTCTCAAATTGTCCCAGGAGGATCCTGGTTATAACCCTGTTCTCATTTATCTCCACCCACACTTTGTTCACTCTAACATGCTATTTTAACTCTTTTGTGGGGAAAATCTTGAGAACTTGGAATTTTCTGACCTACTCTGCCATCTTCCCAGAATCTTCTCTAGTGGCAATTTTTTTAAAAGAATTTCAAGTGTCATCTTTTCATGTAGGGATGCAAACAATTCAGATCCATTGAATCCCTTATGTTTTCTTTCCCCTTTCCCCATTTTTTAGGTTTCTCTTGGTGTTGATATTGGAGATAATTTTTTTCTTAATTCCAATCTTCTCTGTATGCAAGCTTGAAATACTGTATTTCATCAAATGACCATTTCCCCCTCGAAGTATTACACTTGGTTTCTGATTTTTGGCTGTAATCCTAGCTCCTTTGCCTTGATAAATGTAATATTATATGACCTCCCCTGATCCTTCATTGTTTCAGCTGCTAAGTCCTGTATAATCCTGACTGTGGCTCCCCAGTATTTGAATTGTTTATTTTTGGTCACATATGGTATGTTTTCCTTGACCTTATACTTCTAAGACTTGACTATAATGTTCCTTGGAGGTTTTGTTTTGGGATCTCTTTCCTGAGTTGATTGGTAGATCCTTTCAAAGTCTATTTTGCCTTCTGGTTTCAGGATATCAGGGCAATTTCTTGTGATAAATTTTTGAGAAATGTTGTCAATGTCCTCCTTTTGATTATGGCTTTCAGGTACCCCAACGATTCTGCTATTGTCTCTCCTGGATGTATTTTTCAGGTCATCTGTGGTTTTTTTTCAAGGTATATTATATTTTCTTCCTATTTTTTTTCATTTTTAAAAATTTGTTTGATTCTTGATCTCTCAAAGAATTATTAGCTTCCACTAGCTCAATTTTTAAGGAGTTGTTAGTTTTCATACTTCCTTTTCCATTTGGCCAATTGTACTTTTTAAGGAGCTATTTTCTTCAATGGATTTCTGTATCTTCTTTTCCATTTGATAAATTTTAAGCAGTTATTTTCTTTTTTTAAAGCTGTTGACTATTTTTCAAATAATTCTATTGCTGCACTCTCATTTCATTTCCCCAAATATTCTTCTACCTCTCTTATATAATTTTAAGCCCCTTTTTGAGCTCTTCCATGACTTCTTTCTGGGCTTGAGAACACTTCCTCTTTTCCTTTGGGACTTTTCCCACAGGTATTTTGACTTATTGCCTTCTTCTGAGTTTGTGTCTTGATATTCCCTGTCATCATAGTACCTTTCTATGGTCAGTGCCAGTGGTTACAGGCCCTGGGTGTTTACTGGGTACTGTACTGATGTTGCCCTGAATCTTTAGGGTCTTTCAGTGCTGCACTGACTGAGTAGTGTGTAGGTGGCTGTCCTTTCCCTTAACCATTCTGAGGAATGTGGAGTGTTTGCCTATTCCACCACACTGAGGCTCAGGATCTCCCACTAGTTTAATGAGGTGGGGCTTGCTGCTGGCTTGCTTGGATTCTTCCTGTCTTGGATTTCATTCCCCTGACCAGACAGAGGCAGAGCTTTCTTGACAAGCTTCCAAGTTTCTTGAATTAAAAGATTATTTCACCTCATTTTGTTGGTTCTGCTATTTCAGGATTTGTTTTAGGATGCTATTTATGGTTGTTTGGAGGTGAATATAGGAGAGTTTGGGCAGATTACTGCTTTCTCCAACATCTTGGGTTCTGTCAGTCCTGTCTTGGCATCTTTGATGTCTGACAAAGTTCTACACATGCCATAGAACTTTCTTTAATAACTTTCATGACTGTTGAAACAATTGTTCTCATCCATGAAATTAGGTTTGGATATATTTTCACGTGCTTAGGGTAGACACCCCACTAACTCACCAACAGATTAAAATCTGTCTCATTTGATCCTCAGCACTAAACACACTGATTAATCCATAATATGTGCTTAATTAATGACTGTTGAATATTAAACACTATTATTATTTTATCATCAATAATCTGTTATTACTTCTAATTTGTTAAAATTCACAAAATCCCTCATACTTTTTTTAAGAATAATTGCCGTATAACCACCGCAAACATATTGTACTTGTAAAGCTGATTTTTTTATATGCCCAAATGTAAGACCTCATATTTCCCTAAAGAATTTCATCTTATCAGATTCAGTCCAATGATTTAAT
>NW_027187400.1:31165764-31178130 GCF_028583685.1 Petaurus breviceps papuanus | reverse complement strand
TACATTATTATGTTAGACCTTATGTTTCCCTAAAGAATTTCATCTTACAAGATTCATTCCAATTATTTAATCTATTAAATCCTTTTGGATTCAGATTTTCTTATGAATAGTATTTACTCTCCTCTGTTTTGTGTCATCTGCAAATTTAATTAGTATGCAATCTATGCCTTTATCCAAGTCACTATTTTTAAAAGTTATTATTACATAAAAGCACTAGTACAAGTCTCTGGTTTCTAATGGAAGCCTCTTGCCCCACTGAAATTGAGACATTAAAAACTTCTCTCTCTCTCTCTCTCTCTCTCTCTCTCTCTCTCTCTCTCTCTCTGTCTCTGTCTCTCTGTCTCTCTCTCTCTCTGTCTCTCTCTCTTTCTCTCTCTCCTTCCTTCTTCTCTTTCCTCTCTCTTTCTTTCTCTATTCTATTACGATAAATAAATAATAATCTTTATAGTATTTTATATAATATTTTTAAATATCATATAGAAGGAACCAGAAGAAACAAAACAAAACAAAAAGAAAGAAAATAGTCTTCATCACTCTGCATTCAGGCTCCATAGTGCTTTCTCTGGATGTGGATGACATTTTCCATCATGAGGCCTTTGGAATGGTTTTAAGTCCTTGAATTGCTGAGAAGGCCTAGGTCTATCAGAATCAGTCATTGCACAATGTCACTGTTTCTTATAGCACAATGTCAATATAGTACAATATTAATATTGTACAATGTAATAGTATTAATAGTAATTAATATAATAATAGTAAATAAATAATAACAATAGTATTTATAATAATAGCAATACAATACAATTATAGTACAACATATAGTATCATCCTATATATAGAACATATATATATAATATAGTAATATATATTGAACGGTATAGTATGATACAGTATATAGTAATACAATACAACATTTTTAGAGTATATAGTAATGGTATTGTATATAGTACTATAATATAGTATATAATATATATTATATAATAATATAATGTGGTATATGGTAATAAAATAAGAAAGTAATATAATTCAACAGTATTATTAGCATACATTCATTTACCATAACTTATTCAGTCATTCCCCAATATTGTGTGTGTGTGTGTGTTTTGAGAGTATAGTAATTACTGTACATTTGGCAGTGGGGGTGAAGACAGTTTGCTCTACATCCCTGGAAGAGTTTCCCCACATAGAGGTAAGGGTATGTATGTGTAAATTGGTCAAACAGTAGTTTGAGTAGTAAGGGTGAAGGGCTTGGTGTGTGCACCCTAGAGGCCTTATAGCAACTCCCTTAGCTGGGCTGCCCTTGAAAGTTTCTGGTTGTGGCCTCTGACCTGTCCTTTTGGTGAGGCCCAGTCCCCTGCTGGCCCAGCCCCCACCCTCCATTCACACCCAGGTGAGAGCCCAGGAAGGGGAAGCCAGAACAGCTGGTCTCCCCCCAAGCCTACCTCCACAGGCTTTGAAGCAGGAGGGGGGTGTGAGCTAAAGCTGAAGTGTGAACTGAGTGGGGGTAGGCTTGGCTGAGATGAAGGAGGCCAAAGCAGCCATTTTGTGTGGGAGGGAGATGGCCCCCAAGAGTCCCCCAGGCTCCAGAGAGAAAGGTTGTTAGGTGCTGCCTCGAACTTGATAGAGGGGCTTACTGCTAACATCCAGGTAGCCCCCAGGGGCTGCATAGGGGAGAGGAAAAGGCTCTCTCTGGAGAAAGTGAGGGGCAAAGGCTGATGCCGGAGGTGCTGTAGGATATCCAGGACCAGAACCCCCATTTCCAGGAGACAACTCCAGGAAGGGTGCCTGGTAAGACGAAGAACGAGACAGTTGATCTGCAGCCTATGAGAAGGAAGAGGCCCTGGTGGGGAGGCTACTGGAAGCTCCATGAAAGGCAGCTGAGTGCAGAAGGAGGTGTGGGTACCTCAGTAGATGAAGAGGCTTGTTCTGGAAGGTCTCCAGCCAATGTGGAGTCACAGGGACCTCCAGGGCCATCTCTACTATAGGTCTCCATAATGACAGGTTCTGGTACCCTCAGCTTCCTCTTAACCCTGGCATCCCATTCCCTCTTACAGTTCCTCCCATTTTCCTGGAACCCCTTAGCAAAGGGATTAGCTGCAATCTTCAGTTGTGTGATCCGAGGATTCTGGTAGACTGTCACAGAGATGAACGAGGTCTCAGGGAATCGGAAGGCAGCAATACCACCCCAGTGACGGCTACAGAGCTGAGCAGCCCGAACCAGATGAAGCCGTGGCTGGTACTTGTGCATCGAGTGAAGGACCAGGTGTCCATGTGGATCCAAGGTGTTGTTGGTGAGCTTGACATGGTGGAAGGAGACAGGCTGCCACATCCACTGGGCACCAGTAGCTGGGGAGTCTGGGTGGATGTATACTCGGTCTGAGAGGGTGGTTCTGCCTTGCCACTTGGTTCCCAACGATGGCCTTGCCAACGGTACCGGGCCCCATCCACAGGCCGAGGAATACCATCAAGGAGAAACAAGTAGCGAGCCTCAGGGTCCAGACCGGTCACTGTCACTCGGCAGGCCGGGAACATTCGTCTCCCAGTCTTGGTGATGATCATTTCTATTCCCACAGAGTTGAACTCTATCCACAAATCATGGTTCTCCAGGCTTAGGTTGACTCCTGGGAGAAGGTGGGAGGCCTCAGAAGCTGAGGCAGGGGCAGTTGACTCTCCTCCCAGAGGAAGAGGCAATGGAGGCAAGGGTGGTGGGGCAGCCTGAGGCTGTGGTGCAGCCTCCAGCCCTGAGAGAAAGCAATCTAATTTGGGGGTGTCAAGGTCTCAGTAACGGTACCCCTCTGCCAGCCCTTCTGGAAAACCAAGATCCCCCCCAGGCTGGGGGGGGGGCAAAGCCTGTAGCTGGCCCCCCAAGGGGCATAGAGCTCTCGGGGATGGTACATGGGGCCGATTTCAGGCCCCTCCTGTCCTGTCCTGTCCTGTCTGCTCAGCTCTGTGCCACCCGCCCAGGTGATGCCCCCTTTATAGCCTCAGCCCCCTTGGCCCCTGGTCACAGCTCCTCCTCCCCCAGGGGCCTTCAAGGCTGGGGGTGCAGGATGTAGGAAAGGGGGGGAATTTGGTGTTGGGAGGAGGGGGGCAGCCCATGGGACAGTCATTCCCCAATTGATGGGCATCTCCTCAATTTCCAGTTTTTAGCCACCACAAAAAGAGCTTCTATAAATATTTTTTTATATGTGGGTTCTTCACCTATTTTATGTTCTCTTCAGGAAACAGATCTGCAAGTGTCATTGCTGAGTCAAAGGGTATGCACACTTTCATAGTCCTTTGGTCATAATTCCAAATTGCTCTCCAGAATGGTTGGATCAGCTCAGAACTCAACCAACAGTGAATTAGTGTTCTAACTGTCCTACATCTTCCCAACATTTATCATTTTCCTGCTTTGTAATGTTAGCCATTTTGATAGGTGCGATATGTTCCTTCAAAATTGTTTTGATTTGCATCTTTCTAATCAATGATGACTTAGAGCATTTTTTTTTCACATGACTATAGATAGCTTTAATTTCCTCCTCTGAAAACTGCCTGTTCATATCCTTTGACCATTTATCAGTTTGGGAATGGCTTGTATTCTTGTATGTTTGACTCAGTTCTCTAAATATTTTAGAAATTAGGCCTCTAGGAGGCGGCTAGGTGGTGCAGTGAGTAAAAGCACCCGCCCTCGAGTCAGGAGAACCCAAGTTTGGTTCCGACCTCAGACACTTAACACCCACACACACAAATACACATACACACACACACACACACACACAAAACTAGCAGTTTAACCTTGGGCAAGTTACTTATCCCCAATCGCCCTCCAAAAGGCAAAAAAAAAAATAATAATAATTAGGCCTTTTTCAGAGACACTAGTTGTAAAAATTCTGTCCAAGTTTTCTACTTGCCTCCTAATCTTGTTTGCATTGGCTTTGTTTGAGCAAAACCTTTACAATTTAATTTAATGAAAATTATCTATTATGCATTTCATAATTTTCTCTGTCTTGTTTTGTCATAAGTTCCTTAATTCTCCATAAATCTCACAGATAAAATATTCGATGCTCCCCTATTTTTTTTATAGTATCAGCCTTTATATCTAAGTCATGTACCCATTTATTTTGGTACGCAGTGTCAGACATTGGTCTATGACCAGTTTCTGCCATACTATTTTCCAGTTTTCCCAGCACTTTTTGTCAAATAGTGAGTTCTTATCTCAGAAGCTGGGATCTTTGGAATTATTAAACAGTAGATTGCTATAATCATTGACTACTGTGTGTTGTGTATCTAATCTATTCCACTAATCAACTCCTATATCCCTTAGCCATTACCAAGTAGTTTTTTTTTTATGATTGCTTATATAAGCTGTATAACACAATTTCAGATCTTGTATGCCTAAGCCACCTACCCTAGCATTTCTTTTCATTAATTCCCTTAATATTCTGGGCCTTTTGTTCTTCTAGATGAATTTTGATATTATTTTTCTAGCTCTATAAAATAATTTTTGGTAGTTTGATTGGTATGGCACTGAATACATGAATTAATTTAGGCAGAATTTTCATTTTTATAATATTGGCTCAGCCTACCCATGAGCAACTGGTGTTTTTCCAATTATTTAGATCTGATATTATTTGTGTGAAATGTATTTTGTAATTGTGTTCATATATTTCCTGGGTTTGTCTTGACAGGTAGACTTCTAAATATTTTATAATGTCTACAGGAACTTTAAATGGAATTTCTTTTCCTATATCTTGCTGTTGGGCAGGGATTATGTTTTGCTTCACTTTTTTATCCTTTTCCCTTAGCAATGGTTGACCCAAATCAGGCACTTAATAAATGCATATTGATTGACTGACTGATTGTTACAGGTACTAAGTGACAGAAGCAGTTTCAACTGTAGATTTTCAAATCCTAAATTCTGTCTTCTTTTCACAGTTTCATTTCATTTCACTAATGATCTTATATTTATATGCATCCCCAGTACCTGGCACAGAAACACAAACATAGTGGAATTTCTGATGAATAACATCATGGATTTATAGTTGAAAGGAATTTTAAACGTCATCTAGTCCAACCCCATAATGTACAAGATGAGCACACTGAGGTCCTTATTCATTGTTTTGCTGTTGTTGTTGATGGTGATGATGTGTTTTTCTTCACTGGATATAAGTTTTATGTAAATCCCTCTGATTACAGTTTTGTTCAGAATAATTGGTCATTGTGAAAATGTAATTCCTGTTTTTATCTCCACTTGTTACAAGTATGCTTCTGCCAGTGTTATCTCAGCTATTCATGCTACTTCTTCCTCTCAACTTTAAAAAAAAAGATTTGTTATGAACTTGATATTAAACATCAATACAGATAATTAAACTTACCTTTCAGGAAGAAGGAGTGGAAGGAAGGAAAAGGAGCAGAAGGAAGGAAGAAAGGAAAGACGCAAGGAGGAAGGAAGGAAGGAAGGAAGGAAGGAAGGAAGGAAGGAAGGAAGGAAGGAAGGAAGGAAGAGAGGAAGGGAGGGAGGGAGGGAGGAAGGAAGTGTAACCATGTAAAATGAAATGGAAATAGGAATGGACAAAGTATCCTAGGAGAGAATTAGAGGGAGTAAAGGAAGAGTTGTTATGATATTTTAATTACTGAAATTAATTCATTTAAATATAAATAGTTTTAAAATAATTATTTCAATGTTTCATATTAAGTTAAAATAACCCTTTTGGGAGTAAAAGGGAGTGGTGAATTTAGTGAAGCCAGAAAGACCTCCGTAATTAGAAATGTACTGAAGAGGTAGAATTACAAAATGAAGACTTCTGGCTCAGGATACAGGAATTCTGGGTCCAAACCCCATATCGGATGCTTGCTTCTTATGGGGCCTAGAATAATTCACTTAGTTAATCTCTCAATTACCATACATTTACTAAGTGTCAAGTGTGTCTAGGTAATTAAAATGCAATAGCAAAAATTAAAATGATCCCTATGCTCACATAACTTATATTCTTTTGGAAGAAACAATATATACTATCTATCCAGAGAGTATATATCTACATAAATGTATATCAATTGCCGTGTGTACATAAATATATATATATATATATAATATACACACATATATAAATACATACATGTATATGTAGATATATTTCTAGTTATATCTGCCTGTAAACATACATATATGCATACATCCATGAATGCAAACATAAGTGTAGGATAGGAAGCCAAGGTATGAGTAGATGGAGATATCATAAGAGGTTTATAGAGAAGGTGATGCTTCGGTTTTATCTTGGAAAAATTCTATGAACTAGTGGCATATTCCAGGAAGGAGTGATGTCCCAAGTCACTGAGATGGGAGATGAAGGTTCATATATGAGGAATAGAAAGGAAAACTTGTGTCCCAGAGAGTATGGGAAGGTGAGTATCATGCAATTAACTAACAGGTGGCAGCCAGTTTGTGAAGTATTTAAAAGCCAAACAAAAGTGTTTATATTTTATAGTAGAAGCAATAGGGAATC
Source organism: Petaurus breviceps papuanus (assembly GCF_028583685.1). Classification (NCBI taxonomy): domain Eukaryota; kingdom Metazoa; phylum Chordata; class Mammalia; order Diprotodontia; family Petauridae; genus Petaurus; species Petaurus breviceps. The sequence continues at coordinate 31,171,648 of NW_027187400.1, read as the reverse complement.
ATTTGAGTTTATTGTGTTTTGGGGGGAGGAGATGACGTAGTAATATCTGTGTTAAAGAAAATGACTGGCAAGTATGTGAAAGATGGATTGGAATGGGTTAAGGTGATGTATTTAAGAGGCCTTGCCACTTTCTAGGAAAGAGGTTATGGATGATGAACTAATACAATGATTGTGTAAGCAGAGCAAAATGGGTAGAATGCAGGAGATGTCATGAAATGGAAGCAACAGCATTGGAAAGTGATTGTACATGTGGGGTGAGAGAGAATAGAATCAGGGACAACACTCATATAGTGGACTTTGAAGCCTGAAAGAAATATAGCTCCCTGTGATGGGAATGTAAATTTTTAAGATCTTCCCTTTCCCTAGGCTAAAGTGCACCTGGAGACTGGGGTAGGAGGCTTGTTTTTCAGTAGATACTTTTTGATTGGCCAGTGAGTCAATAAGGTTGTTACATTCTCTGAGCCAGGAGAAGGCTATCTATATAAGCCCTGATGTGTAGCTTTGTTTTGGGGCTCACTTTGAGAAGTGTTCTGTGATTTGATCAGATGAGACTCTGGGAAGCCATTGTTAAGAGCCCAAAAACCCCGCCCCGGCTTTGAAAAACCCAGGTGTTCATTTGGTATGGATGTAATGGTTGGACAGTTTGGAAAATGTCTACTTTATCTGTTTCTCTGTCTTGATAATTCTGTCTGCATATTCTGAAGTTCGGCGTGCTGATGTTTTTCCCCTGAGCTAGGTAAATGATACATATTTGACTGATTAAAGTAAGCTTGCTAACCCATTTTGAGTTGCTTTCCTTTATCAAAGCAGATCCAAGAACCTGTGTTGGCAGCCACCTGTAGGATGCTTGGGGTGCTTCCTGCTACATTCCATTGGAAGAAAAAAGGACATTTGAAAAAGAAGTATTTTGGGGTGGAAATATACTAAGCTCCATTTCAGACATTTCAAATTGAAGATATCTCTGGGACAACCAATGTGAAATTTTAGGTAGGCAATTGGTGATGTGGGATTATAAGATAGCATAACAGTCATTATGTCATTGCCAGCAAAATGAAGATTTCAAATTCAGGTCACTGAGAAAAAGTAAGACAGGAGAGAGAGAGTTGGGGGGGGGAGAAATGAAAGAGAGAAGAAGAAGAAGAAGAAGAAGAAGAAGAAGAAGAAGAAGAAGAAGGAGAAGAAGAAGAAGAAGGAGAAGGAGAAGGAGAAGGAGAAGGAGAAGGAGAAGGAGAAGGAGAAGGAGAAGGAGAAGGAGAAGGAGAAGGAGAAGGAGAAGGAGGAGAAGGAGAAGGAGGAGAAGGAGAAGGAGAAGGAGAAGGAGAAGGAGAAGAAGAAAGAGGAGGAGTAGAAGGAGGAAGAGGAGGAAGAGGAAAGAAAACTCTAGGGCAGAGCCTTTAGGAAAATGCACTTATGGGAAGTGCTATGGATGATAAATCAACAAATGAGCCAGAGAAGGATCAGTTAAAGTGGTAGGAGGAGAAGGAGGAAAGAACACTGTTAAGCAAACCCAGAGAGTAGAAAGTTTCTTGGTAAGAAAAGAACTCAACAGCATCAAAATCTACAGAGAGGTAAAAGACGATTAGGACTGGGGAAATGCCATCAGATTGGATAATTGGGACATGTAAGATAATAATGGGAAAAGTGTTTTCATTTGAGTTAAAAAGTCAGAAGCCACATTGCAAAGTGTCAGAGAATGAATGCGGGGAGTGGAGGTGAAGATACTGAGTATGGACAACAATTTTCCCCAAAACAAAACACTTCTTAAATGCAGTGTATTCAATATTAAGCTACTCACAAAATTCAACTGATTTTGTTTTTCCAAACTCGTATTTTTTAAAAACTTGTTTAATTTTGCCATAAGATTTTATTCATTTTAAAATAAGAGAATATAGTTGAAAACCTATTTCAAAGTAAGTTGAATATAGATAGATTTAAAAAATGATAATTAAAAATTAAAATAAAGAAAATAAATTAAAAATAAAAAACATATACTGTATCATAATAAAACTTGCTTGCAATTTCCCAAATTGCAACTTTATTCAAAAAGCCTACATTAAAAATAATTAATTCAATGAAAATGTAGTTATTTGTAATAAACTGAAACTGCATTGTCAGATTGTCAAAACATAGAAGCTAATTTTTATATAAAAGTAGAAATACTCAGAAAAACTTGGTTAACAGCAAAAGTTCATAATCAATAGCAAGGAGACACCAGCATCAAGGGGAATCTAGAATGAAAGTCAAAAAACAATTGCGATATTTTTGTTCTTACAGAGATAGATGGATAATAAATGATAGATAGATACATAGATAAAAAGACAGACAGACAGATGGATAGATAGACAGACGGATAGAGAGATGGATAGATAGACATATATATGCATAATATATATGCATAGAAATATAGATAATATATGGACATAGATGTAAATACAGACAAGGACTGAAGTTATGATATAATTGTAATAAAGGACTCCTAGATAAACCAATTACCTCTACTAATGCAGGCTAACATTCTTCCTGCAATTCATAGTTTGGGCAATTTATTGTTCTAGAACAGTGAAAGTTGAAGTGACTTTCCAAGGGGCACACAGCCAGTATGTGTCAGAGGTCAGACTGGAATTCAAGTTTTTCAGGCATCTGAGCTAGCTGTTCACTATACTACACTACTTTATCACTATAATAGAGCTCAAGCATTAAGGACACACACACACACACACACACACACACACACACACACCGAACATGAAAAGAGACAGAGAGACACAAAGAAAGAGATACACAGAGAGAATGGATATATGCATTATAACCAAAAACATTTTGAAATATATGTTATATACATGTATATGTGCACATAAATATTTGTATAGGTATATCTGTATACACATGTACATATACACATGCACATATCTGTGTGTGTTTGTGTGCACTCACACATATACAAACAGGTGGCACAGTGGATAGGGGGTTGTACCCGCAGTAAAGAAGACTCCTCTTTGTGAGTTCCAATCTACTAGCTGCATGATCCTAGACAAATCCTTTAATCCTCTGTTCCTCATCTGTAAAATAAACTGGAGAAGGACATGGCAAACCACCCTAATATCCTTGACAAGAAAACACCAAATGGAGTCATGAAAAGTCAGATGCAACTGAAAAATGACTCAAAACCAACAACGTGCATCAATGGGTAATTCTTCAACATCAGAACCATTGACACAGTGTCAAAAGAATTCCAGGAAGCGCCATTAACCTTTGCCAATGCTACACGTTGAATGGACTCTCTCTAGTGAATTTATTGGAGGACAAATTCAAGGTAAAGAGATTAAAAATGAGTTGTGATCTGCATATTTAGAGGAATTTATGTACCTTTATCTGTAGAACATATATAATGTACCTACTTGATGTACTCCAGGCATCTCAGACTCAATATTTTGAAAAATTAAACTCATTATTTTTTTCTGAGAGGTGATTGTTAAATTTTCATTGTAATCATCTTATATCTGAGAAATCAAAAATACATATTTGGGCTTAATTTGCTGATTTTTAAACATTGTCTAGAGTTAAGAAATGATTAATAAAGGAGATAAAACTTAAAAGTTGGTGTGCACATTTTTTCAAGAGAACCTGATTGTTAAACATTTACTAGCACACCCCGTATTGTTCTATAAACCTTTCTCATTGAACCCATCAAGAGTGCAGTAGAATATTCAGTGAAAGTCATCACCAGATTGGAGGACTGGTGATTACAGGATTAGTAACAATAATATGATAATAATAATGCAAATATAGCATTTTAAGGTTTACAAAGTGATTCATATCCATTATCTCATTTGAGTATGACAACATCCTTGCCTGTAGTCACACAAGCTAACAACCTTGTTATCATTTTCCATTCCTGTCTTCTGATCCCTGTACATATACAATCTCTTGACAAATCCTTTCATTTCCATCTTTACAAAGTCTCCCTTATATTTCTTTCGCTCTCTATTCACTCAAGTACCACTTAGTTCATATCCTCATCCCTCTAATCTGTATTGTAACAATAACTTCCTATGTTGTCTCCCTGCTTGAAGTTTTCCCCACTTACTTTGTCCACCATCAATCAGCTGTCAAAGTCACTTTCTCAGGTGTTAATTGTCACTGTGTCACTACTTTGCTCAAACGTTCCAGTGGCTCCCTATTATCTCCTATATGAAATATAAAAGTGTTGTTTAGCATTTAAAGTCCTTGACAACTTGGCCTCTCACTGCCTTTCTAGTCTTCTTGCAGGTCACCCCCTTCCGTGCACGTTCTGCACTACCTTTGCTGGTCTTCTTGTAGTTCTTCCAACATAACAGTCCCTTTCTCATCTCTGTGCTTTTGTGCTAGATCTCCCCATGGTTGGAATGCTCTGCACTTCCTTCTCCGAATCTTGTTATTTTGGGGCAGATCCCACCTATCCTGATCCCTGGAGTTGCTTGTGTTGTTCTCCTGTGATTACCTTCCAAAGACTTTCAATATAGAGATAGCTAAGACTATACATATCGTAGATAAAGTGTTTGACTTGGAGTTGTGAAGACTTGGATTCAAATCCTGGTTCAGAAACATATTATTTATGTGATTATACATTTTTGTTTTGTTTTCGTTTTTGTTTTTGCCTTTTGGAGAGGGGAAGGTAGGGCAATTGGGATTAAGTGACTTGCCCAAGGTCACATGGCCAGTTTTGTGTTAAGTGTCTGAGGCCGGATTTGAACTCAGGTCCTCCTGACTCCAGGACCAGTGCTCTATTCACTGAGCCACCTAGCCACCCCTATGTGATTAATCTTTTTCAATCATAGTTTCAAACTCTGTAAAATGGGTATAACAATAGTACCTACTTCATAGTGTTGCCGTAAAGAAAGAAATATGAGATTACACACACACACACACACACACACACACGTATATATATATATAATCTTTTTCAAAGCTCAAAGCATCATATAAATGTTAGTTACTATTATTTTTTCAGTCCCATTATAAACTACTTCCTTTCTCAGACTCTGTGATTGAGGCAATGGAACTTGTCTCTGTTGCTCATGCACAGAATTTCATTTCTGATCTCCATACAATTGTGCTGGCCTCTACCCATGCCCTCTTCACTTCCTTCTCATATAATTTTTTCTCTTGTTTTGGGAAAATAATTCGTGTCATCTTCCTCATGAAAAAGTTTGATATCCTAAGCTAATTATACTCTCCTTTCCTAACTGCCCTTCATTTAGCTATCTTACATTCATTTGTATTCGTTAACTTTAGATTTATGATACATAGATTTTCATATATAAGTGTTGCCTTCCCCAGATAGGTAGCACAGGAAAGAGAGGGCTGGGCATGGATTCGGAAAGACCTGAATTCAAACCCAATCTCAGACACAGACTTGAATGATCCTGGATAAGTCAGTTAACATCTGTCAGCCTCAGTTTTTTCAGCTACAAAATGAACATAATAATAACAAAATATTTTGTGATTGCTGTTGAGTAAAGTGATATAATATTTATAAAGCACTTAGCATAGTGCCTATATCATAGCAGGTACTTAATAAGTGGTTCTTTTGCTTCCTTTCCTCCCTTTTTTATTCCTTCACTCCTTCCCTCCCTCACTCTCTCCCTCTCCTCCTCTCCTTCCTCTCTCTTTAGCTCCATCCCTTCCCTCTCTTCCTCCCTTCACCTTCCTTCCAACCTTCTTACTTTGCTACCTTGTTTTCCTTCTTCCATCCATTCCCTTCAATCTTCCCTCCCTCTCTTCTTTTCTCCTTCTCTCTTCCTCTCTTCCCTCCTCCTCTCCTCTTCCTCCCTCCTCCCTTACTTGCTCCCTCCCTCCCTTCCTTCCTTCCTTCCTTCCTTCCTTCCTTCCTTCCTTCCTTCCT
>NW_027187400.1:31158599-31165754 GCF_028583685.1 Petaurus breviceps papuanus | reverse complement strand
TTCCTTCCTTCCTTCCTTCCTTCCTTCCTTCCTTCCTTCTTTCCTTCCTTCCTTCCTTCCTTCCTTCTTTCCTTCCTTCCTTCCTTTTTTTCCAATCTGTATTAGAACATAAACTTCTTACCAGTAAGAATCATTTCATTCTTTGATTTCTATCCTGACTGCCTAAAAAAGTGCCTAGCAAAAAATATGCACAAAGACTTGTTGATTTTTGGATTGACTAATTGTTTTTAGTTGCTTTATTTATGTTATTAATAAGGTCTGAATGTTTGTGATACCATATGTATGTGTGTGTACGCACACACACACACTACTATGGAAATCAACTGAGAAATCAGTATTTATTATTTTTTTACAATGTGTAATAATCTATATGCCACAATCTGTGGATATAAACAAAAAAGGAAACAATCTAAGTACTTAATGATTTTTATAATCATTAATGCATATATACATACACACACCATATACGTATATACACATACACAACATACGTATATATGCATGCACACATATACACGATATACATATATACACATACACAATATATACACATATACATATGTATGCGTGTAGGTATATGTGTATATATACACATTATATATATATATATATATATAAATTTATAAAATCAAGGCTTCAGAGGTCAATAAAGCCCTCATGTAAAAAAAAAGTCCAATGAACTAAGTTTTGAAAGAAATTAGGGATTCTAAAAGGCAGAGAGGACAACTGATTCCTTAAAATGTTCAAAACTATATTTTCTAATCTAGTTGATTTTTTTTCTTATTTTTGTTTCCTTCAGTGTCATTTACATTTTCTAATGTTGTATGTTTAGCACTCAGATCTCAGAGCCTAAATACGGTACTTTCACTGCCCTTGACAATGAAAAGTTTCTATTAAAATGCAGATTGTTTCCATTTTTCATATTTTGTTGCCCTCTTTTTAGTTTTATAAGATTTGTGCATAAGATGACTTTGCTTCATTGATTCTCTAGTCAAGATTTCTTGAAACTTGTTCATTTTATTTTGTTTTCTCCCTTCTCTTGCTTTCTATGTTTTACTGGATGATATTTTACGTAATCTTAGACTATCTTTTTTTTTAATTTTGCAAATAAGTTAATATTCTAAACCACTATTTTACTTCACTGCCATGTCTGTCACCATGGCAAAAGGATCTCAATAGGGTCATTTTTTTATCTTTTGTAATTAATTTACAATTATTATAATTATTTTAGAAACAGTTGTAATTCCTGCAGGTATTGTCCTTTTTTTTCAGAATCAAGTTTTCCCATATATTTAGAGTGAAGTATAGATTTAGGTACAGATATGCATATTTATATATTTAATTGTTATTTTAGTCAGCTTTTTTTTATCAAATGCTTTATTAACTTCTGATTTACATCATTCATTTCCGCCAGATTTTGAGTTACAAATTTTCTCCCTGTTTTTCCCCTACCCACCCCCTGAAAATAGCAGTCCCACAGGATATCCCCTCCTCCAATGTGCTCTCTCCCATATTATCTCCCATAACCCTTGCGACTTTTCCAGTGGATCTCTATGCTGTAGTGCCTGTATATCTTATTTCCCAATTACATGAAAAATAGTATTGATAATAGTATACACACACACACAGACACATATACATACACATTTGAATATTTGACTTTAAAACTTTGATTGCCATATTTATTCCCCTCCTCCCTTGTCACCCACCCATACTGGGAAGATAAGCAGTTCAGTATAGAATGTACATGTGTGGCTAAAGCAAAACAATAACATAGTAGATATATTGTAAAAGACTGACTATATTTCCCTCCCTCCTATCCCACTTCCCACTTGTTCTATTCTCTACTTTGATCCTGTCCCTTTTCAAAAGTGGGTGCTTCCAACTTCCCTTCCTCCCAGCCTGCCCTCCCTTCCATCATCCCTCCTCTTATCCCCTTCCCCCACTACTCTCCTGTAGTGTGAGATACCTATTTAGTGTGTATTTCTTTCCCTCCTCAAGCCAAATTCAAAGGGAATAAGGTTGACTCCTTCCCTTTTGCCTTCCTATTCTTCCCCTCCATTGCAACCATTTTCCCTTGCCTCTTCTGTATGAGATAGTTGACCCCATTCTGTCTCTCCCCATCTCCTCTCATTATATTCCTCTTTCACCTCTTAATTTCACCTTTTAACTATAATCCCTTCCTATGAAATTGGTCCTGTGCCCTCTATCTATGTATACCTGTAAACTATATATCTATATCTATATCTATATACACACATTCACATATGTATTCATATGCCCATATATCCTCATATATATATTTCTATTCCCTTCAACTACTGAGAAAAGTTTCATAAATTACAATTCTTGTTTTTCCATGTAGGAATGTTAATAGTTCAAATTTGATAAGTTCCTTATGATTTCTTTTCCCTGTTTACCTTCTCATGCTTCTCTTGCTTCTTGTATCTGAATGTCAAATTTTCTGTTCAACTCTGCCTTTTTCAGCAAGAATTATTGAAAGTCCTCTATTCCACTGAATGACCATATTTTCCTCTGAAACATGATACTTAGTTTTGCTGGATAGGTGACTCTTGGTTTTAATCCCAGCTCCTTTGACCTCTGGAATATCATATTCCAAGCCCTGCAATTTCTCAGTGTAGAAGCTGCCAGATTCTGGGTTATCCTGATGTTGTTTCCAAGATATTCAAATTGTTTCTTCCTGGCTGCTTGTAATATTCTCTCCTTAATTTGGAAATTCCAGAACCTAGCTTTAATATTCCTAGGAGTTTTCTTTTTGGGATATTTTTCAGGAGGAGATCGGTGGATTCTTTCAACCTCTATTTTGCCCTCTGGTTCTAAAACATCAGGGCAATTTTCTTTGAGAACTTCCTGGAGGATGATTTCTAGGTTCTTACTTTGATCATGGCTTTCAGGTAGTTCAATAATTTTTAAATTATCTCTCCTTGATCTATTTTCCAGGTCAGTGGTTTTTCCCATGAGATATTTCAAAGTGCCTTCTATTCTTTCATTTGTTTGTATCTGTTTAACATCATTGTGATTTCTCATAAAGTCATTAGATTTCATTTGCTCCAGTCTAATTCTGAGGCCATTATTCTCCTCATTGAGCTTTTGAGATTCTTTTTTCCATCTGGAAAATGTGACTTCTTAAGGCATTCTTCTCCTCATTTCCTTTTTGAGCCTCTTTTGCCGTTTGAGTCAGTCTGTTTTTAAAGTGTTATTTTCCTCAGTCAGGCTCTTGACTCTCATTTTGTAATTTTCTTGCATTGTTCTCATTTCTCTTCCCAATTTTTCCTCCACTTTTCTTATCTGCTTCTGAAGGTTCTCTATGGCCTGTAACCAGCTCATATTTTCCTTTGAAGCTTTTGGTGCAGGAGTTCTGACTTCACTGTCTTCCTCCTGTTCCATGCTTTGCTTCTTTTTGTCCCCAAAATAGGAGTGTAGTGTTGGAATCTTCTGTCTGCTTTGTTTCCTTTGCCTGGGCATGTTGCCCCTCGTCACTTGGCCCCTGGGATTTTTGCCACAGTAGGACTCTGCCACCAGACAGGGGAGCTTTCTTCCCAAATGCTGGGGTTTTCTCAGTTGCCTGAGGTATTAGATGGCTACCCTCTCTGAAGTCTCCACATGCTCTGGCAAGCTGGACACACACCCCAGGACCTCCACCCTAGACTGCAATCTAGATCCAAGCAGGTTAGAGCATTACCCCTCAGACTGGTGCTTCGTCCCCCTACACTCTGCTGGCCAGGAGCTGAAGCTGCCACGTGGCCCTGGCTGGCTGCACTGGACCCTCAGTGACTTCTAGCCCCAGGGGCAAAAGCCACACACTCCCACTTACTCGTCCCAAAGTCCAGACTGCACTGACCTCTCACTTTTTCCTTCACATCTGTGTGTTGATAAATCTGGAAACAACCACAGCTACTACTTAGCTGGAGTCCCTCCATCCAGGGGCTGGTCAGGCCTGCCCTGGGGCTAAAGCCTCGGTGTGGGGCTGGGTTTGGCTCCCAGATTGCTGAGCTGGATTCCTGCCAGCCTGCCAGGCTCTCCTCAGCGGGAGGTTAGCTTCTCTTTGTCCTTTTGTGGGTTCTGCAGCTCCAAAGTTTGTTTAGAGTCCCCTTTTTACATGGGTTGGGAAATGTGGAAACAGGAACAGCAGGGAGGTCCTACTCTGCCATCTTGGCTGCACCACCTTTAGTCAGTTTTTTAAAAAATAAACATTCTCATATTTGTTCTTTTTTATTGTGCAAATGTTTAATATCTCAGAATAACCAGTCCAGTAGTACAGTTACCCCTCCACTGATTTTCATTCTCATTATATGACCAGCCCACTTCCTTTTTTTCAGTTATTCTATTTTTGATGTAACTTTATTTTTACCACTACTCATATTCAAGATATAACTGATAAATATGTTCTAGTCTATTTACATCCATGTCTCTTTCACTTTTTTTGCACTAAATAGTCCTTTTATTTTTTCCATTTACATGTAAAGAATGTTTTCAACATTAATTTTTAGAAGATTTTGAGTTTTGAATTTTTTTCCCCTCCTTTTAAAACAACAATGAATCTGATATGAGCTATCCATGATGAATCATGTTAAACTTATTTCCACATTAGCTATGTTGTGAAAAAAGAATCAGAACAAAAGGGAAAAGCCACGAGAGAAAAAAAAAAAAAACAACAACAACAAAAAGTGAAAGATGTATGCTTCAATCTGCACCCTGACTCCATTTTTCTTTATTTGAATGTGAAATTGTCTCAGATCATTGTGTTGCTGAGAAGAGCTAATTCTATCATGGTTGATCATTTCATACTTGTTCTTAAAAATTAGTGGTTTTATTATACATAACTATTTGGTTAAGAAAAGACAAATATTCCCAAATCCTTAATGTGTCATTCACTGCATTTTAAAATATGTGACTTTTTTTTAGTTATTTAGGTAATTGTAAAAACTACTTTAGTTAATTTTTGTTAGTTTATTAAATGAGTGTTTTATATAAACAATAACTCCTGATTCATGTCTCAAAGATATTACTGAGGTCTGTTTGTACGTTTTGGGCCTCTCTTTTTCTTATTAAAAAAAACATATTTTAAATGTATTTTGCTAACCCCTCCCATCCCATAAAACTGTGTACTGATATGTATTCATATAATTTAAAAGTTAGCTAATCAATTTGCATTTCTCTTATTTCTTACTTCATTGAACAGATATTGGCCGACAAATTTCCTTTTTCTGCATATTGTAATGGTGTACTTTGCAATCATTTATCATCAATATTGCTAGATGAGTTGACCAATTGTTCCACAAAATAATGTATTTGATTGCTTTCAGACATATGATAGAATTAACTCTGCCAATTTCTTTATTTACCTTGCCAAAGAAAACTATTAGTCAGCCTTCTATTTAGTTGCACCATGCTTCTAGTTCTATTTATAGTAAGAATGTCATGTCATGTCGTTCTTCCAGCAACATGTCTCCTCATTAATTATTGGACAAGGAACTTTCACACTGAGAGGACTAATAGCTAACTTAGCAATAGTCATTTTAAAATCATGTGAGTTCCATGATTCTCTCTATACCTTGTTTCATCACTGTCTCTTCAAATTTAAACAAGGGCTGCATAGGACTGAGTGCCATTTTCTATTTTTCTTTGTTTCATGGATTGCTATGGCCAATAATTCATCACCAAGTAGGCAACCTACTGTGGTAAATATCTCCATCCATAGCTACATTGTTTGCTTTTTTTTTCAGAAATCAGATGAAGTCTGTTATGAGGACCAAAGAGAAGTAGGAAAATAAGAAAAAAAAATTGGTCAATATTTGGTGGGTTCATTTCAGCAAAACTAAATTCACTATGCTCAGGGGTATGATGGAGCTCACTAAAATTGTGATTGAGATCTCATTGTTAAATTGTCAATGTGAACAGTTAACACCTCAGACATTGGTAGAGCTTGATTTATTGTTCTGTTGATTGTCTTGTCAAAGGGGTTAGACTCAAGTAAAAACAGGGGCAATTACATGGTACAGGAGTATCTCTAAAGGCTACACATGGATTTATAAAACTATGTGTTTAACACTTCCAGTGTAGACTTAAGGTAGTAATGAATATGTAAATAATTATAATCACATGGGAGCCCAGGGAGGAAAATACTTGCAAAATGTGTGGAACAGGAAGGAGCAGATCAGAGCACAAGCAGAGCTGGGAGCAAGCAGAAATGAGAAAAAGAATGTTTTGTCAGCACTCTGTCTGTTGATATGTGTTACTTTCTCAGACAGAAGTCCTGTCTGTTGTCCTGTGCTGATTTATCAGAAAGAAGCCCTGTCTGTTGTTCAGTGTTGATTTCTCAGACAGAAATCCTGGCTGTTGTTCTGTATTGGTTTTTCAGACAGAAAGTACATTGTGATGATAGTGCTGGTAATGTGTACAAATATTTTTGCAGCCCTATTCAGCATTGATTTCCTGGAAATGGAAACTTGCAAAGAACATGGAGTGAAGCTGTCCCTGTGAGCTAAGATATGGAACAGAAACAAAGAGTTGCCTTCATGTGAATCCAGCCAAGAGCTGGGAGTAATGCATGGAGAAGGTCAGCCTGTGAAGAAGGAGCCATGGGGTTTAGAAGTCATGTTCAAGTCAAGATGAAAGAGGATTTTACTTGGATACTCTGTATTGACTGAGGAGATTGAAACTGACCACGATATAGGGGTGGATGCTATTTGTATTTTCTTCCACCCCTTAAAGATGACTATAAGATATAGTGAAAGATTTGTTTAAGATTATGTGGCCACCTTAGTAATAAATTGTTATGTTATGTTGTTGTAAATGTTTTGCTTTAGTTTCTTGAATGTTATGCTTTTGTTTATTGCTGAATAGAAAGTTCATTTTACTATTTGTTTCCATCCTTAAAGTTATTCAAAGCAGCATTTTTTTTTTCTTGGGATTGGCAGTAGTTAAATATTTATCAGTATACACTCTGACTTCATGACAGGATATTGAAAAGAATAACTACATCAATTGCTATGCCACTTATTATGACTAATCTTTGAAAGATGATGAAGAAGAAGGAATATCACTGAAAAGGTAAAATGCAATCTTAATTTTCAGAGAGAGAGATAGAAGAGGAGAGAAGAGAAGAGAAGAGAAGAGAAGAGAAGAGAAGAG
>NW_027187400.1:31139153-31158589 GCF_028583685.1 Petaurus breviceps papuanus | reverse complement strand
GAGAAGAGAAGAGAAGAGAAGAGAAGAGAAGAGAAGAGAAGGAAGAATCTTCAAACTTTAAGTCAGTGAGTTTGAGTTCAACTCCTGGCAACATTCCACAAAGAAATTGATTATTGTGTTGCCCCATTGTTTCAAGTTATTGCAAACATTTTAAAAGTTTTATGTACAATATTCAGGCATATTAGTTATGAACGTTTAAAAAAATATTTCTAGTAATTTATGTACCATGTACACTTAAGACACTCCCTTTTTAAAGCATTGTTTCTATTGTGAAATCATATTTGCTTTTCATCATTTTATTTTTATCCCATTTTCCAGCTATGTAGATAACCAAAGGTTAAGATTGCTCCCAATTTTTTTTTTTAAGCAATTGGGGTTAAGTAACTTGCTCAAGGTTACACGGCCAGTTATTTCTGGGTGTGGTGCTGAGTTTCTGAGCCCGGGATTCGATCTCCAGGTCGTCCCAACACTGGAACCGGTGCTCTTACTCGCTGAGCCACCTGGCCGCCCCTAAGCAATTGGGGTTAAGTAACTTGCTCAAGGTTACAGGGCCAGGTGTTTCTGGGTGGGTGCTAAGTGTCTGAGCCCGGGATTCGATCTCCAGGTCTTCTCAACACTGGAGCCAATGCTCTTGCTTGCTGTGCTACCTGGCCACCCCAATTGCTCCATTTTGATATTAGAGATATTGAGTGGTTTAGATGATCTTAATGAAATATAACCAAAAACCTTACCATGGACAGGTTGTATCCATATAGCCAGATATAACTATAGAATTATGTATCTGTGTATGTGTATATATACATGTCATATATAAACTCCACCTAGTTATCTTTCATTTCCAATAACCTTCCCTATCAGTAGGTAGTTGGGATAGAAACTTGCCCTTCATTAGAGAACCCCTCCTTGTGGGACTGTTTAGCCTGCAGAAGAAAAAATTTAGGAGATAGAGACATGGATCCAGAATGAGGAAGACCAGAGTTCAAATTTGTCCTTAAACAATTATTAATTTTGTGATTAAGGGCAAATCACTTCAGGAAAAAAAGCAAACAAACAAACTTTTATGTATCTCAGTTTCCCCATCTGTATAATAGAGGTAAAAATAGCCCTACTCAGTACTGTTGAGAGGATAACATGAGATAATATTTGTAAAGTGCTTTGCAAATCTTAAAGTACAATATAAAAGTTTGACTATAATTGATATTAGTATAATTGTCTTCAATATTTCAGAAAAAAACTGTCATTCAGAAGAGATGACAGTCCATTATCCAACATGCATTATTTATCACCTAAAGCTAGGTGCCAAGTTAGGTGCCAAGTGGATAGACTCCTGGGCCTGGGGTCAGGAAGATCTGAGTTCAAATTCAGCACCAGACACTTAATAACCATGTGGCCCTGGGCAAGTCACTGAGCCTTGTTTGCCTCAGTTTCCTCTTCTGTAAAAATGAGCTGGAGAAAGAAATGGCAAATCACACTTGTATCCTTGCCAAGAAAACTCCAAATGGGGTCATGAAGAGTTGGACAAGACTAAACAGCAACAAGGAAAGACCATGTGCCAAGAACTATTTATTCCAGGGACTGGAGAGACAAAGATATGGAGTTAAACAATCTTTACTCTCAAGGACCCTATATTCTGTTAGTAAACAGTATGCATGCATATAAAGATGGAGAGAAAGTAAATATAGAAGAATAAATGCAAGTTAAATGAAAATATTAGTTAAATAGGAGGGAACTAGAGAAAGATGGCAATAGGATTGGACTTTTCTTGTTTTGGTCAAGTTAGGAGCAATGGATGGAAGCTTCAGATAGGGAAATTTAAGGTTGATAACAAGCAAGGAGTTGAGGGAATGTGTTAATAGGTAGAAACATTCCAAAGCAGATTGAGCTTCCTTAATAGATAAAAAGTTGCACCTCATTAGAATTTTTCAAGGAAAAGATGGAGATCAGCAGTTGGGGGAATCTGCTTTCATTCATTACTTTTGGGTGATACTTGCTTGAACAATTATCATGGGCATAGACTGGAAGGCCTCTGGAGTTATTTCCAACTAGGAAATCTGGAGATTCTTCATCCCTTTGAAATCTACTGTCCTTCTTACAGATAACTCTGAGCTCTTTCACATTAGCCCATCTCTTCCAAAGTTCCAATACTATGGAAGACAATATTTGCCATCCTTTGCCTGCCTCTCTGATGAGCAACAAAATGTTTGATTTTCCTCTAATAGATTTGTCATTTTCCTTCAAGTATCTAGTCCTATTGACCCAGGGAACCTCAATTTCAAAGCTATTAAAATCTAATTTTCTACACTGTGCCCCTGAGAGATTGACTAACTTTCAAAGAATAATTCATTTTCTCCAGAAAAAAAAGATACACATATATTTTTAAATTCTCAAAATAAACCAAGGAACATTATAGACTAGACTAGCTATTTGTCAGCACCTGCTATTACTCACCGTGGTGTCTTTCTTGCAAAAGAATATAAGTACTCCTTTGACAAAGTACAATTTGGTCACCATGGAGTGAAGGCTGTATTTATGTGGGGGAACTGCCACTTACTGATATATTAAGAAAGCTGTACACTCACGTTCCATTGTTCTGGAAGCAGGACAGCAGTATCAAGGTTATTTGCTTAGGAAGTGAAGAGATAAATTGAGAAACAAGTTGAAAATCACTTCCTATTTGAAAATATTGCATTCCACGTTCATGGCTTGGTCTGGTTTTTCCTCCTGTTACCACCATAATTTAATTGAGGCCTCTATATAGCTTCAGATTAAATCTAATATTTTGAGGATCCATCTGGAGCCTAGTGGACCTCATAAGTCCCAAGGATAGGCACCAGTTAATGAAGAGAAAAAGTGTCCCGTGACTAAAGAAGCAAGATTGCTGTAACTTAGTTGTCTTCAGAATTTCTCAAAATAACACTTTATCAATGTCACAAACTGCTCCGTTTTTTTGGGTGAGGAGGAAGAGTAAGAGATCATGTTGATAAAAGAATGAACTAATGAATGAATGGATGGATGAAAACATGCATTATCATTTATATGAAGAATATTATTCTTTAAGTATGCAAAATTATAGTAAAGGCAGGCACTGCCTTCAAGAATTTTACATTCTAATGGAGGACATAATGCATATAGGAGGGGGTATTTTAATTTGGAGAGTCAGAAGAGTTATGAGTACAAACTCATATAGAGAAGTAGATAGACTTATCCATTTCACTGATCATGGCAATATTTATTTTTTTCAGAATATTTATTCTTTTCAGAACTGAAAAGTTTTGAGGAGATGGGGTATTTGTGTGATAACAAGTATCTTGGCAAAAAGATAGTGAGGAGGGGGCAGAGCCAAGATGGCAACATAGAAGTAGGAAAACTCTGTGTGTTCCCTCCATAACCACCTCAAATATCTATAAAATTGACTCTAAACAAACTGTAGGGCTACAGAACCCACAAAGTCCCAGAGAGAAACAAATCTTCCACTGAAGGCAGAACATCATGTGGACAGGAAGGGTCCATCACAG
This sequence comes from Petaurus breviceps papuanus, assembly GCF_028583685.1. NCBI lineage: Eukaryota > Metazoa > Chordata > Mammalia > Diprotodontia > Petauridae > Petaurus > Petaurus breviceps. Next base: position 31,155,074 of record NW_027187400.1, on the reverse strand, counting down.
CATTCTGGGAGAAGAGCCCAGCCCCATTTGAGCCTGCAGTTTTAGCCCCAGGGCAGTCACAATGGGCTGGAGGGAATTCAGGAGAGTGGATCACCAGCAGCTGTGGTGGTCTCCAGAATTATCAACCTATAAATGCCAAAGACAAAATGAGAGGTCAGTGTGGACTTTGGGAACAGGAGTGGAGTCTGGCCTTTGCCACTGGAGGGAGAAGAGGCTGGGGCATGGCCTCCACCACCACATGGCTGCTTCAGAGCTCCTGGCCTACAGATTGCAGGGGGACCAAGCAACCATTCTGAGGGGAAATCCCTCTTGCTTTGATCTGCTTGATCTGGATTGCTGTCTAGAGTGGAGGTCCTTGGGTGGGTGACCAGTGATCCAGAGAATGTGGAGGCTTCAGAGAGGGCAGCCAACTAATAGCTCCAGCAGCTGTGAAAACATCAGTGATTTGGGATGAAGCTCTCCTCTCCAGAAGCAGAGTTCTACTGTGGCAAAAAGCTCAAAAGTCAAGTAACTGAGTGGCACCATTAGCAAGCAAAGGAAGCAAAACAAGCACAGCAATTCAAATTTAGATTCCTATTTTGGGGACAAAAGCATGGATCAAAGCATGGGACAGAAGGAAGAGAACTGAGTCAGAACTCCTGTACCAAAAGTTTCCAAGAAAAATATGAATTGGTTACAGGCTATAGAGGAACTTAAGAAGGATTTTGGAAACCAAATAAGAGAAGTGGAGGAAAAATTTGGAAGAGAAATGATGCAAAAAAATGCTGAAAAGAGAGTCAGCAACCTGAATGAAAAAATAACACCTTAAAAAATAGACTAACTCAAATGGCAAAAGAGGCTCAAAAAGGCAAAGAGAAGAGGAATGCTTTAAAAAGCCAAATTTGCCAGGTGGAAAAAGAATCTCAAAAGCTCACTGAAGAGAATCATTCCTTCAGAATTAGATTGGAGCAAATGGAAGCTAGGGAATATAAGAAATCAAGATACTATTAAAAGATCCAAACAAATGAAAAAATAGAAAGCAATGTGAAATATCTCATTGCAAAAATCACTGTCCTGGAAAATAGATCCAAGAGAGATCATTTAAAAATTATTGGACTACCTGAAAGCCATGATCAAAAATAAAAAGAACCTAGAAATCATCCTTCAAGAAATTCTCAAGGAAAATTGACCTGTTTTAGAACCAGAAGGCAAAATAGAGGTTGAAAGAATCCCCCAGTCATCTCTTAAAAAACATCCCAAAAAGAAAACTACTAGAAATATTATAACCAGGTTCCAGAGTTCCCAGATCAAGGAGAAAATATTATAAGCAGACAAGAACTAAGAATTTGAATTTTGTGGAAACACAATGAGGATAAGGCAGCTTCTACATTGAGAGATCAAAGGGCTTGGAATGTGATATTCTGGATGTCAAAGGAGCTGAGATTAAAACCAAGAATCACCTACCCAGCAAAACTGAGTATCATATTTCAAGGGAAAATATGTTCATTCAGTGGAATAGAGGACTTTCAAGCATTCTTGATGACAAAACCAGAGTTGAATAGAAAATTTGACATTCAGATAAAAGAAGCAATAGAAACATGAGAAGGGAAACAGGGAAAAGAAATCATAAGGAACTTATGAAAGTTGAAATATTTCCTTTTTTACATGGAAAAATGATAATTGTAACTTGTGAAACTTTTCTCAGTATGAGAATAGTTGAAGGGAATATAAATGTGTGTATATATATGCATATATATGTGTGTGTATAAACATACTTACATACATATGTCTATTTAAGTGGGTATGTGAGTGTATGAAAACATATGTGAGTGTGTATAAATATGTGTACAGGTAAACACAGCCAGAGAGAACAGGATCAATTGAATAGGAAGGGATGGTATTTAAAAGGTGAAATTGAGAGGTGAGAGAGGAATGTAATGAGATGAGATGGGGAGAGACAGAATGGGGTAAATTATTTCATATAGAAGAGGCAAAGGATAACTGTTACAATAGAGGCGAAGAACAGGAAGGCAAAAGGGAATGGGTCAACCTTACTCTCATTAACTTTGGCTTAGAGAGGGAATGACATACACAGTAAATCGTTTATCTTGCCCTATAGGAGAGTAGGGAAGAAGAGGATGAGAGGGCAGATGATGGAGAGGAGTTCATCTTGGGGGGAGGGGAGAGGAAGTTAGAAGCACACACTTTTGAAAAGGGACAGGGTCAAAATAGAAGATCTTGTGGAAATGAATGACGTAAAGTAAAAATAAACAAAAAATTCAATTAAAAAAAAAACAAAGATAGTGAGGAGGAAGGTGCCGGATGGCTGTAGCAGCTGGCCTGATATACAGAAGATGGAACATGAGTAAATAGACTTATTAAAAAGGATATATAACTTTTTTAAAAGATCCAGAATCAAATTTAGAGACCATTGCATCCAACCTGAACCTGGTCAAAAATTCTTTCTTTACCATACTGACTGATGACCATACAGCTTGTGCTTGTAGATTTCCAATGAGGAGCAAACCACTAACTCCCTAGGCGGCCCATTCCATTTTCAGACATTTCTAACTGTTAAGAAGTCTTCCTGTCTTATTAAACCTAAATTTGACTCTTTGCTTCTGTTAATTGTTGCTTCTCTTGGGTCTCTTCCAAGTGAAAGTCTTTCTTTTTCCAGACTAATCACCTCTGTACCCTTCATCTGATTCTTATGTGGCATGATGCCAAGGCCTGTCACCATGCAAAAGATTTTCTAGGTGTTCTCCTGATTATAAATATCTTTACCATAATGTTGTGCTCAAAAACTGAATACAATATTCAAAATATTGTCTGAATAGGGCAGAGTACCTTGCAACTCTGAACAAAATATATTGGGATAGCTCCACAGTCTGGGCTTCATGTTTCTCTTACTGCAACTTAAATTTACATTTATTTCCTTCACTCCCATATCATTCTATGGACTAAAAATGAGTTTGCAGTCTGCTGCCTGCCACAAAATATTTTACATTTTTATATTTTTAGATGAACTGATATCTAGCATTGTTCAGGTTATCTTATTCTTCAAAAAATTACTTTTGAAATGAAATTTGTCACCTTTTGTAAAGAGATTTGTTGGACATTTAGGAATGACTCTCCTACAATGGGGATTTTAAGACCCGAATGTCTGGAAAACTTCAAGAATGAAATTCTTGAAATAGCAGGGACAGATATGGAGGAGATCTTAGAAAGTCATTAAATCCAACCCTCTAATTTTCCAAAAGAGGAAACTGAAAATGTTCCAGAAAAGTCATGTGGCCTATCCAGAGTAGCCATAAAATTTGATGGAGGGATTTGAATTGAGATTTTCTTGACCCCCAAGTCAGGACTTTTCTACTACACATCTCTGTCTTCTCTGACCAGGATATGAAAGTCGCATACTGTCCTATTCATAGAGTGCATCTATGACAACACCCAAACATCTCTAGGAAAGTAATTTCACAAGATTGTTTTATTTGCTATAGCCCATCTTTGTATTTTGGAACATTATATTCAATCCTTCATCACCTATTCCTCTATATTTGGTCTCTTTGGCTCTAGTCTTTCCTTTCTCCAATCCATTCACCATGAAGCTAATGGAAACTGCAATTCCTAGAGCAGCATTCTGATCCTGTGGTTTTCCTGCTTAAGAAGCTTCAGTGACTTCTAGAATAAAACCATCTCCTCTGACTAGAATTTTCCCAATCTAGCACCAATTTTACATTCTAATGTCACTGTCTTCAAGTATTTGGATGGTTTTCATTCAGAGGAGGTATGATGCTTATTTACCTTTACTCTAAGATGTAGGATCAGAAGCAATGAGTTCAAGTTCCAATGGTGCACATTTTGATTCATTATATAAACACATCTTACTGAATCTTTGTAGAAGGACAATGAGCCGTCCAGGAGGTGATAGACTACCTGTTCTGGAGGCCTTCAATCAGAATTGAGATGACCATTTGTTGGGTATGTTGCACAGGGGATTCCTTTTTTTTTTGGGGGGGGAGGAGTCTGGGACTAGATGGAAGCCAAGGTCTCTTCCAACTCTACGATTCTGTGGTTCTATGAATGAAAGCTATGAACTATTAGAGAAAATTACCCTTACTTTAGAGGTCAGCTGAAACATTTCCAGCAGTCTTTGTGAAGCTATTTTTCTTTTAAATGTAAAAATAAAATTAGTTGATGCTGACTAGGCTTAATGTTAAGTGACACACCATGATCCCTATTAATTTCTTTCCATGACCAAAGGATGAATATTCTGAATGCATCTTTCATTGTTTGTATTATCAGATAAATCTATTTTGAATTACAAAATGCTAGGACTGCATAAACCTTTAGGGATCATTTGGTTCCATCTTCTCACTTTAGAGAACTAAAAGGGAAAATGGTCATTTCTCCATGAATGTGTCATAGACATCTTGAACTTGATGTGTTTAAAACTAAATTCATCTTTATGCTAGACTCTTACCCCATTCCGACCCTCTAAATTTTCAAGGGGACCATCACCCTCCCAGTCACTCAGGCTTAAAACTTAGGTGTGATCCTTGATTGTTCCCTCTCTCTTACCTTCCATATTTAACATTTCCAAGAGCTGTCAATTTTTTTTAATTTTTTTTTTTTTGCTTTTTTGGAGGGGAGAAGGTAGGGCAATTGGGGTTAAGTGACTTGCCCAAGGTCACACAGCTAGTTTTTGTGTTAAGTGTCTGAGGCCGGATTTGAACTCAGGTCCTCCTGACTCCAGGGCTGGTGCTCTATTCCCTGTGCCACCTAGCCACCCCAAACTGTCAATTTTTTTTAACCTGCTTAACATAAATTGATAGATTGTCGTTTGTCCTTCATTCTTGAAGAGGAGAAATGATATCAGAAAACTGATATGTTGACTTGCAAGTGAAGTGGATTTAAGTGAGGCAGGTTTGTGCAAAGTCATCAGCCTCTTTGACTCTTCCAGAAGCATATATCAGGCATACTGGAGATTGCTCAGGATGCTCTGGGAGAACTAGGCTAAGGTCTTTCCTGGGTTTTAGTTTGTCTGAGGCAACACTCATTCAGTCATTAAAACTAGGCAGGAAGGGAGGCAAAAATGACCTCTTTTATACACTCAAAAACAATCAGTCTGGGAGGGGAAGACCCTCATGGTTTCTGGCCAAAAAACAAACAATTAATATTTAGACTCACTCTGAGTCATCAAAGCCATCAATTAAGGCTTGGTCAGGGACCTATTGTTGGCCAATCAGTGAGACCCAGAGTGACTTGAGTTTAAGGCATGGTCAAGTAGCTGAATTTGAATCCCAGTGAATTTTATCAGTCTGGTTTTCCAATGCTGTATTTCAAGAAATCAATAAGGAATGAGTGGAACTACTCAGCAAAGCTTATGGGATTTCCCCTCCTGGGGTGGGGAAACTTTTTGACAACAGTCTGAAGTTCTCTGAACTGCCAGGGCTTAGAAATCCTGATCAAGCCACTCTCCTCAGTTTCCTCCTGGGAGAACTTTGGCTTGCATTTTAAAAGGAAACATAGAAACTGGGTTGCTGCTGGAATCTCTTGGTAAGGTGGGTATATTTTAGGTACTTGGGTAGTTTGGGGGTTATTAAGGAGAAGGTTTTCAAATGATTTAATCCTTTCTTTCACTGATTCTAATTCAGACCTATGCTCTCTTTTCTTTGCCTCTGAGTATCATTTATTATAGCTGTCCCACTCAAGAGGCTGAGTTTCCTTATTCATCAGTTTCTGCCTTAAATACTCTAAATTGCTCTTATTAAAGCTGCCCCTATGAGGCCAGCAAAATTTAGGGTCATAACTAGTCAAATAAACCCAATCTTGGCAATAAGAGGGACAGTCAAGACCATATTTCTTATACATTTGAGAGCCACAAGTTAGTTTTGGAGGTTTGTTAATAGGAACTGTCGTATCTTCCCCCATGCCTTTATAGCACATCTATCCCATCTTAAAGGTATACACTGAAAGATAATAACACTACTTAGCTAAGAAGCATTCAGAATACAAATACTGTCTAAGGAGATATACCAACAAAAAATATACAAAATACAAGTACACAACATCATAACTGAAACTACATGGGGCAAAAGAGTTAATTATCTCAGTTTTTTAATGGTAGAATAAATAAGTAGGGAAGAGGAAAAAAAGAGAAATCTATCCTGTAAACCTTAATATATCATTTGAGATTTCAGTTATCAAAATTTATATTCCCTTGGACAAAGAACCCACAGGTAGGGGTATGATACCCTATGTAGACAGAGGGAGCGGAGGGAAGGAATGAAGGAAGAGAGGGAGGGAGGGAGGAAGGAAAGAAGGAATAGTGCTGCCCAACTAGAGCTTGCAGTTCAGTCCCCAGTGGGTCAACTACTATAACTCACAAATTGTTGTTTGTCCTTCATTCTTGAAGAGGACCAAAGATGTTAGAAAAGTGATGCCTTGACTAGCTAGTCAATTGGATTTAGTGAGGAAGGGCTGTGAAAGTAAGTCAGCAGTCTCACTTTCTCCTTCTGAGCCACATGGGTCCAGTGACAAGATATATATCACAGTAGATATCCCATAGATAGATAGATAGATAGATAGATAGATAGATAGATAGATAGATAGATAGATAGATAGATAGATAGATAATTGATAGGTAGATATACATAGATATAAAGATATATCCCTTTTTCTTTCCTGACATTGCTGCCACACTGATGCAGGACCTGGTCACTTCATACCTGTACTACTGCAACTGTTGGCCGATTGGTCTGCCTGCCATAAATCTCTCCCTGTTCAACTCTATTCTCTACTCAGCTGCCAAGGAGAACGTCTTAAAGCTTTGGATTGACCATGTTCAATAAACTCCAGTGACTCTTTATCACTTGCAGAATCAAATATAATATCCCCTGGCTTCTAAAACCTTCATAATCTGAATTCTTCCTACGTTTACAAACTGTATTACACTTTTCTCTGTCTTGCATAGTTTGTCATCCAATGAGATACTGACGTCCTGATGTTCCTTCAGTATAACACTTTATATGCTTACTCTGAACATGTTCACCATCTATCGCCTATGCCTGGAATGCACTCCCTCCATATGTCTGTCTTTGAGCTTCCCTGGATTCCTTCAAATCTCAGCTAAACCACAACATTCTACAAGAATTCTTTCCCAGTCCTCTTTAACTTGAATACCTTCCAAGACTATTCCCAATTTATACCATGCCCATTTTATCAGTTGAGAGGCAGCAAGATGCCACAGAAGATAGAGTGCTGGTCCTTGAGTTAGGATGACTTACCTTCCTGAGTTCAAATCTGGCCTCTGATTCTTATTAGCTACATAACCCTGGGAAAGTCACTTGGTCAGTTTTCTCACCTGTAAAAAATGAGCTGGAGAAGATACTTCAGTATCTTTTCAAAGAAAACCCCAAAAAGGTGTCAGGAAGAGATAAAATTGACTGAACAACAAAATCTTGTTCATTCATAGTTGTTTTCATGTTTTTGCCCCCAGTAGATGGGAAGTTCTTTGAAATCAGGGATTTTTTTGCTTGTTTTGTTTATTTTTATCTTTCTTTGTATCCCCAGCGTGGAGCACCCAACACACAGTAGGTGCTTACTAAGTGCTGATTGAGTTGAATTGGATGGGATGGGGTGATATTGACAACTGTTATATAATGTGTGTGTGTGTGTGTATTAACATGTGAATTCCTCAGCAGCTAATGGTTTTAATGATTATTTCCATGGATATAGTCAAGGTAAGAAAAGTCCTTCCTTTCTGCAAAAGATAGTGATCTCATAGAATATTTAATCTGTTATATAGTTATTCTCCAGGACAGTAGGGGAAAGGTACAATAAAACTGTTGTTATGCACTCCCCAGAAAAAGTAAGTGTTTTCTTTATCTAACTTTGGTGCAGAAAAGCATTAAGAGAGGAGGAACAGGAAGGATTAGAGGAACCCATAGCATTGGATGGGCGTGGGTTACTATGAGAAAGGAATACCTGACCTGGTAGAAAATTTACAACTTAAAAATTTACAAATTCTTATACATGAGCTGATTCTTAGCCAGCAGATATTTGGTCACTTAGAGAGTATGTGAAGAAATCCTTTCATCTCGGTAGAAAAACAGCAAGAGTTTGTGTTCCAGTGGTAATCTTTGAAAAATCCAAGGTCATTTCCACACCTGCAATTTATCAGCGTATGACTTTTGAGGAATCAATGAATCAATAAATATTTGTTAAGGACCTATTAATGGCCAGTACTGTTCTGTGAGGAATATACAGAGGCAAGAGGCAAAAACCCTTAAGGAGCTTACAATCTGGGGGTGGGAGGGAGCATGCAAACAAACATATACAAAGGAAGTTATATATAGGAAAAATAGGTAATAATTAACAGGGGAATGTACTGGAATTAAGAGGTGAAGAGGCTTCCTACAAAAGATGAGATTTTAGTTGGGACTTAAAGGAAGCCTCAAGTCAGTAGGTGGAGTTGAAAAGGAGGAGTATTCCAGGAATAGTGGACAGCCAGAGAAAATACCTTCCCAAGCCTTAGTTTCCACATATGTAAAATGGAGGTAATAAACGTGTTTACCTCATAAGATCATGGGGATCAACTGAAACAATATGGAAAGCATTTTGCAAACCTAAATGCTTTAGAGAAATGCCAGTCATTATTATTACATCAGAAAATGCCATTTTAAAGGTTCTCCTCCAATAGGCTTTTTCTGATGTAAAAGCCTATTGGAGGAGAACCTTTAAAATGGCATTTTGTCTTACTAACTTCACAGGGTTTTTTTGTTGTTGTTTGTTTTTCCTATCATTAACAAACATTAAGCATGCAATCCATGAGTAAATTTTTAACATTCATAGAGCACCTTAAAGTATACAAAGTTCTTTGTATGTTATACCTATAATAAAGTTTAAAACTCAATGCTTTAAAGTTTGCCAAGTAATGTCAATGTATGATCTCGTTTATTCCCCACAACAATCCTGGGAAGTAAATGCAGCTCTTATCTTCATTGTTTAGTTGAGGAAAGAGGCTGTGACTCTTCCAAGGTCATACAGCAAATAAGTGGCTGAGACAAGACTTAAGCCCAGGTCATCTGGATTCCAGGTCAAGTATGTTATCAACACTACTACCTTCCTTCCCCATCATGCCTCTCTCTTAGACAAGTATTGCAGAGGGACCACAAGCTAAATAGACCTATAAGTGTATAGGAAGAGAACGACAATTTGGAACCAATTCTGGAAATTGCACATCTTACAATGATTCTAATATTTTCTGCCAAATTTCATCTTTAAAACACCAGTGTTATCAATTGATAGAATGTGGTTTTCTCTTATGAAATGGTATTATCTCTAAGGAATCCAAATTGCAAATTATCTAATGGGAAAATGGCAAGAAGCATATTGGTTATAGAATAGACTATTCCAAAACTCTTTACAACCTGATCCCTTCCAAGCTTGTGGTCTTGTTACCAGTTGTTAAACATTTATCATATCCCTGTACCTTCTCATTTTACAAATGAGGAAACTGAAACCCAGAAAAGTGAAATAGCTTAACCAATAGTAAGTAGTAAAAGAAGGATTTGAATCTAGATTGGTCCTCTGAATCTAAATCTAACACATTTTCCAGTATGAAACCCTGCCCACCATCTTATATCTCCTACTGGAATGTCAATTCCTTAAAAGGAAAAGTTGTTTTGTTTTGGCATATGAATGGAGTGGAATATTATAGAGTGGCAGGTAAGTAATAAAATAATTACACATCTAGATAGGGTCTTGGATAAAGCACTGTACTCAGAGTCAGAAAGACCTGAGTTAGAATCTATCATGAACAACTATTAGCTGTGTGACCTCGGAGAAATCATTTAACTTTTTTTAAGATTCAATTTCTTCATTTCTATAATTGAGATAATAAGTGCACTATATCATATAGTTATCATGAGAATGAAATGAGGTAACACATGTAAAGCCTTTTGAAATCATTGAAGCATTATGAAATATTAGCTCTATTATAATAAATGATGAAAATAAGAAATTTTAAAAAGATGTGTATGAAATAACTTAGAGGCAAATACACAAAACCAATGGGACAACATGATAAAATAACTATAGCATTGTTGCTGAAAAGGAAATTGAAAGGAAGAAACATTATGAATAATTGAAAAACAAATAATGATCTCAGAGAATAGTCAGCCATTGGAATAATAACTTTGTTCCTACAGCCATCTTCTGTTCATGAGAGATCAGTGGAAGACTATCAGAGTAGTAACAGTGTAGTAACAGAGTAGTAACAGTGTAGACATAATCAAATGTGGTCACTGTATGGAGTGTTTGCCTGAAATATTTTTACTTGTTAAAAGGCAGGGCTCAATGGGTCCAGAGGGGATAGGGTGGGCGAAATTTTTCGAGGAATTACTATTATATAAAAGCAAAAGTCATTAATACATCTGGTTGTTTTTATTTTGGTGCTAATAATTCTAGCGAGTATAATGAAGTCTACTTTTTCTTTCCTTTAATTAATATTTTTCTAGATTTGCTATTATGATGGTGTTTGCATGTAGACAAATTTCCCAAAATCAATGAAAGGGGAAAGATGCAGGGATATGTCTTACCCTTGGCTTTCAGTTCTATTTGACCTTGACCCTGGCTTAGACTCCTCCTCAGCCTAACCTCCAATTCCTTGAGTGACTGGTACATACAATGTACAGAAGGCCCAAATAACCAAGACTCAAAGACACTAATTATGTATTGTGGCTATGAAACCACTTTGAATAGAGTGGACAATGATGGGTTGACTCATTGGTGTTGAACAAGGTGAGTCCTCCCAAATATTGAGTCCAACACAGCTACTTTTAAAACAGGAGTTCTTGAGATTTCTTAGCCCTTGGTTATGTTTTTATTTTATCTGCTGCATATCCTCAAGGGGAAGCTCAGTTAAAGTCTGCAAATGAATGTTATTTAAAAAAAAAAAGATTTCAGACAAGGAATGAGAAGAGAGCAGGGTCCATAAATAAATGTCTCCAGAGACATTCTTTTCTTCCCAAGAGACAAAATCCTCCAGTGAGAACTGTTTCTGCTTATGCCTTCAAAGTAGTAATTTGTATTTCAGCAAAATTAGATGGCTACTCTGAATGAATGAAGTTATAGTTTAATATTTTTAGTAGTGATAACATTTCATAGGACAAGTGCTTTTTAAAACCCATAGATGGGGGATCTGGAGTGGCATTTTAAAAGGGAGCCGTTAGGCAAGATTCATTAAGGCCCAGTAAATGTCAAACATTTTATCAACTGCCTAAAGTGGTATGTAGAGATGCTGTTTTTTCCCTCCCCTCCAAAACCTGATTAAAACCATAAATGCCTTTTAATATTAATATTTTCATTTTTCTGTGTCCAATGCTTGATTCTTTATAAGGGGTAGAAAAAAGGAGAAAGAAAAGCAGAGAGAGGGGGGGGGGGGATGGTGGTAAAAATAGAAGAATGAAAGGAAGAATGAGAGATAGAGAAGGATAGAGGGAGGGGTCCCATCTAGCACAGGTCTATTAGGTGTTTCACAGATTGAGGAAAATGCACTCAATCCTAGAGATACAGATGGAACAAGAATATTTTAAGCAACATAAACATTCTGGTGGGTTAAGCCCTGAACCCTCTATGATTATTATCTGGAATGATGAAATCATGGCACTTTCTTACATTTTGGTCCTTGGAGGAATAAAGACCCTCATTGGAGAATGCTATTTATTTGTGAAAATATTTTACTAAGAGTGTGGACTCAGTGCAGTGCTGGGCAGAGGTGGTGGTGTGGAAACACTAATTTGGTGTTGGAGGACTTACTTTCAAATCCCAGGTTACCACTTATAACCAATGGGATTGGGGACACATCATTCTCCTGTAGTTCTTGGTGTTGCTGGAATTGTTGTTGATGGTTGGTTGGTGGAGGTTGGTGGAGGTATGGTTTGTGTAGGGGAAGGTTTTGTTTGTTTTGTTTTGCTTTGCTTTGCTTTTACTTTGAAATCACATCTTTCATTTCATCAGTATAGGGAAATTTCTTCTATTTTCAATACAAATGTGAACCTATTTGCAACTTAAACTTTCTAGAGAGTTATCTAGGGGCACACATGAGTTACATCATCTGCTCACAGCCAGTATGTGTCAGAGACAGGGCTTGAACCAAGGTCTTCCTAAATCCAAAGTTAGCTGTCTATATTTTATATTTAAAAGGAATAGCAACTTGTAAATAATAGATTTGCAGTTTCTTGTACAAACATCTTTTTAAATAATAATTTTTTATGGATATGCTTGTGTTATTCTCTAAACTAAAAATAAAAATATCTATTTTTTTAAAAAGCCAGCTCTTTATCTAGTATAATATTCTGACTTTCTAAGGCTATCACATGTTTAAGCCCCCACCACACCCCCATACCTTTCTCCCCCCCAAAAAATAAAACCCTTAGATTAAATGGAAGAAAACTTGGCATGCCCTTTCTAAAAAGGTGACAAAAAAGTTTTACCCCATGAATTTCAACACACCAATCACTTCTTTTTCCAGGGCAATGAAGAGGAGTTACTTTGAACCTTTCACTCTTTCTATATGTGTTCTTATCCCTTCTGCTGCAGCTGGTTTTTCAAGAGTAGCTGTCAGGTTAAACATTGGGAAAATAAACCAGAAAGGAATGCTGAGGTTTGAGAAAGTCAGATGATAATGGTGAAGATAGACATTTAATCATCCTCAAATCACCAAGAGAGAGAGAGCTTTCCAGAAAAATTCTTTCAGTGTGGTTTCAGAAACCTTACTCTTAGATCAGGGTTTTGTTTCTTTGGGATTTTTTTGGTTTTTTGTGAAGCCAGTTTCTATGGTGTAATTTGCCATGATGACATTTTTACTGCAGTGAAAGCCTTCCAAAGGGCTGACTGTTTATAGGTTTAGGCCACTCACAAGATACAAAATGTTAGGAAAACAGCATTGTCGACATAATGCTCTCAACTATCAATGGAGAAGGAAAAAGGATACCAGCTGGAATTCTACAAAATGTCAAGATTTTTGGAATGAGTGCTAATATCATTCATTGCATGTGGCTTATAATGGCTTCATGATATTGCCATATTGTAAAGCCCTCTCCCAGTAGATGGGGTGGACTTATTTATGTCTAGTGATTTTTTACAATGTGGAAATGGCACATTTAATCAGCAAAAATTGAGTATGGTAGGAAAGAAACAAACATTAATTAGACACATACTATGTGCGTCACTCTGCTAAGCATTAGACAAATATCTCATCTGATCATCATAATAACCTTGGGAAGTATTAGCAGCGTCATTATTATCTTCACCTTACAGTTGAGGAAACTGAGAAAGACAGAAGTTAAATGACTTGCCTAGTAAATGCCTGATGCTACATTTGAATTAAGGTCTTCCTGGCTCTAAGTCTATTCACATTGCCACCTAGCTGCCCACTATGCATGAGTTATAATGCTAGGCTCTAGGATACAAACATAAAGAATAAAATATTTCCCTCCCTCAAGTAAATTATACATCATCCTTAACTCATGTTTTTATTACAATGAATCTATCATTTCTCCAATGTTATATCTCCCACCAACAATGTAGTTGATAACCACCAATTCCTTCTCACCTTACATGGCTCTTCCCTACATCTTCCAAATATTTTTCCATTACGGCATCCACCCCATGCCAGAAGAGCCTTCCTCTAGATCTCGTGATGGTGCTTGAATTAGCCAATGATCACTGAGAAGATATAAAGTATCTATTATGTGCCAGGTATTGTACTAGGCAATAGAGATGCAAATGTTAGTATGAGACATTCCCCGCCCTCCAGGAGATTTTGTTTGATTGGTAGATATCAAACGACTACAAGAGGCAATTATATAACTTATATAATTATATATTATAACTTATATAACTTATATACCCATCTCTCTTTATGATCATACAAGTTATTGATGACATCCTTCATATTGTTTCACTTGTTCCCTTGTAACAGATAACAGGCATCATCCTACAGGCTGCAATGAATTGAACTGAGGTTTAGGAAGACCTGGGTTGAAATCCTGCCTTTAATACCTAAGCAAGTTATTTAACCTTGTAATGGATCCAGAAAATTTTCCAATCCTCTAAGTTGCAGAAGGAGTGCTTATTTTCATGGTGGAGGGTACTGTGTCATCAAAAATCTCTATACCATTAAATCCATTTCCCAAAAAGTATATGATGGCCTACAGAGACCTACTATGAGCCTTTTCATTGCTCTTTAAGTGGCTTGTGCTTATCTCTTCAGAGACTAGTCTTACAATATGACTGTAAAAAGCTGTGTTTAAAAGATCTAATTTTTTGCCCCTAGGTAGAGAAAGTCATTAAAACCACTGGAAATTTACCAAAATGTGACTTAGACTGCTCTACTCCACTCATTAAGTACTGTAACATGTTATGCTAGATATTTCTTTGAGCAAAGTTTTAATTTGACATAAAAATAGGATATAGACATTTGTTAAATGTACTTCCCATAAACACACACACACACACATACACACCATCCCCATGAAAGTCCCTTCAATTCAAATCCCAACATTGAGCTTGTCAAGAGAATGAGGTAGCTATACTTTCAGAAACAAAAGGATCTTGGGATTTTAGTTTTAAAAAGATATCTACTCAGTGTTTAATCTGAGCATACTGGATTACCAAGGTTTGGTTCATGGTAAATTAAAAGTTGAATTTTGAGAATCCTCTGTCACCGATTCTTTTTTTTTTTTTTTTTTGCTTTTTGGAGGGCAATTGGGGTTAAGTGACTTGCCCAAGGTCACATGCTAGTTTTTGTGTGTGTTAAGTGTCTGAGGCCAGATTTGAAACTCAGGTCCTCCTGACTCCAGGGCCGGTGCTCTATTCACTATGCCACCTAGCCACCCCACTCTGTCACTGATTCTTTTCTGGCCAGATCATAAGGGAGGAGTGAAAGGGATGTTTGCTGTCTCTCCCACTGGCACTTCACTTTCCTCTTCAGTCTCATTTCCTGATAGTTCCCCTTTTTCTGTACCAGTGGCTATACCTGGGCTTTGCTGAAATCACCTGCAATGTGGGAGCCCAGGCTACCGGACAGAACACTGCATTTATCACAAGAACACTGCCTGTGTCCTGTGTTTACCAGGTATGTAACTTTTGGTCTGGTTACTATAATCTTTTGAGTCTCATCTTCATAAAGCAATCTGTCAATCTTTTAACACCCCTATGAGCCAGAAGCTATTATTACAGTTTAAGGGGAGCCTGGTACATTTATAGAGTACCTCTAATGGCAATTATCATATTATGATCCCCAGTTAAGAGATAGGCAAACTGAGGCTCATAGACATGTAGAGAATTGCCCAGAGTTACCCGGGTAATAATAGCCTAATATAGGATTCCAACCCTATGTGCGTCACTAGGCAATAGAGGTCTTCCTGACATTAAGTGCAACCCTCTGTTATGATCTCCTAATGCTTCAGCAAGACATTTCATTAGTCTGAATTGTCTAAGCACCTATGATGGGCAAGATAACTAGCTAATGACTGATAGAGCTAAAGACTATGAAATAAACCATGTCTTCAATGAGTTTATATTCTATTGAGAGAATGCTATAGAAAAACAGCAAAAACACAATGAGTAATAAACACGGTGATGATGGTGGTGACGAAGGGCCAAGGAAGTTTTCTTTGAGCTTACGTCATAATACGTATGTGAAATTACAAAAGGCTACATTCACTCATCTATGTATTCTATATCAGTTGAAGAGATAAGAATAACTGCAGGATGGTGACTTCTGCAAGGGCCATTTGGGACTGCATCCAAAAAGAGGAGAACAAGATGTTGTTTATGATGATGATGGTGAAGGGGATAAATAGTTACACAAGCCTTTAACATCTGCAAAGTACTTTATGATAGGACTTTATTGGAGCCACACAATAACAG
>NW_027187400.1:31126517-31139143 GCF_028583685.1 Petaurus breviceps papuanus | reverse complement strand
TAAGGCAGAGAAGTGTTAAGTGACCTCCCCCCTCCTCCCTGAGTCATGCGGTTCCTAAGTCCCTGAGGTGGGATTTGAACTCAGGTCTTTCTGACTCCAATTCCAATACTATGCCACCTAGTTTTCTAACCAAGTTACAGAGTCATAATGTGTCAGAGTATTATTCCTTTTATTTTACAGATGAGGAAAATGAGACTTTGAGAAGCTAAGTTATTTGACACTGGTCATATTGTTGGTGAGTAGCTGAGGTGGGCGTACAAACTAGTTCTCCAGATTCCAAATTCCCAAGCACTATCCACGATGTCCTGATGTCACTAAGAACCCTATAAGGAAAATTGAAAAGGGGAGAAAATATTAGTGATATGAAAAGGCATATTGTAAAGGAAGCTAAATGAATAGAATGCTAGACTTAGTATCAGGAAGAATGAGTTCAAACCCTGCCTCAGAAATTCACTAGGTGCATTGCCTTGGTCAAGTCACTTAATTTCTGTTTGCCTCAGTTTCCTCACATGTAAAATGAAAATGACAGCCCTTATCTCCCAGGGTTGTTGTGATTATCAAATAAGATAATATCTGTAAAGTGTTTTGCAAACCTTTATAAATACTAGCTATTAGGTGCGCATGAGGGAGGGTCTGGGGTAAAAGGGAAGGCTTTACAGAGAATGAAGTACCTGAGCTGAGCTCTAACATTTTCCCTGCTCTGTTTATCCCTGAAATATTATTTTATGTCAAACAGGTTTGCCGGGAGACAAATTCTTCCTTTACCTCACCTAAGGATTATGAGAAAAACTGTACATTTTGCCATCCCTCCCTTTCCCACTTGATGGGGAATAATGCAAAATCTGTTCTCCTAAGAAATGGCATAACAAGAATTTGTCCTGCTTATCATCCTTCAGTTTCAGCCCCAACTTTAAGAGATAGATAAAAGGCTGTTTTCCTGGTACTTTACACATGTCACGATTTAAGAAGGGCAGAGATCTGAACACTGTGTTCCTAGCAAAGGGTTCATGGATATAGACAGATTTTGTTTTTACTAATGAATCTAAGTTAAATGCACAGACAGCCTTAAAGGGAGGCAGAGGACAGGAGAGTAGGCAGCAGAATTTCAGAGCCCCAACCCCTTCCTCCCCACCTGCCTTGGAATGTTTGATATTTATTTTCATAAGGGGAAAGGGGAAGTTTTACATTCTTCAATGAGAAATCAGACACAAGATTTAAAAAAAAATAGATTAGAATAGAGATATAATTTCTGCAGAATTTAATAATTTTATTAATAATGTCTATGTGTTTATTAAAACAGGAAGGTCATATGGCCGACTCTCTCTGACCAAAGATAATTATATTAGCAGCGTCCTGGCTTATATTCCCATTGGAAGAGGAGCACTCCCTGGCTTTGATTGAATAAAATCTATTTAACAATCAATGCTATTAATTATATAATTAATTAATATTGCAATGACAATAAGGTGCTGAATGTATGAACTCAGGTTTTGTCATTTACTTCTAAATTACTCCTAGTCTTGGGCAATCTATTTATTAAAGGAATTTATCCTCATCCAAAGCTGAGTAGAGTCCAATGGTTTCCTCACCTCTGATTTCCCCGCCTCAGTGGAATCTGAATCCAATTTCATCATTGCTAGTGTTCTTTAAGAGATTGAGCTTTTCAAATTAGGGCTTTAGAAAAAAAGGGGTAACTCTGGATCTCCCCAAATCATTGGTTATTAATAATCATTTCTCTCACATCCCACAGACACATCACATACTTGCCTACGACTGCTCTTTTAGTCATATAGTTCCTCATAGCTGAAATATCCTTTTTAAAAATAATTCCAGACACCTATAGCATATCCAGAAATACTATTGATCTTTCAAGATCCAGCTCATATATTGCACTTGGAATCCTATAAAGCTTTCTTGATCCAGACACATTTTAGGGTAAGAATTGATGATAAAGTGGAGACTGTCAAGGGAAGATCAACCAGGATGGCCAAACGTCTCCAACCACATGTGAGGAGGTGTTTAAAAGCTTGGGGAGGTTTAGTTTAGGGAAGATTTAAGCTGAAGGTAGGACAGAGGTATTTGGGCATTCAAAGGGCTGCTTTGGTGAAGTGAGATTAGTTTTCTTCTGCTTGGCCTCAGAGAGCAGAACTAGAATCAATGTGGTAAAGTTGCAAAGGAGTCAGGTTTGACTTTATGTGAAGAAGAGCTTCCCAATAATTCTATCTATCCAGATATAGAATAGACTCTCTTGGGAAATAGTGGGGTTTCCTCTTATTCTTCAAGCAGGGGCAGAATTTCCTTGTTTAGAGTTTTGTAGGGAGGTTTCTTGTTTAGGACCAAGATAGACAAGAAGACCACTCAGATCCCTTATGAATTCTGCAATTCTGTATCTTTCTGCATCTTCTAACTTCTGAACTCCTACATTCTTTCATTTGTTCCTCTTTTATGTATTTTCACATTTTCACATCGCAGGATCATTGGGCACATAAATAGGGCAGCTACATGACTCAGTGGAGGGAGCTCTGAGCTTGGAGTTAGGAAGACTTATTTTCCTGAATTCCTCAGGAATCTAGCCTCAGACACTTACTAGCTGTGTGACCCTGGGCAAGTCACTTAATCTTCTTTACCTCAGTTTCCTCATCTAAAATGAACTAGAGAAGTAAATGACAACCACTCGAGTATCTTTGCCAAGAAAGGCCCAAATAGGTTCATGAAGAGTTGGACAGGAAGGGAAAATAATTGAACAACAACAAATACAAAGGATATTTATTTGTATACCTGTCTTTCCCTTGAGAGGAAAAACCCTGGGTGAATGAATGAAAAAGCATTTATTTATTTGCTTATGAAGTGCTTATTATGCGTCAAGCACTTGGAAAACAAATGTTGAATAGAGTTAGCCCTTGACTTAAGGAGATTATTAATTTAGTAACATTTTTATTAGGTAATACAGGATTGGCCCATAGTAGATACTCAAACAATAATCCTTCAATTGTCTTATCCATATAAGACCTTGAGACCAGACAAAGTGCCATTGATGTACTCAGACTCATTCTACATAAGGAGAAGTTATGGAAAACAGTCAATTCTCAAAATTTCACATCCATAACAATCTTATTGTGATAGGCAGCTAGAATGTACATTCTCCCCAAAATTAATTTTTTTTGCTTTTTGGAGGGCAATTGGGGTTAAGTGACTTGCCCAGGGTCACACAACTAGTTTTTGTGTTGTGTCTCAGGTAGGATTTGAACTCAGGTCCTCCTAATTCCAGGCTCGGTGCTGTATTCACTGCACCACCTAGCCGCCCCATCTCCCCAAAATTCAAGAGCTAAAACAAATCCTGTATTGAGGTCATAATATTTCAGAGTTGGAAGATACTTCAGTGACCATATAGTCCTACCCATATCTGAAAAGTACTCCATATATTGCATTCCTTTGCTTAAAAAACTTCTGATGAGGAGAAACATATTTTGTCCCAAGGTGGATAATTCTACTTTGGGATAAGTTTTATGGTTACAAAACTTAAAAAAAAAAAAATTGTTCAGCCATTTCAGTCTTGTCAGACTCTCTGTGACCCCATTTGGGGTCATCCTGGTAAACATGGAGTAGTTTGCCATTTCCTTCTCCTGATCAATTTGCAGATAAGAAAATTGAGTCCAATAGGGTTAAGGAGACTTGCCGAGGGTCACACTACTAGCAAGTGTTTGAGGCCAGACTTGAACTCACAAAGATGAGTCTCCCTGACTGCAAGTCTGGCACTGCATCCACTGAAGCGCCACCTAGTGGCCTTGCTTGCATTAAATCTACTTTTTTTCCTCCAGAAACTTTTTTCTTATCATACCAAGTGGAATAGGTCTTTCTTCCTGCAGGTGACAACCCTTCAAATATTCACAGATTGTTAACTTGACTCCTCCCCAAGATCTCTTCTTTTTAGGTTAAACATCTATGGTTGCTTCAAATCACTGTCATATATTATAAACCTGAGGCTATTGTATCCTATTTATTTTTATTATAACAGCAACCTGTGTTGCTCCCTTACCTTTGTTCCAAACCCATGTGGACAGAAAACACACAAATTCCATATCATGCCCTGCCTAGGCTTGGCCCCCCATCTCCTGACTTCTAAGCCATGCAATCACAGTACATTGTGCTGCCTAAAATCAGAGGATAGTGATGATAATTGAGTTTAAATAATGCTTTGAGTTTTGCAAAATATTTTTCATTCATAATCTCATTTAACCATTCCAGTATGCCCAAGTTAGGTGCTATCATAATCCCCATTTTAAAGATGAAAAAAATGAGGAGGAAAAAGTTTATATAACTTTCTCAGTGTCAAATAATTAGGCTATATCTGCAGCAGGACCCAAATCCAGGTATTTCTTGACTTAAGTACCAAATCAAGTCCTTCAGCCACTAAATCATTTTGTATTCCAGAAGTTAAAGGTACCATAAGAGGTCACCTACTCTAACACCTTAGTTCCTAAAGAGACTGAGGTCCAGAAAGGAGGTATAACTTCCCAAAGGTCAAGGTGTCAGTTAATCTCAGAGAGGGATTTCTTTATTCTGCTCTTCTATGTGGCCTTCCATTTATTCATGCTGGGGCACTGGCATTACCAGCATTCATGACAACCCTCCTCTCCTACCATCTGAAATCCCACATCTGCAGGACCCCTTTAAAGGATCACCCACTCAATGTGTAACAGACAGCTCTGGAAGCAAACAGATGTTCCAGATGGAGATGGCCAGCTTAATTTGCCACTTACAAGTCTGTAGAGATACACTGCTCTGTCATTAAAGATTCATTTAGACTTATCATAATAGGAAACAATATAACACAGCCCGGCTAATAAATGACAAACTGTAGTCCCGCCATGAAATCTCATGGCAAAAGTCACTATTTTCCACCATTGCATCTAGTGTTAATTTTTCTGCCACTGACAAGGCTTAGTAAAAAGACTTTTATCACTAGCTCCATTCAGAGTGGTTGGTACTTTGTTGTGTGCTTCTTTCTGCTCCCCTGCAGTGATGGTAATGGACTTTCCATCTAGGAGGAAGGGCACCTTAAGCTGCTTAAGAAATTTAAGTCTCAGAGATTGTAGGTCATAAAACTAGCTGAGAGGGTCCATGGAACATGGAATGTTAGCACTAGACAGCATCTTAGAAAACAGGATGTCATCTGGAATTAGTCTTAGAGCTAGAAGGAACCTTAGAACAGAACATGTCAGAGCTGGGAGGGAGCTTAGAATAAAGGATGGAAAATCAAAAGGGACCCTTAGACCAGAAAATATCAGAGCTAAAAAGGATCTTAGAATAGTGAATTTCAAAATTGGAAGGGCCCTTAGAACAAGGAATGTCAGAGCTGGGAAGAGCCTTAGAACAGAATATCAGAGTTGGTTGGACAGGGCCTTAGAACAGGGAATGTCAGAACTGGGAGGGTTCTTAAAATAAGGAATGTCAGAACTGAAAGGGGCTTTAGAATAGAGCAAGTCAGAGCTGAGAGGGATCTTAGAATACAGAATGGCAGATCTAGAAGTGACCTAAGAACAGAAAATATCAGAACTGAAAATGACATTAAAATAAAAATGTCAGATCTAGGAGGGAGCTTAGAACATATTATGACAAACTAGAAGGAAATCTTCTTTCCATTTCATCCATAGACCTGACTTTACAGATAGAGGCACAGTTTCTCACAGAAAGGAGGGACTTGTCCAAGTTCACACAGTAGACAATCTCCAAGGTCATTCAAAGCAGCAGAGCAAGTATTCATTCTGAGGGACCATGACCCTTTGTGGGTGACTGTTATATTCTTAGCTGCTCTATATTTGGAAGCAGAACATCCATCTGCCCGGTCACCCTTGGGTTGAGAGCCTCTTTGAAAGGAAACCTCAGATAAAGTGAACACGTTTTATTGATATAGTTAAACAGCTTCCAAAACTGCACCACTTTAAAAAAGCTGAGATGAACAAATACTCTACCTTCAATGACAGCCCCAATGTGCATTTGCGACAGCCAGGGGGCATTGAACCCAGGGAATATGAGAGGCATCCTTGATGTCTCTTTTCTTTTCCAAACATAACAGATAGTTGGTGAGTCAATGGATAGAATGCTGAGCATAGATTTAGGAAGACCTGAGTTCAAATTTGCATCAAACATTTACTAGACATATAATCCTGGGTAAATCATTTCACTTCAGTTTTCCTCAGTTTCTTCAACTGTAAAATGGGTGTAATAATAGCACCTTTGTCACCGGATTGTTGTGAGAATCAAATGAGATCGTATTTGTAAAAAGCACTTAGCAAAGTGTCTGGCCTCTATATAAATGCTTACCACCACTTCACCCATTCACGCTGTAGTGGAATGAACATTGGATTTGGAGAGGACTTGGGTTCCAATCATAAACCTGCTGCTTACTATATGACCTTGGGGAAACACTTTAAACTCTCTAGTCATCTGTAACATGAAGAAATGGGACTGGGTAAGCCCCCTATAGCCTAGGCTAGCCCAAAGCAACGTTTTGAATGAATTAATGAACAAGTGGAAGAATGAAAAGAGAAACATATTAAGTAATTACTGTGTACCAAGTACAGTTCTAAATAATGGGGGCAGAAATGGAAAAGCAAGACATTTCCTGTCATCAAGGTGTTCATATTCTAATGGCTAGCATTTATATAGTGCTTTATGGTTTGTAAAGCACTTTACAAATCTTATTTTATTGTCTTTAAAACCATAAGAAGTAAGTACTATTATCACCCCCCATTTTATTATAGATAAAGAAATCAAGGCTGAGAGTGGTTAAATGACTTGTCAGGATCCTACAGCTAGTATATTTCTGAGGTGACATTTGAACATATATTGAAGGATTCAGTTTCAGGGCAGATGGAAAGTCCCAATGATCTGTAGGAGGTTCAAAAAGGATGGCCTGGGGTATGGAAATGGTATCAGGACATATGGCAAGGAATCTTGAAGTGAGCAAACCTCCCCTAACCTCTTACATCTCCTATTCTCCATTTAGAAAAAAAAATCAATAGCTGTCTCTGAGAACAGCTAGCATTGACTCAATCAAGGCCCCGACGCTCTCCAGGGTGATCGTAAAGCATGGAAGGATGGAAAAATAAATGCTTGTATTCTCAGTGCTATGTACTGGCTTTCAAATGCACTCTAACAACAATGACAGAAGAAATCCCCTTATCCCCCCAGTTCAAGATCCTTGACCAGGGCGCCAGCCCTGAGCAGATGTTCACTGAGAGACTGTTTTTCTCCTGTCTCCTTAAGAATTTTGATAAAAGCAATTGGCTCCCACAGGTCTTCTTAATGTTCCTATGGGGGGAAACAAATTCTTCTGTATGAAAAGCTTTCTCTCATGACTATTTAAAGACAACAAATGTCATGCTGTTCCTTGACAGATGCCTTTCAGTCATTCATTTGGAGCATTACTGCTGATAAATACCTTATTGACTGGCTTCCAGGGAGGCAGACTTCTGAGAAATTTGCATGAATTCAGTTCAATTCAGTCCAATAAGCATTTCTATGTCTTCTATATGCCAGGTTCTGGGTTAGCAAAGACCAAAATGAAGCATGCCATGGCCTCAGGCAGCTTATGTTCTACTGAAATGTGCAAATAATTATCACTTGATAGGACATTTCTGTAGAAGGGAAAAGACGTGATGTAGGGTTCTCCTGACTTTCTTCCCCTTTGCTATTAGTGTTAAATTTATATCCAGAGTCAGGGTTCTTCACTTTTTATGTTTCATGCACCCCTTGGGCAGTCTGTGGGAACACAGCACTCTTCTTAAAATTGGGTTTTTCAATTCATAAAATAAAACACATAAGATAACAAAGGAAGCTGATTATCAAAATAAATATTTGGAAAAGTTATACATGTTTTTAAAGACCACTTGGTATACATACTCCATATAAGTATATATACATATACACACACATATATGTCTGTGTGTACAATCACAGTTTCTTTTTAAATGAATATAAATCCCTAATGGGCCAAGTCTGTTTCAGTTCTGTCTTTTCAGTAAGTATAATACTTGGTGTATAGCATGGTTTAACAAGTATCTGTTGAGTTGAATGAGTCTTTTTGGTCAGTGGACCTTGGCACATATTTGCTAAACTAACTCCAAAATTGTCATGATCCAATCCAGTTCAACAAACATGTGCATAATACCTCTCTACTGTGTAAAACTGGAAGTACCATAGAAGTTGGGAAAAAATTAAATCTTCATTTTAATAAGAGCTATGCAAAAATAGACCAAGGTATCTTGGATGGGAATCAGTTCTTCCTCACTGGATATTTACAGGTGAAAGCAAATTGGCCACTTGTGTATTCTATTTTTGAGATGCCTTTTTCTGGTGTTGATTCCACCAATCAACATGTATTTCTTAAGAATATTAACTCTGTCAAGGACTGCAGATGTAAACATAAAAATGAAACAATTCCCTGCCCTCAGGGAGCTTACCTTCTATTGGGGATACAAACATGTACCCACAGAGGAGTACTAGAAAATAGGCAGAATAAATAGACGTCCTCTAAGACCCCATTTTATCACATTGTTAGCCACCATTTTTCAGGGATTACCAAGGCCACAAAGCGGACCATATAATGGCCAACTTTGCCAAGAAGCCTCTTTGCTTACATAGACTTCTCTGACAGCAGACCCAGAATGTCCCTGGGCTCAGACTCAAAGACTTCCACACTTGGCAGTACCTGTCAGAACTCATGTTTCCCTGGGAAAACCTTTGAGAGTTTTCTGCACACTTCAGTTAGATGGCAAAAGTACTCTTTCTATGGAAGAGCAAATTAAATATACTTTAGAGAAAAAAATGCCCAATTTTCTCCTAATCAGGCTGAATACAGTCAGCTGAGTGGGCAGAATTTCTTTCTTCAAAGTCCTCTCACCTTAACTTTCTTGAGCCAATATTCCTTTTAGAGGGTCAAGGTGGCTTCCTCACCTTAATTCTCTCTCCTCTCCAATAATTCCTCCTTCACTCAACTGTCAATGTGATAGTCTTTCAATTCAGATCAGACTCTATCTCTGCCCTACTCAATAACCTCCAGTGACTCCTTATTATTTCCAGAATCAAATATAAAATGGTCTGTTTGGTTTTCCAAGCCTTTCACAAAATAATCCCTTCTTACCTTTTCAATCTTCTAACTTTAGGACCCTCTACATAATCTACAAAGCAACAACACCTACATCTTTGTTGTTCCTCATATACTTGATCCCCTAACTCCATTCCTTTTTACTGGATGTCCCCTATGAGTGGAATGTCCTCCCTCTCACTTCCACCTCCTGGATTTCCTGTCTTCTTGAAAAGCCCACCTTCTGTAGGAGGCTTTTCTTTGTCTCCACCCTCTCCCCCAGCCCTCACTCTGATATTACCTTCCATCAATTCTTATCTACTCTGGATGTCTTGCATAAGCATGTTAGGACCCCCATGAGAATGTTAGCTCTTTAAGGACAAGCAGTATGGCCATTTTTTTGGTTGTTGTTACCTTTTTCTTTGTTTCCTCAGTCTTATCTCCTGACAGATAGTAAACACTTAAATGCTTATTGGCTCACTGACTATGGGACCTTATCTTCCTTTTTATATGGATTTTTTTGAAATCAGTTCTTCTAAATCCAGGCAGAATATCTTCTTATCTATCAAAATTGGCATTAGAAGGGAGACCTAAGAGGTTATTTAATCCACTCTTCTTATTTGTCAGGTCAGCAAACTAAAGGAATTGAGGTTAATTGATGTTCCTAATTCATAGGAAGTGGCAAAGTCAGAATTGAATCTCCATCCCTGGACTTTCAAAATAGAGTTGTTTTCATTATACAGCACTGCTTCTACTGAAAATCTGGAGAGAATGGCTGCTTATAAATCAGTTCTCTAAATCCATTCCTAGGAGTTGAGAAAAGCAAGCCAAGTGTACTGGTCCCTAAGTCACTGCTGTGCTCTATTTTCTCTCCACATTTTTCCTTTCCTCCAGCTCAAAGGGATAAAAAAAAAAGGGGGGGGAAAGGATTCTTTAAAAAGAATTTACAGAAAATCATCATCAGGAATCCAAAGGCACATGAAAGAATGGATGGGTTGTCATCTCCAGTGGAGAAGGATATAGCAAGATGAATGAATTCATATATATGAGAGAGACAGAGACAGAGACAGACACAGAGACAGAGAGAGACAGAGACAGTGAAATAGCAGCAGGGCTGACATATATATATATATATATATATATATATATATATATATACATATATATATTCTGAATATAGTATATATTAGAATACGTAATATACACATATAGAAAATATACTGAAATAGAAACTACATATGGTATATATAGAAGAGAGAAACAGGGCTGACATATGTACAGATATGCATGTATATGTTTATGCATCCACACACATATATACATATGTGTCAGCCTGTTTACTATTCTACCTAGAGAATGACAGTTTCTTGAGGTCAGGGACTCTTAATTTGTGCTGTTTTGGGCTCAGTACCTAGTACAGTGCTTGGCACAGTGAATAATAAATGTCTGTTAAATTGAATTGGTTCAAATTATGATCATTAAGCTATAGATTTGAACCTGAAAGGACCTTAAGAGGCATCTGGCCAAATCCTTTCAAAGGTGGGGAAACTTAGCAGTTTAGTGACTTGCTCAAGGTCACACAAGTGGGAGGTCTCAGAGGCAGGAGAAGAATGCAGGTTATCTAACTCTAGATCCCTCAGCACATAGGTAGTGATAGAGTACTGGACTAGAAGTCAGAAAGATCTGAATTAAAATCCTGCCTCAGTCACTTAGCTGTGTGTCCCTAGGCAAGTCATTTAACCTCCTTCAATTACAGTTTCTTTGTCTGGAAAATTGAGGATGATAAGAGAACCTACATCAGGCTTATCCTGAAGACCAAAAGAACCATGTAAATATTAGCTATTATTGTTGATGGTGTTATTTTATTATTATTCCTCTGCACCGTGCTGTCTTACATTGAATTATATTAGTTAGGACCTCTTCTCCAGCTCTAGAAGATTTCCATGTTTTCAGGAAGCCTAGTTGGGTCCCAGAACAATGGCAATGCCTCTGATCAGATTCTTGCATTGCCAAGGAAAGAAAAGGGGAAGAATGGATTCCGGATCTTCAGGTACAGCATCCAGCGGCAAGCCCTTGGAGGCTTTTCAGATAAGTACAAAATGGTAAGTCAAATCAGCCAATTTTCCTGGAGGGAGCATCAGGAGTTCTCATTTTAATGAAGTCTGAAAGCCTGAGTGATGTGCCTTTAACTCAAGGATTTTGTTTCAGTCAGTGGTTTTTAACTAATTACCAT
This sequence comes from Petaurus breviceps papuanus, assembly GCF_028583685.1. Classification (NCBI taxonomy): domain Eukaryota; kingdom Metazoa; phylum Chordata; class Mammalia; order Diprotodontia; family Petauridae; genus Petaurus; species Petaurus breviceps. The sequence goes on along the minus strand of NW_027187400.1, from coordinate 31,127,822 downwards.
AAGTACTGTCCATTTAGAATTTCACTGTAATTCCAATCCCTATTAGCAGTGTATAAGCAGCCCCTTATCTTGGCTGCAAGCTACTGTTTATTCATGACTGAAGACAGTACATCACTGACATTGTCATATCAAATAGATGTGTTTTGTATTACATTGTGTACCCTGTGAATGGACCAAAAGTGATTCACCAAATAGGAAGTGCATTTAAACATAAATGCTCCTTTTAAAAGAATCCAGATTGGATTTGATTGTTCTTGTGGGGCTCTTCCTCCTTGAAGTTTTTTTTCTTCCTTCCCCTGAGGAGTTGCTTCTCCTTTCTCCTTCTTTTAGAAAGAATAAATAAATAAATAAATAAATGTGAAGTGGTACAAAGATCAAAACATTTTGAGAAAAACCTTGCCTTCTTAGACTCTCACTGCTTATTTCTGTTCACCAGACAACTTTAGTCTTATTCAGGTGGATTTAATAGTCTCTATACTATGTTGGCTGACAGTTTTGTTTTAGGCTAGATATGAAAAAGACCTGTATTCAAGTCTCAGCACAAATATATACAAGCTCTGGGACCTTGAGCAAAGCAAACCACCTGTCGATATTCCCAGACAACTCTTAAAATTATAAGTTACTGGGTAGTGGAAGAACTTTCTGCACTGGAAGGTCCCTCTACTGTTGAAATCCAAGATCTGGACTAACACACAAAATACATTACACTAGGTTTTTACTCTCCCCCACTGGATTGCAAGCTGTGGAGATGGCTCTGCCAGGGTGTAAGTAATCTCACGATTATACATCTAGGGATAGAAGTAACCTCAAAGACTAAATCTAATCCAATTTCCTCATTTCACATATAAGGAAGAAATAACAGACCCACAGAGATTAATTGACTTGCCTAGCATCACACTGGGACTAAGCATGACAAGTAGGATTTGAACTCGCCTACTCTGATTCCAGATTCCATGTTCCTTTGATCCTCCAAGAATCTGCTAGGCTATAATGGAAAGGGCAATGGACTTAGGGTTTAGAACAGCTCGATTCTAATCCCTGACCTCACACACTTATTGACTATGTGACCCCAAACAGTCACTAAACTTTCTTCCTTCCTTCCTTCCTTCCTTCCTTCCTTCCTTCCTTCCTTCCTTCCTTCCTTCCTTCCTTCCTTCCTTCCTTCCTTCCTTCCTTCCTTCCTTTCTTTCTTTCTTTCTTTCTTTTTCTTTCTTTCTTTCTTTCTCTTTCTTCCTTCCTTCCTTCCTTCCTTCCTTCCTTCCTTCCTTTTTTTCTTTCTTTCTTTCTTTCTTTCTTTCTTTCTTT
>NW_027187400.1:31105810-31126417 GCF_028583685.1 Petaurus breviceps papuanus | reverse complement strand
CTCTCTCTCTCTCTCTCTCTCTCTCTCTCTCTCTCTCTCTCTCTTTCACCTTTTGGAAGGTAATTGGGGTTAAGTAACTTGCCTAAGGTTACACGGATACTTTTTTTGGTGTGGGTGTTAAGTGTCTGAGGCTGGAACTGAACTTCAGTTCTCCTGACTCCAGGGCTGGCACTTTACTCACTGCGCCACCCAGCTGCCCCACACTAAACCTCTTTCAGCTTCAGTTTCCTCATCTGTAAAATGGGGATAATAATAGCACCCACCTAACAGAATCATTATAAGAGGAAGAAATAGGATAAAATATACAATGTATTTTACCCACCTTAAAGCACCATACACACATCACAAAATATAGTTTCACAATATAGGCAACTGATAAATGAGGAAAAACCCTTAACCAGATCAGTTCAGTACTTTCTCTGAAACTTATAGCCTTAGAGACCTGCCTGGAGCACTGAAACTCAAGTGATTTTCCCACAATCTCACAGTCAGTATATGTCAAAGGCTGGACTTGAATCCATATCTTCCCAGCTATAAGATCACCTTTCTATCATTTATACTCATCTCACTGATAGAAATGCTACTTTTTTATTATTATTAGCAGACTACAATAAGAGCAGACATTTTTAAGTAGTGATTTTCAGGTTTGCAAGGTCATTTCTATACATAATCTAATTGGATACAACTCTAGGAAGAGGGCATAGACATTGTGATGAACCTTTTATAATCCAGGACACCAAGTCTCAGAGGGTTTAATTTGTTTGCCCTGGACCACATAGCTAGTAAGCCTTAGAGTCAGGATTTGAGCCCAAGTGTCTTCTGCCTCCAATCTCAGCCATTTCTGTCTTTTGTTTCCCATGACAAGGATGTCAAATCATTGGCATAGCTTTGTCAAGCCAGAAGGAGCTCAAGCTGTCCCCATTCACAAAGGCAGAGCAACAACCCACACACCTCTGCCTGCCTTCCCCCTCCCCAGCACATCTGCAAAGGCCCTGTGAAAGATCACCTCTTTCAGGCTCGGAAAGACACATATGGAAGCAGACAGATGTTTCTGACAGAGATGGCCAGCCTAATTTGCAGTTTTGAAACCTACAGGGACTCCGTGTTCTGTCATTAAACATTCATTTAGGACTATCTTAATCAGGGAGGATATAATGCCTTGATATACCAAGATGATAGATGGTACTTTCCTGTAGTGAATATTAAAGTGACAGATGCTAACATTTTTTCCCCCAGTGTGACCCCCGGGTTAATTGCAGTGAATGGCTACTTGTCTAAAGCACCTGTATGTCCCAGGGGCTGATTCAATCACCCCCTCAGTCATTCATCAAATGCTTATTGGACACCTATTATGCGCAAGGGGTCTTGAGTGAAGCTCTTCTAGGAAAATGGAAAGACCTATTATGTGTGGGGTCCTGGGAAGAGCTAGGAACATGGAAGGACCTATCATGTGCAAGACCTGAGTGAAGCTATTCTATGAACACAGAAACACATATTATGTGCCAGACACTGGGAGAAGTTTTGCTAAGAACATAGAAGGACATACTATGTGTAAGCCCCTTTAAGAATTAGAGAGGAGGAAGAAGGTGACATATGGAAGATCCAGGGGTGTTTAAACTGAAGCACCAAAATCTTAGTGGGAGACATGAAAATTGCCTTGGAGTACTTGAGAAGTTATCCTACAGAAGAGGGGCAAACATTATTCTCCTTGGAAATGGGTAAAAGCTATGATGAAGGCCAACTTTAACTCAAAGTATGAAAGAAAAAAGAAACTTGATAATAATTAGATTTGTCCAAGAGCAGAGGGGATAACCTTCCCCTCATTAGCTGTTTTCAAGGGAGGGGGCGAGGTGGTTAGATAGTATTTTTGTTGCTTACTATTGGGTTTTGTTCTTGAATTTTTTATAGATATGTTTTGGCTTTTCAATCACTTTCATTTCTAGATATGTCCTTCCCTCTTTCCCTTTCTAGAAAAGGAGAGAGACAGAGGGAGAGAGACAGAGAGACAGAGAGTACTCAGGAGAATCAACCATTAACCAACACATTGATTAAATCTGATACTGTGTGCAGTGTTCCATACTGATGTTCTTCCACATCTGCCAGGAAAAAACACAACAAAACAAAACAAAAACAAAAGATGTCCGTTTAATCTGAGACACTTTGGAGAGATATTAAGATATTAGGGCTTTAAGGGTGCAGGACTTGGGTTTTCGTTTTGTTTTGTTTCAATAGGGATTAAGTTGGACAGAAGCACAAAACTGATTGATGTATATGGAATCTCCAGAATTTCAGGCCAAATCAGAGGGAACAACGTAGCAAAGATTTGGAGATAGGAAAATGCAATGTTTAGTTAGGAAATAATGAATGGTATAGATTAGTTAGAACATAGTGTTAATGGTATAAGTGGGCAAATAAGGTTAAAAAGGACAAATAGAACAAGATTGTAGAAAGTCCTAGGAAGCTGCCTGGCTAGACAGTTTGGATTTTGATCTGTAAGCAAAGGCAAATGCCTTTGAAGACTTTTGATCCTCGGTGTAAAATAAGAGGATTCTTCAGTAATATTAATCAGCTATTACACACATATGGCTCAGATTTTGAGAAGGTAAAGCCCAGGAGGCCAAATAGGAAGCTAGTAAAATAGAGTGCTCGTTACATTAAACTATAAAGTACAGCAGAAGAAGACCAAATTCAGAAGAAGGAAGGAATTGGAGAAACCTGGTGAACACAGGCGTGGTCACCATGGTGTGAACATAGGAGATAACGAAGAATTAAAGAGCAAGTTTCTGAGTCTAATGATGGAAAGAATGGTGGTGCTAATAGCAAATGTAGAAATTTCACCTCCAACCATCCTTTTGTAAACCCCTCCTATGTGCCAGAGGCTGGAAATGTAAAACTATTAGGAGAGAAGTACAACAGTTTCTGCCCTCAACCATCTTCCATCATACTGGGGAGGAAGCCTGTGCACAGATAAGTAAATTGGGTCCACAAGAACAAAAATTTATGTAAGGCTTACTATGAGCCAGGCACTTTGCTAAATACTTTATAATTACAATATTATTTGATCCTCAGCACAACCCTAGTAGTTAGGGGCTATTTTATCCTCATTTTACAGTTGAAGAAACTGAGGCAGAGGTTGAAAGACTTGCTCAGAGTCACATGACTACTAAGTGTCTGAGGCTGTATTTGAATTTGGGTATTCCTAGTTCTAGGCCCAGGACCTTATCCATTGAGCTGCCTAAATGCCTAGTCTCTTTCTTTCTCTCTGTCTTTGTCATCTCTCTATCTCTCTGTCTCTCTCTCTGTCTTTCTGTTTCTCTGTCTTTCTCTCTTTTTTTCCTCTCTGTCTCTATCTCTCTCTCCGTCTCTTTCCTTGTCTCCCTGTCTCTCTCTATCTCTGTCTCTGTCCCCCTTCTTTCTCCCTCCCCGTCTCCCTCATTTCTCTGTCTGTCCTTCTGTCTATCTTTCTGTTTATCATCTATTCATATATCCATTTATTTGCCCATAATACCGTGGAAAGAACACAGGCCTTAGAGTCAGCAGACAGGGGTTCGAATTTAGACTCTCCCACTTATGTATGTGACATTGGACAATTCAAGGTCCTCTCTCTGGATTTGACTGAATGATGGTTCAAGTCCTTTCCAGCTGTAAGTCTCTAAGTCTCCCATTCTATTACTTCATTCATATGGGAAAATCCTGGTGGAGAAGCTTCCTCCACATCTATCTGCAAAGTTCCATAGCAAATTGAGTTGTGTCTGTACCTGAGGTGAGGCACTGTGAGTTTAGGTGACTTACCCAGGGTCACACAGCCAATATGAATTAGAAGCAGGATTTTAAACAAATCCTTCCTGACTCCAAGGCTGGCTCTCAATCATGGAATCATTCTGTCTCTTGTGGCTAACACAAAATATATGTGAAGCAATTTCAGTTGAAGAATGAGTTCAGATGATGGGATGAGATCAGGAAAATAAGGGGAGAGGACAGGAGTTCACTTTTAAAGACTGCAAGGCCAAGATGTTAATGTCACATACCCATGGACAGATGTATAAGGGAGCCCCAAAATGGTGGCCTTCATGCCTGGCATGAGAGTCTCCTTTATAGAGGCTAGCTGAAACAGGCACTTACAACATTCAAACGGATTACCAGACTGGATTCCTAATCCCATTTCTTCCACTACATACCTCACAAGATATATAGTGAAGATACCCCCCACACACACACACACACATACCTCCACCTCACCCTGCCCCATAGGCACATAATTTATATGTGAGGAAGAAGGATCACAGAAATTACTTGTCCAAGGTCACCCAGCTAGCAAGTGATAAAGCCAGAATTCAAACTTAGATCTTCTGGCTACCTTAAAACAGAGCTTCTGAACTTTTATTTATTTGTTTTATCAAGTATCATGGATCCCTTTGGCAGTCTGGTGAGACCTAATAAATTAAATAAAATACAAGGTATTACAAAGAAAAGGAAAGTTTTATTTAAATATAGTTAATTACAATTCTTTTTAAAGTCCTTGCCTGTCGTGTTAAGACAACCCTGCATTAGGAATTGAAATAATATGATGAAAAGAGTAGAAATGTCAAATCAGAAAATATAAGCACAACTCTTGCTTTAATAATTGCTTGCTGGGTGACTCTGAGCAAATTATTTAACTTCTTCGAGGCTCAGTTTCTCCTCCTCCAAAGTGAGGAGACTGGACTTGATCCAGAAAGTGCTTTCTGGATCAGTTATCTGGAAAAGTTATCATTTTAGCTATGCCACTTGCTACATTTATGACTAAGGGACTATCCATTAATCTATCTCAGTTTGTTTTTCTATTTGTGAAGTAGGGGTAAGAAGAGATATATTTGTAAGGGAATCGGTATACAACCATTTTAGCACATCGAAACAAGAAATGGCTTACTTAGCAACCAATTTTTCCTCTGTCATTTGCTATCTGTGTGACTCTGGATGAGTCACTTCAACTCTAGATCTCAATTAGCATTTCTTATGCACTTACTATTTACTAACCAATCTGCTTAGCTGGCCCTTTTACATTTTTTTATGCTCTCTTTGGGATACATACCTACTAATGATGTTGCTGGATTAAAGGTTATTCACAATTTGGTTCCCATTTGGGCATAGTTCCAAATTGCTCTCCAGGATAGTTGGATCAGTTCACAACTCCACCAACAGTGACGGTCCTAATTTCCCCTTGTCCCCTCCAAAGTGTATCATTTTCTGTTTTTGTGATATTAGCCAATCTGATAGGTGTGAGGTGGTACCTCAGAGGTGTTTTAATTTTTATTTCTTTAATCAAAAGGGATTTGGAAAATTTCTTCATATACCTGTAGATAGCTTTGATTTCTTCATCTGAAAGCTGCCTGTTCATATTCTTTGACCATTTTTCAATTAGGGAATAGCGTGTATTCTTATAAATTTGACTCTGTTCTCTCTCTCTCTCTCTCTCTCTCTCTCTCTCTCTCTCTCTCTCTGTCTGTCTCTCTCTCTCTGTCTCTCTCTCTTCCTATATGTGTGTGTGTGTGTGTGTGTGTGTGTGTATGAAATGAGGGGCAGCTAGGTGGCGCAGTGAGTAGAGCACCAGCCTGTAATGTAATGCCAAGCAAAGGCAACTTCCCAGGTTCAAAATACCAGCATAGGTGCTCTCTATTTTATTCAGTGACAAACCAAGAACAGAGAAGATCAAAACATGACATCATTCAAAATACAGCATTTAATAAGCGTGATTAAATAATCTCCAAGTACTACCCCACCCCAGGACCTTCCAATCATTCAATCAATTAGAAAGTCTCTGTTCTAAATACTTCTCCACCCCTAGGCTATACCTTAATTAAGTCCACCACAAAGCCCCTCTTCTCAAATGGAGATTAGTTTCCAAACATAAGTAAAATACATTCATTTGCTCAACCATAGAACACAAAAAGGTCAAAAGTTCCCCACCCCTGGATCACAATTGAATCTACCCCAGAGTTACATCAAGTTTAAACACAGCACTTAATACCCAAATGGAGCTCTTTTCTTCATTTTGACACGAGGCAAGTTCTCAGCAATCTTAGTTCCTGGGGAGACAAGGCTTAGCAAACACAAGATACATTGCCAGTCCCTTCATGAATTTATCCTCTGTCTGTAGAACAGCCCTAGAACCCCTGAACACATTAGCAAAGCCCTCTCCCAGGATTTCTGTAAACATACAACAAGAAAATCCTTCTTCAGGGCTTCTGAACCAACAGAAAGGCTCCCAGACCCCTGCAACAACAGTACTGTCCCTCACCAGTGGGCAGTATTCATTCTGTCTGCCGGACAGTCTCCAGACCCCTGCAACAACAGTACTGTCCCTCACCAGTGGACAGTATTCACTCTCAACAACAGTACTGTCCCTCACCAGTGGACAGTATTCACTCTCTGTCTGCAGGACAGTCGCAGGCCTTCTTAGCGAACAGCCAGGTTCCAGGACTTCTTCAACAAAAGGACAGTCTTTCACCAGTGGACAAATCTGGCAAAATAACATCAAAACAGACAGACAAAGTACCAGCAAAACAGCCATGTCTCCTCAGTCCTTGGCAGCTCAGGGGGCAGGTCTCAAAAGTCCAGGGCAATTCAAAGCGGCCACCAGCAATTCTCTTAGCCTCTCTCTCTCCACGAGGTGCAGCTTCCAAAAAAAAAAGCTTCTGCCTCTCTCTAGTGTCTCTCCAAATCTACATCACCAGCTCCTCCCACTTCAGGACTTTCTTTTCACATCAACAAGCCCATCCCACAGGTGGGATTAACAAACTCTGGGTTTTAATACAATCAATTTGAAAACCAAGCCAATACAGTGGAATCTTTAATTGCCATTACTATCACACAGCCCCAGAGTCAGGAGGACCAGAGTTCGGTTCTGGCCTGAGACATAACACCCACACAAAAATACTAGCCGTGTAACCTTGGGCAAGTTACTTAACCCCAATTGCCCTCCAAAAGGCTAAAAAAAGAAAAGAAACGAGGCCTTTATCAGAGATACTTGTTATAAAGATTGTTTCTCAGCTTTTTGCCTTTCTTGAGTTCTTACATTCATTTGTTTTGTTTGTGTAAAAGCTTTTCAATTAAATATAATCAAAATGATCTCTTTTATGTTTTGTAATGCTCTCTATCTCTTGCTGGGTCATGAACCTGTAACTCACTTAAGTTCTCCTTTAAGAATTTGGCTTCTATACAATTTGGTGAATATATGTTTAATATTGATATTACTTCATTGTCTATGGTACCATTTGGCAAGATGTAGTTTCCTCCCTTATCTCTTTTAATTAGATCTTTTTTTTTGCTTTTGCTTTTTTCTGAGATCAAGATTGCTATCCATGTTTTTTTGTTTTGTTTTGTTTTGTTTTGTTTTTTACTTCAGCTGAAGCATACGAGTTTCTGCTATAGGCCTTTACCTTTACTGGGTATGTATGTCTCTTTGCTTCAAGTGTGTTACTTGTAAATAGCATATTATTCTGGTTTTTGATGCACCCTACTATTTGCTTCTGCTTTATGGGAGAGTTCATCCCATTCACATTCACAGTTTTGATTACTGTTTATTTCCTTCCACCCTATTTTTCCTCCCATTTGTTCTCTCTCTCCTTTCACCCTTTTTTCCTCAACAATATTTTGCTTCTTTCAACCTCTTCCCTTGGTCTGTCCTCTCTTCTGCAAATTCCCCTCCTCTCCTTTACTTAATCTCCTTCCCTCCTGTTTTCCTGTCAGGTAAGATAGATTCCTATATTCAATTGATTGTGACTATTCCCTCTGTGAGCCAATACTGACGAGAGTGAGGTTCAAGCCTTACCCATTGCCAACCTCCCCATTTCCTTCCCTCCCCTCAACTGCAATAGGTTTTTTTGTGTTTCTTCCTGTGAAATAATTTACCCCATTCTACCTCTCCCTTCCTCCTGCACCCAGTGTACTCCTCTTTCTCAATCCTTAATTTTGCTGTTGTTGTTACCTCCAATTCACCTTTTACCTGTACTCTCTGTCTATGTATATTCATTCTAGCCATACAATCAGTGGTAAAAATTTTAAGAATTGAAAGCATCATCTTCCCATGTAGGGATGTAAACAGTTCGGCTCCACTGAATCCCTTATGTTTTCTTTTCCCCTTTTCTCTTTCTAGAATTCTCTTGGGTCTTGATATTGGAGAGCAAATTTTTTTTATTCAATCTAGCCTTCTCCTTATGAAAGTTTGAAATTCTTCTATTTCATTGAATAACCATTACTTTCCACTTCAAGTATAATGTTTAATTTTGCTAGCAGGTGGTTTTGGGTTTTAGTCCTAGCTCCTTTGTCTTCCAGAATACTATTTTCTGTGACTTCCAATCCTTTAATATTATAGCTGCTAAGTCCTATATAATCCTGATGGTGGCTGCCCTACTTGTGAACTGTTTCTTTTTGGTCCCTTGCAGTATTTTTTCCCACCTGACCTGACAGTTCTGAAATATTCCTTGGAGCTTTTATTTTGGAATCCTTTTTTGAAGTGATTGGTACATTCCTTTTTTGGTAGACTATTTTTTTTCTTCTGGTTCCAGGACATGAGGGAAATTTTCCTTGATAATTTCTTGAAAGATGCTTTCCAGGTTCTCCCTTTTGATTATGGCTTTCAAGTAACCCAGTGATTCTGATATTATCTCTCCTGGTTCTATTTTCCAGGTCAGCTGTTTTTCCAATGAAGTATTTTTCTTTTTTTTCATTCCTTTGAATTTGTTTGATTCTTGATCTCTCATAGAGTCATTAGCTTCCACTTGCCCAATTCTAATTTTTAAGGAGTTGTTTTCCTCGGTTAGCTTTTGTACTTCCTTTTATGTATGGCTAATTATGTTTTGTAAGGAATTGTTTTCTTTTTTTCAACCTATTGATTCTTTTTTTCAAAATTCTCTTAACTTTCTTTGCTTTTTACAAATTTCCTTCTACCTCTCTTATATGATTTTTTTTTGCTTTTTTGAAGGGGGGAAAGCAGGACAGTTGGGGTTATAAGTGACTTGTCGAACATCACGTGGCTAGTAAGCATTAAGTGTCTGAGACTGGATTTGAACTCAGGTTCTCCTGACTCCAGGGCTGGTGCTCTATTCACTGTGCCACCTAGCCTCCCCTCTTATATGATTTTTAAAAACCTTTTTAAGCTTTTCAACGAGTTCTTTCTGGAATTGAGACCACTTGCCATTTTTTTCCCCAGATTTTGCCCATAGGTTTTTTGACATTGTTATCCCCTTCTGAGTTTGTGTCTTGATCTTCCATGTCACCATAATACTGTTCTACGGTCAGATTCTTTTGTTGTTATATTGCTCATTTTTCTTGGCCTTTTTCCTTTCTTTCACATTTGAGCTTTCCTCCTGAGGTGGAACAGTCACTGTCACAAGCTTCTTGTGCCAGTGGTTGCAGACCCTGGCTATTTGTCTGGTGCAGCACTGATATTTCCCTGAAGCCAATGGGGGACATCCATGTCTGCACTAAGGGAGGGGAGTAAAGGGTGTCTTGTGCTGCTGAAGGCTGCATGGGGCTGGCAACTTACCCGGTGCTGAGCCGGGGTCCTAGTACTGTTTTTGCTGTGTTGAGGCCCGTGGGGTGTTTCTGCATTTCCACAGGGCTACACTGAAGCATGTGGCAATCTGGAATCTGAAGTCTACCTGTTCCCCTGGCTATCCTAAGGCGTATTCTCAGGGTGGCTATTGGCATTTGCTGATCCACCCCACTGGGGCTCAGGACCACCTACTGGTTTGCTAAGAGAGGGCTTACTACTGACTTGCTAGAATGCTTCCTGTCCTGGACTGGGTTCCCCTTTTATCCAAGTGAGACAGATCTTTTTTGTTGACCTTCCAAGTTTCTTGGGCTAAAAGATTGTTCCATCCCATCTTCTTTGCTGGTTCTGATCTTCCAGGATTTTTTCAGGAACACTATTTTATTGTTGTTTGGAAATGAATATTGGGAAGTTATGGGAATTTACTGCTTACTCAACCATCTTGGCTCCCCGATGCTTATTTCTATTGTACTTTTAAAAGATTGTATGCTATATCCTTACACATACACATATTATACGTAGATATACACTGAAGCGTCACACATATGGATTTCTATATATGCATACGCATGCAGATATGCATATACATATGTATGTATACATTTATGTATATCCATTTAATATTAACTAAAATTGTTCATAGGGTCATAGATTTGGATATAGAAGGGTTATCTGGGGCCATCTAATCCAACTCTCTTATTTTACAGATGAGAAAACATTTGTAAAAGACCCAAAGAGTATAACTAAATTCCCCAAGGTCCTATAAATAGTACGTATCTAAGATGAAATTTCAACTCAGGTCCTCTTGCTTCAAAGGCCAAACTCTCTTAATAGTACCATAGTAGCACACTGCCATGTTTTGGGAATCATCAATCATTCTTTTTTATAAACATTTTGATTTCCCACTGCTTTTCTGACTTTTATTGAACAAATGCACCCTTGATAACTAAATGAAACATATGTCTAGTCTAGCCAAACTGTGAGCTCCTTGAAGCCAGAAATGATCTTTTCATCTTTCTTTGTGTCCCCAACACTTAGCCCAATTTGGGGCACATAGTTGCTACTTCATTGCTTAATGACTGATTGGAAGCAGGATCACAAGATTATAGAATTAGTTCGAGAAGATCCTCTCGTGGCTTATAAGATTGGAAGTTGTGGAGAAGATGATACCAGCATTGACTGAAGGAGTCTCTTGTTCCACAAGTTCCCTACATCAAGTGAACTCAAAGCTTGCTTCTTTATCACTATTCCTATTTCCCTTCTCTATGTATGTGTTGTTCCCTTTACTAGAAGGTAAGCTTCTTGAAGGTAGGAACTGTTTCCTCTTAATCTTTATTTTATTTGATCAGTGTCTATTACATAGGAGGTCCTATAAAAAGTTCTTGTTGAATGGAATTGAATCTGTATTTTTCTACTGACTTGCTGTGGGTCTTTAGGTAAATCATTTAATAATAATGCCTGGAATTGCTATACCATTTAAAAGTCTAAAAAAAATCACTGTGCTAATGTATCTCATTTCATGCTTATATCAATCTTGTAATACAAGAGTGTTGAGGGTTATTAATTTCTTTTAAAGATTCACAAACTAGCTTAAATAAATTAAGTGACTTGCTCATTATCAAATAGCAGTAAGTATGAGGGATAAGATTTGAATTCATGTCTCGTGACTCTAAGTCCATCATAATATCTTTTATACTGGGTGCTTCCCATTTGTGCCATAACTTCCAGGAGACATTACCCCCACCCTCTCACTAGGCTTTTTTAAGGAAAAACAAAATATCAAATACTTTGAGTATGTTAAAGAAATTTATTAGGTAAATTTATGGTCTATATTAGTAGATAATCAGAACTAGAGGGGTGCCCTGTACTGTCCACACACGCATGCACACACACACACACACACACACACACACACACATGAAAAGATGAAAAACAACTTTTACCATACTGGCACAAATGCCAACTCAACCTTATCTACCAATTCATAAAAATGTTTTTCAAGTGTTGGCACATCAAATTCCTCTACCTTGAGATTATTACTGACCAGGAAGCAAATTGTTACACGTTTAAACAAGCTTAGACATTCTGATGCTTTACAGTGTCCTAAAATATTCCTTGTGTGCCCTCACCGTGGCCTCTTAGTCCCTTTTAGCAATGAGTAGGAACAAGACAGAAGCCATTTTTAGTGCAATGAAGCTGGGTTCATTGTGAAATGACTTCCTATTTTCTCTACAATTATGTAGTTAGCCTTGAGGAATCCTAGAACCTTTTTTTCTCCTTTTTTTTTTTTGCTGTTCCCCTTTGGCATCCATATGACAGTCTAGAAATAACATTGACTCCACCACCTACATTGTATGATGTTAGGTGAAATCCCTTTGTCTCTCTCTTTATACCTCCAAGGCCCAAGCTAGCTCTAAATCCCATGATCCTCTGACAATTTCATATGAGTTATTTCAAAACTACCTGCTGATTTTTTTCCTCTTTTTTCATTATCAGTCATAATTTTAGGGGAAAGGGGAAAAAGGTTCTGCTTATTACTATTATTATTCTCAGTTGTATTCATTTTATAATACCATATGTGAGTTACATTTGTTAACTTTCCAGTTAAATTTGGGCTTTTCCCTGGATATCAATACCATTTTGAAAGTGTTCTGTATATACTGCACTCCATAAAACTTCCAATATCCCCATTTGAGGATGTATTTAATTAAAACCTAGTTTTATGGTGCATACACTAATTATTACTCTTAGCTTGAAGGCTCAGGCTGTGCATACTTTTAATTCTATAGCTCAACTACTTTCCAGCCATTTTGAATGGTGAGGAGATTTTAAATGCATTCAATAGTTTCAATATAAATTCCCCATTTACTTTAAAAAATTATCTTAAGCTGCTAGTTACCTGTTTAAAACATCTAAGCAAGAGAAATTCAGCATGCTGAAGAGATCTGACTCATTTAAGGGATAGCTAATGTGCTAAGTGAATGAATCAGTGTTTTTAAAAAATTGCCAGTAGACTGAAATAAATAAGATGAAATTTAATAACATATAAGTGGCACAGCTGGACTTAGAATTAGGAAGACCTGCACTTGAATAGTGGTTTAGAAACTAATTAGTTGTTTGACCCTGGACAAGTTACTTAACCTTTGTTTCCTCATTTGCAAAATGAGGGTAATGATACCCACCTCACATGGTGGTTGTGAGGATCAAATATTTGTTTCAGTTCTGCCTGACTCTTTATCACTCGATTTGGAATTTTCTTGGTAAAGATACTAGAAGGGTTTGACATTTCCTTCTCCAACTCCTTTTGCAGATGAAAAAAATATGGAGAAAGACAGGGTTCAGTGACTTGTCCAGGGTCACACAGCTAGTAAACATCTGAGACTATATGGTGCCAACTACCTGCCCAAGGATCAAATGAAAATTAAATCAAATCAGAAACATATATAAAACACTTCACAACCTTAAATACTATATAAATTCTAGTTATTAATGGAGATAAATATAAACTCTTATACTTTGGTACAAAAAATCAATTTCACATATTTGAGACAGGGAAAAGATAGCCAGATTGTGAAAAAGTTCTGGGATTTTGGGTTTCAACCTCATCATTAGTCTTTAAGTATTCATGAAAGCTAGTGAAATCTTACATTATATTAAGAGAATCATAACGTTCAGGACTCAGCTGAACACAGTCCTGCTGTGTTCTGCCCTACTTAGACCTCATCTAGAGTATTATGCTTAGTTCACCACATTTTTAGGATGGGCATCAATGAATTGGAAAGGATATCAAGGAATATGCTCCTCTATCAAAAAGCATAAGTCAAAAATTTCAAAACCATGTAATATGAAACCCAGTTGAAGAAAGATGCTGGGAATATCAAGTCTGTTGAAGAGGGAGGGCTAACTATTTTCAAGTATTTGAAAGGCTAAGATGTCTAAGGGGAGCTTGGATTATTCTGCATGGACCCTGCAATAAGAACTAGGGGCAATGAGGAGAAAGTTGAAAAGAGAAAAGATGTGGCTTAATACAAGGGTGGGGGAAGTGCCTACACTCCCCAAGAGATCTGCCAAGTGCAGTGTGATGGACTTGCTGGGAAGGTGCAAGGTTTCTCTCACTGGATGTCTTCAAGTGGAGGCTGATGACCCCTTGTCTTGAATGATCCCTTGTCAGGTATATCATTGCAAAGGTTTCCTCTCAGCTTCAGCCGAACTCTAAGATTCTGGATGTGCCAGAACTGCCAGGAAGCTTTTGAAAGCTGTTGACTGGCTTTGTGTGTGTGCATCCTAACTAAGCTATTGTTTCCATTGTACTAACAGAAAAAGGTCATCTTTTCCCCAGCATGACCTTACACATAGCATAAAAGGACAGTGATTTTGACTAATTCCAAGCCAAGCCAAGTCAAGCCTGGGCAACATAACACAATACAGCAGAGCACAGAACAATACAATTCAATTCAATTCAATATGACACAATACAAGTTTTCATCGAGCACATAACAAGGACAAGGACCTTTGCGAGGCACTGGTGATACAAAGACGAAAAGATGATTAGTCCTTGCTCTCAAAGAGCTGCCATTCCATTCAGTGAACACAGTACATAGGGCCACATCTTCATGTGACGTTTTGAGACATAGGAGTAACTAACAATTGAGGGAAGAGGAAGCACTTCCCCTGGGAAGTGGAATGTAAGCCTCCCTTTGAAGGAAGTCAGGATTCTGAAAGGTTGTGTGAAGAAGGAATGTCTGAGAGGTAGCACCACCCAGGTGCTGGGAGCCTGCAGGCTTGAGGCCACATGTGGCCTTCAAGGCTCTCAAGTATGGCCCTCTGAATGAAACCAAACTTCACAGAACAAATCCCCTTAAAAAAGAATTGTTCTGTAAAACTTGGCCCCAGTCAAAAGGCCTCATTCAAGGGCCTAGAAGTCCATAGGTGGCCTTGACGTCACAGGTTCCCCACCCTTGAATTATATCAAAGACTGAAAAATGGAAAGGACATTGGTACAGTGTAGACATGGCTTGACACTGTGGGAGTTGAAATTAAGTTTCCAGGTGGAGAAAAGTCTTGAAGTTTCCCAGCAAAACTAAAATTCCTGGTTCTTAGATTTAGAACTACAAGGCACCTTAGAAGTTATGAAATCCAGTTCCCTATATAGCTGAAGTGACATGAAGAAAAAATGAATACTTTCCCATGCAACTAGTAAGTATTGGAGTCAGGAACTGAACCCTGGTGGACCTGACTTTATATCCAAAGTGTTTTCTCTGAGCCATCGTCCTCAGACTACTTCTATTCTCAGTTTAGAAGCTGATTCATCTTGAAGTTTTGAGGAGAGTCGGTGTTGACTGAACTAAAGTATATCCCCTGGGGGATCTATTTGCAGGTCAAGGATAGCTTCTCTCTCTATTGCTAGGCAGAATCCTTTTCTGCTCTCAGCCTTAGCCTCCCCATATATGTGTCATTTGCTCTTGCAGATGGTGTCAGGGATGATTTGGACTTGAAGTTATCTGCAGCTTCTACCATAGTCTTGACTAGTAATAAATCAGCTTGGAAGGCAGGCAGTTCATTGTGAGGCACCAGGGCTTAACAAATTGTCCAAGTTATAAAATATGGACAACAAACTTTTGATGGGCTCCAGTAGAGAATGAAGGGGTGGAATGACCTAGCCATACTTGGAGGTCCCCAATGACAAGGAATACAAATGAGCTTCCCTTGGGGAAAGCATTGGGTCAGGTTTGTCATTTCTGTCCTTGATAAACAGGAGAGGTCATCAGGGAAGTGTCTCTGGCATCTGTCTTCCAAATTCCAGCTAAACCAAGCCCTAACTTGGAAGACACATCTAATAATATAATCCCATAATGCTGCAGCATTTCCTACAGGTAACATGTAAATCCCACATTCCCTGGGATCTAGAACGAGAAGAGTCTTTAGAAGAGTCTTTTCCATTTTTTCCTTTGGGAATGCTTAGGGCATTTTTAGGTGCTCGATTTCCTCAAGTAATGAAAATTCAGAGGTCCATATGATCTTCACATCACTTTCACTTCTTTGCACCTTATTCTGGGGAGAGCTTGCTAACCAGAGTTTTAACTAAAAATTTAATGACTTGTGAATTTTCTTGGCTGGCATGTGCCAGGGCAAGCACAATAAAATGAGTACTTTCACAAAGAATATGAATCTATGTTATGTGTATTGTGATGTAGATTTAAAGGCATAGTCAATATGCTGGTTAATTTTGATGAACTTCCCCCTCTTTTAATAAAAAAAAATCATCATGGTGGGAAGGAGAGAGAAGGGGAGAAAATTTGAAACTCAAGGTATTGTGGAACTGAATCTTGTAAGCTAAAAGTAAACAAACAAATTAATAAAGACAAAAAAATTTAAAAATCATCTTTATAATGGATAATTTACTATGTGTATGCCTGTTCAGAGGGGGTATACTTAGAAATAAATGGAAAATAAATAAAGTAAACAAACAAATTAATAAAGACAAAAAAATTTAAAAATCATCTTTATAAGGGATAATTTACTATGTGTATGCCTGTTCAGAGGGGTATACTTAGAAATAAATAAAAAACACAAAAAGTCTTTTTACAAAGTAAACCATTTCTTAAATTACATTCAAATTTATTCAATGAAAATTTTATAAATCCACCAAAATTCAAACACTTATTCCATGTTTAACATATGTAGGAGCTCTGGGGATACAAAAGGAAGCAAAAATATAGTCTCTGTGCTCAAGGAGTCAGTCAGACAACAAGCAGTTATTAATTGCTTATATGCCAGACTCTGGAAATAAAAAGAATAAGCAAAAAGGATAAGGGCATTTGTAGAGGAAGGAAAGTAAGAGCTGGGAGGATTCAGAATGATTTCATGTAGAAAATGATGCTTGAGGGGCGGCTAAGGGGTGCAGTGAACAGAGCACCAGCCCTGGAATCAGGACGATCTGAATTAAAATCTGGCTTAGACACTTAAAACACACACACACACACACACACACACACACACAAACTAGCCAGGTGACCTTGGGCAAGTCACTGAACCCCAATTGCCCTACCTTCCCTCTCCCCCCCAATAAAAAAAATGATGCTTGAGTTGATTCTTCAAATAAAGACATTCTAAGAAATGGAAGGAAGGAAAGAAAGGTGTTCTAGGAAGGTGGTGATGGTAGCAGGTAGTGCAAAGGCACAGATATGGAAAATGGATTGTCTTTCTTTGACTTCCATCTCAATAATTCTAATGCTTTCCTTCAGTCATTCACATTCACTATTATGCACGCTCTCTCTCTTTCTTATTACTGCCACTGTACAATAGATTGAGTGGATGAGATAGAAATTTCTCATTAGAAGGGGTGCAAAATATCTAAGACAGCATGTGGAAAAAATCTCACCTTAGCAACTGGCTCTGTGAAGTGTGCATTGAAATGGTAAAAATGGGAAGACTCTCCAAATTTCAGTTCAGTCCCCTGTGAAATATTCTTATTTAGCCGATTTACACTCAGGCAGTCTCAGAGGAGGGCAGACAAGAATATTAAAGCCTTGTCAAATACTGAATACTTATCCGGAATCAATCCTCCAGTAATGAATGAATAGAATTGAAAATGTTATTAGAATAATGATTCTTCTTCGTGAATAGAGAATAGCATGGGGGGCAAATTAAATCATGTGTCCTGTGTAGGTTCTAACAGAGAGGTGGAGAGCATTTAAAAGATTAAGACATGGGAGGATCTCACCATAGATTGTGGGGACCTAAATATGAGAATAGAGATTCAAATAGGAGTTGGACTAAGTGACCTCTGAGGTCACTGCCTATTCTGAGACTCTTGACAATTGGTCTCTCTAATAACTTTTGGATGTCATCTTTAAGTACTTGTTACAGTCTCATGTATTTTAGAGCTAACATTATATTTACCTTTAAGAGAAAGTTTTAATAGCTTTGTAAAGTTTCAGTATATTCTTTTCTTTACAAGGTCAAGCAATTAGAAGAGACTTTGGAATCCTTTTATTCAACTTATCCCTAAAGAGGAAGGAGAAAAAGAAACAACATTCTCTAGCAAATAATCCAATAAATACTCATTATGTCTATGTGAAGATACTAAATGAAAAGCAATGAAGACACTACCTTTTGAAGACCCTTTGAATAGATCTAATTATGAGTAAGATATTCCTTCCACTAAATTTAGTTCTTCTATTCAATATACTCCCATATGTTGACGCTAGTTTGGCCCTCTTGGGCCAAGCAGAAGAAATTCCATTCCTTGTTGATATGACAATTTGTTAAAATCATACTCCTCCCCACCCTGATCTTCCATCCATTACACTAACTTCCTCAATTTTTGATCAATTTTTATATGGCCTAGTCTAGAGTTCTTTTACTCTCCTGATCATACTTGCTTGAAGCTTTCTAGCTTATCAATGTTCTTCCAAAAATATGATCACCTGGTCTGAAAAGGGTAGAGACAATCAAATCCATCATCATGGAGGGTGCGGCATATTGGAAATAACATAGATTGAATACAGAAAACTAGCTTTTGTCAATTACTAGGTAGCTAGGTGGTTCTATGAATAAAGTGCTGGGCCTGGAGTCAGGAAGACCTGAGTTCAAATTCTGCCTCAGATACTTCCTGGCTTAAGCAATTAACTCAATTTCTGTCTGCCAAAAGTTTTTCATTTGTAAAATGGGGATAATAAAGAACCTACCTTCCAAGGTTGTTGGGAGGATCAAATGAGATAATAATTAGAAAGGATTTAGCATACAGTGAATGCTATAGAAATATTAGCTATTGATATCATCATTGCTAACACTTGTCGCATGTGCAGCTGCCACAACCTGGTAATACCATCTTGTCAGACAGACTGAACCAGGGTGAGGATAACCGATAGGCCACACACTTGTAGACGAGTTAGGGGATATCTACTCCAAGCATGGGAAGACTTTCCCCAGGGGAATGTGTAGATTAGAACAATTTGTTCGAATGGCCATTAATGTGGCTGAAGCAGGCACTGCAGAGAGCTCAGACGTTGGTCAGACATGGACAATGTCAAGGTCATCCACGGAATCCAGGCCATCATCAGTCATCTAGACTTTCATTTTGCCTATGGACTTTGATGACTCTGGAACAGAGAATGAGGCTGATCATTTCATGCAACTCTGCCTTGCTTGGTCCTTTTTAAAAATGAAGGATTAACAGCAAGTACTGCCTGTGGGATTTTAGGTAAGTCACTTTCCCTTCCTAGGCTTCATTGTCCTCAACTATAAAGTGAAGGGATCAGAGAATAGGGCTTCTGAAATTTCTTCCAGTTTGAGATCTATGGTCCCATTACCTTAATTCAACCTGAAGTCAAATTGCTTTTGTTTGTTTATTTTTATATTTTTGCCTACCCTTTAATACAGGTATTCATATTGAGCTTTCTGTTTACAAAAAACCACACATCTTTTTCCTACTTGGGAAACTGGCCTGCAGCTATGTATTAAGGATCTTGTGCTTTCGTGAAATCAATATCTTTTTAAACAATGGACAAGACTTTTATTTATCTATAATACATTTCATCTTATAAGGTCTAGCCAAACATTCTAGTCTGTCACAATCTCTCTGGAGCCTGACTATCATTCAGTGGGCTAGCTATCCATTTCAGCTTTGTGTTATCTGTAAACTTGTTTGATTTTCTTTTCCTAATTATTGATCTTATTTTTGTTTGAACTTAGCAGAAAATCTAGACTGGATTAAGAGAATACTGTTCTGACAGTATCCAAGTCTAATAATTATACTTCTTCTACATATATGGTTAGTCTATTCTAATTATTTGTTCCACAGGCAAAATTTTTATTCTACCAGAAGCAGGTCAAGGTACTGAAACCAAACTGTTCTTATCCTTGACCTGCATCAAAACCTGACACAAGAGTCAAGAATCCCAGTGGTGATGAAGCAGCTCTTTCCGTGATCTTGATTCTAAAAAGATATATTGCTTCTTGAGACACTCCGTTGCCTATAATGAAGCCAACTTTATTCCAACCCAATAACTCTTCCTGTCTTGCTCAGGCCTTTTGTCTTTATAGATCAATCTCTTTTTTTATTAATAGATTGATCTTTTACAAGTCTACTCAAGTATGGCCAAGGATACAATATTTTTCTGGAATTTTTCTTTCTCTACTGCATCAATATCACTCTGGGGAAAAGGCTGAAAAAGAGGAGAGTCATTTGTCATTGGCTAATCATGGGAAAGTAATATCATTCACTGGCAGCTGGTAAAATCCACAGAAGTCATAAAGATGATTTGAGCTTCCAACTGCCAGTCTCGTTAAGTAACATCTAAACTCAGACTCCAGCAGTTTGCCAGAAAACAATGTGTCACAGAAGCAAATGTCTAAAAATGAATATTCATTTAACAGGTGATAGAAGAATGCATGATCTCCAAGCACAAAAGCATGATTTGTCAGTACCAATGGAGGGGCATTTATTGGAACCTTTAAGCAATTAAGTGAACTATAATATATCTGAATTGCACCTCATAAAGCTGAGGGAGTAGTTTTGGATTCATTGGGCTCTACTGTCTGGATCTTATCTATGTGAGTCCATAACTGTTCTCTATACTGATAGATGAAGTATCAATTATTTAGACAGGACCTTGATACCATAATTCTGTATATTGGTAGGATGCAAACATTTCTGATAGGATTGACTTACCTGGACACAAATAATTTTATTTCTATCCACTTTGCTTTCTACATAAAGTATAATAAAACATTGTTACAAATGAGATGTTTCATATCCTTTCAAATCAAGTCATTGTTTTATCTTTAACAAGTTATTTAAAAATTAGGTGATGGTGAATTGAGAAACTGGGTTAGTGGTTCATAACATCTGTCTTCAATCCATCACCTCTAGAAAACAATTTTGAATTTTCTGAAAAAGTTACTTACTGATCAGACACTTTGACCCAGCAATCTCATCACTCAAGGGGGCCAAAGACAACAAGAAATATTTCTAGCAACTGAGAGAGAGAGAAGAAGAAGAAGAAGAAGAAGAAGAAGAAGAAGAAGAAGAAGAAGAAGAAGAAGAAGAAGAAGAAGAAGAAGAAGAAGAA
>NW_027187400.1:31105197-31105800 GCF_028583685.1 Petaurus breviceps papuanus | reverse complement strand
GAAAGAAAGAAAGAAAGAAAGAAAGAAAGAAAGAAAGAAAGAAAGAAGAGAGAAAGAGAGGAAGAGAGAATGAAAGAAAGAGAGGAAGAGAGAATGAAAGAAAGAGAGGAAGAGAGAAAGAAAGAAAGAAAGAAAGAGAGAGAGAGAAAGAGACAGAATGAGAGAAAGAGAGAAGGAAAGAGAGAGAAAGAGAGAAAGAACGAAAGGAAGGAAGGAAGGAAGGAAGAGAGAAAGAAAGAGAGAAAGAAAGAACGAGAGAGAAATAAAGACAGAATGAGAGAAAGAAAGAAAAAGAGAGAGAAAGAAAGCAAGAAAGAGAGAGAAAGAAAAAATTAGAGAAAGAGAAGGAAAGAGAGAGAGAAAGAAAGAAAGAAAGAAAGAAAGAAAGAAAGAAAGAAAGAAAGAAAGAAAGGAAGAAAGAAGGAAAGAAAGAAAGAAAGAAGGAAAGAAAGAAGGAAAGTAGGAAAGAAAGAAAGAAAGAAAGAAAGAAAGAAAGAAAGAAAGAAAGAAAGAAAGAAAGAAAGAAAGAAAGAAAGAAAGAAAGAAAGAAAGAAAAAAGGAAGGAAGGAAGGAAAGAAGGAAGGAAGGAAGGAAGGAAGGAAG
>NW_027187400.1:31074563-31105097 GCF_028583685.1 Petaurus breviceps papuanus | reverse complement strand
AAAGGAAGGAAGGAAGGAAGGAAGGAAGGAAGGAAGGAAGGAAGGAAGGAAGGAAGGAAGGAAAACAAACAAACCTATTTGAAAATCAGCTGAATAAACTGCAGTATATGAATGTGATGAAGTATTTTTGTGCTGTAAGAAATGACAAATTGAGGAATTCTGAAAAACACTGAAGACAGGAAAATTGATTCAGAGAGAACTAAGCAGAACGAGTAGAACAGTATAAACGATAAGTGTAATAATTTAAATAAAAACAAAGATGAAAGGTTGTTACAGGTGAGTTATTTAAAACAATAATGTCTACTCTGACCTCAAGGAGCTTATCTCCTAATGGGGAGAAATACACCCGAAGTCTTCTCTTCCTCAGGCTAAATGCCCCTATTCCTTCAGCCACTTCATATTGCAAGGACTCAGTCTCTTCTCCAGCTTGGTCTCCTTCCTCTGGGTATCCTCCAGTTTGTCAACATTCTTCCTAAATGGTAATGCCCAGAATTGAATAGGACACTTGTGCTCTTACCTTCACTAAACTGACAAAAGCATAGGGAGCTGTAACAGGTACAGAATAAGGACATTAGAGAGGTGCGAAACAAGTTGTTGTCATTGTTGTTGTTGTTCTGTAAGATCCAAGGAAAATAATAATCATTTACTAAGATAGTGGCAGGAGAGCAGAGAAAACTATCCCAATAGAAATGACTAACACTAGCAATAGCTCAGTTGAAACACCACTAAATTGAAAGTGATGGAGTGGAATACTTGTCAATAAAGTTTGTTATTTCAGTATATATGTGAATAAGGGAGGTAACTGTTCACCAGTGCCACAAAATCCCAGTGTGGAAATTCCCTTCACTAACACAGGTGTCAATTTATATAAAAGATAAATCCCTGAGAGTAGTCTGAGATGTGCAGGAATTAAGTGATGTGCCCAGGTTTACACAGTTCGTAAGAGTCAGAGGAAATATTTAAAGCCATATTTTCCCCTAAATGTAAGCCTTAGCATTCTACTCTCATTGTTCACGTTTCCTATACTTGACTTACAAATGTGATTATTATATACCACTATAAGGAGTCCCTAAGAAGTCATTTGATTTTATTTAAATAATTTTATTTTCTATCTCCTCTCCTATTTAACACTCCTTGAAAATCCTGACATCTGAGGGTTTAACTAAGGTTTCATTCCATTTGGAACAAATATCTATCATAGTACCCAAATCTAGCCCTATTCTCTTCCAGATAGTATATTTTCAATATAAGTTAAAGCCAGAATTGAAATCCATTAATCCTCTTTTTATTGCTCATGAGTGGAAGCTGTTACTGTGTCCTCGATCCCCTCTCTTACTGTCACTCATTGTCAACATACATGATGAGAGCTGCTTTTCACAGTTAACTTGACCTTGAATCTAGGATAGTCAGGGATATAAGTCTCAGTGCAGTGGCTGATTGTCATTTCACACACATTTTGCTAGGGTATCAGTAGAACACTTTTGTTTCCAGATGAGGTGTTTTTGCTTATTTTTTCCCCCTACTTGATAATAGTTACTACCAGGCAAAATGATTCAAAGTGACATCTGTGGCCCTCTTGGCATGTACGTGGGAATTCACCTCTTGCCGTCATGTAATTAAGTCAATTAGATTTCTAGGGCTTCTATCAGGGGACAAACAAGAAATACTTTCACAACATTATGTGAAGCAGTCACCATAAAGTAAAATGTCAACTGCTCACTACCACATCTTCTGTTCCCTCACCCCTTAACCTTCTGATAAATATTGACCAGGTCTGCCAAAAACAGCAAATCGTTTTAATATTTTGGGGACAACTGGGTAATGCATTGAGTAATACTCTGGGTCTGGACACAGGAAGACCTGAGTTCAAATACAGCCTCTCACACTTACTGGCTTTGTGATCCTGGGTAAGTCACTTAACTTCCACTTGCCTCAGGTTCCTCATCTGTAAAATGAGGGTAACAATAGCACCTATCTTCAAGATTTGTAGTGGTGATCAAATGAAATAATAATTGTAAAACACTTAACACAGCACCTGGCACATAGTAAATATTATATAAAATGAGTAATTATTTACCACAACATTAATAACCCGGTTTTTTTTTCTTTTTCTGAATGCTATGTCTATATCTCTAATATACTAAACTGGCTGGCACACTCAACTATTTTTTTTACAAAAATATATTTTTTTTATTTTTCAAATGCCTTATTAACTTCTGATTTACATCATTCACTTCCACCAGATTTTGAGCTGCAAATTTTCTCCCCATTTTCCCCTTACTCAACACCCCCAAAATAGCAGTCCCAAAGGATATCCCCTCCTCCAATTTGCTCTCTCTCATATTTTCTCCCATACCCTTTTGAATTTTCCAGTGGATCTCTATGCCCCAGTGCCTGTATATCTTTTTTTTTCCCAATTACATGTAAAATAGTATTAATAATAGTATATATATATATGTATGTATATATATGTATGTATGTATATTTGAATATTTGATTTTAAAACATTCCCTTCCCCCCTTATCTCCCACCCTTACTGGGAAGAGAAGCAGTTTAGTATAGGTTGTACATGTGCGGCTAATGCAAAACAATAACATAGTAGATGTATTGTAAAAGACTGACTATATTTCCCTCCCTCCTATACCACCTCCTCCTACACCACCTATACCACTTGTTCTATTCTCTACTTTGATCCCGTCCCTTTTCAAAAGTGGGTGCTGCCAACTTCCTTCCCTCCCAGCCTGCCCTCCCTTCCATCATCCCCCCCTCCTCTCCTGGAGGGCAAGATACCCTATTTAGTGTGTATTTCATTCCCTCCTCAAGCCAAATTCAGTGGGAATAAGTTTGACCCATTCCCTTTTGCCTTCCTATTCTTCCCCTCCATTGTAATCATTTTCCCTTGCCTCTTCGATATGAGATAGTTTACCCCATTCTGTCTCTCCCCATCTCCTCTCATTATATTCCTCTCTCACCTCTTAATTTCACCTTTTAAGTATCATCCCTTCCTGTTAATTTGGTCCTGTGCCCTCTATCTATGTATACCTGTACACATGTATACACACATTCACATATGTATTCATATGCCCATATACCCTCATATGTAGACATATACATATTCCTATTCCCTTCAACTACTGAGAAAACTGTCATAAGTTACAATTATTGTTTTCCTTGTTTTCTCATTTCTCTTCCCAATTTATCAACTTTGATAAGTTCCTTATGATTTGTTTTCCCTGTTTACCTTCTCATGCTTCTCTTGCTTCTTGTATCTGAATGTCAAATTTTCTATTCAACTCTGGTTTTTTCAGCAAGAATGCTTGAAAGTCCTCTATTCCACTGAATGACCATATTTTCCCCTGAAACATGATACTCAATTTTGCTGGGTAGGTGACTCTTGGTTTTAATCCCAGCTCCTTTGACCTGCAGAATATCATATTCCAAGCCCTTTGATCCCTCAGTGTAGAAGCTACCAGATCCTGGGTTATCCTGATGGTGTTTCCACAATATTCAAATTGTTTCTTCCTGGCTGCTTGTAATATTCTCTTCTTAATCTGGGAATTCTGGAACATGGCTATAATATTCCTAAGAGTTTCCTTTTGGGGATCTTTTTCAGGAGGTGATTGGCGGATTCTTTCAACCTCTATTTTGCCCTCCTGTACTAAAACATCAGGGCAGTTTTCTTTGAGAACTTCCTAGAGGATATTTTCTAGGTTCTTACTTTAATCATGGCTTTCAGGTAGTCCAATAATTTTTAAATTATCTCTCCTGGATCTATTTTCCAGGTCAGCAGTTTTCCCATGAGATATTTCACATTGACTTTTATTCTGTCATTTGGTTCTGTTTAACAGCATCTTGATTTCTCATAAAGTCATTAGCTTCCATATGCTCCCATCTAATTCTGAAGCAATGATTCTCCCCAGTGAGTTTTTGAGATTCTTTTTCCATCTGGCAAATTCGGCTTTTTAAGGTATTCTTCTCCTCATTGCCTTTTTGAGCCTCTTTTACCATTTGAGTTCATCCATTTTTTTTAAACAATTGGGGTTAAGTAACTTTCTCAAGGTTACATGTTATTATTATATAATATTATATAATCACATATTAATTAGTAATATATTAATATCATATACTATACTATACTATAATATAACATAACATCATAATAATATATAATTAAATAATAAAAACATATTCTATAATAATATAATTATATATAAATACTGTTATTTCTGGGTGTGGTGCTGAGTATCTGAGCCCACATGATACCCAGGTCATCCCAACACTGGAGCCGGTTCTCTTACTCGCTGAGCCACCTGGCTGCCCCTAACCAATTGGGGTTAAGTAACTTGCTTAAGGTTACACGGCCAGGTGTTTTTGGGTGGGTGCTAAGTATCTGAGCCCGGGATTCAATCCCCAGGTCATCCCGACACTGGAGGGGGTGCTATTACTTGCTGTGCTATCTGGCTGCCCTGTTAGTCTATTTTTTAAGGTATTATTTTCCTCAGTCAAGCTGTTGACTCTCATTTCACAATTTTCTTGCATCTTTCTCATTTCTCTTCCCAATTTTTCCTCCATTTCTCTTACCTGCTTCTGAAGGTTCTCTATGGCCTGTAACCAGCTTGTATTTTCCTTTCAAGCTTTTGGTGCAGGAATTCTGACTTCACTGTCTTCCTCCTGTTCTATATTTGCTCCTTTTTGTCCCCAACATAGGAGTGTAATGTTGGAGGCTTCTGTCTGCTTTGTTCCCTTTGCTGGGTCATTTTGCCACTCAATTACTTGACTTTTGAGCTTTTTGCCACAGTAGGACTCTGCCACTAAACAGGGGAGCTTTTGTCCCAAATGCTGGGTTTTTCTCAGCTGCCAGAGGTATTAGTTGGGTGCCTTCTCTGAGGTCTCCACACACTCTGGCAAGCTGGACATATACCCCAGGATCTCCACCCTAGACTGCAATCCAGATCCAAGCAGGTTAAAGCAAGAACGATTACCCCTCAGACTGGTGATTGGTCCCCCTACACTCTGCAGGCCAGGAGGTGAAGCTGCCACATGGCGCTGGCTGGCTGTCCTGGCATCTCAGAGGCTTCTCACCCTGGGGGCAAAAGCTACACACTCCCAGTTACTGTTTCCCAAAGTCCAGACTGCACTGACCTCTCACTTTGTCTTTAGCATCTATGTGTTGATAAATCTGGAAAGGGCCACAGCTGCTGCTGATCTGGAGTCCCTCCAGGCAGTGGCTGATCAGGCCTGCCTTGGGGCTAAAGCCTGGGTTTGTCATTAGCAGGAGTTTAGCTTCTCTGTGTCATTTTGTGGGTTCCCCAGCCTAACTCTTACCATTTAAAAGTTAAAATACTAAAGCTTAAATTTAAAAAAAAATCATAATTTACTGAATTCTTAATTGAAGTTGTGTATATTTTAAATCTGACAGTCTTAATGGTCTTTCTCACTCTTTGAATTGTTTGTATGGTGTATACTCCTCCTAAAATAATTAACATTTGTATAGTTTTCCTAGGTTCCCATAACAAAGCATGTAACAAAAATTAATTCCAGTCTTACAGCAACCTGGTGAAGTAGATGCATATATTCTCACCCTACTTTACTGATGAGAGAAGTAAGGCTCAGAGGGATTAGGTGCCTTCTCATGGAAACCCAGCTAACAAGTAGGGGGTAGGATTTAAACCTCGATCTTCTAGTTTCTCGAACCACCACTCTTTCCACCATGCTGTGGCCTCTTAGACACAAGTTTTCTCCCTAAACACATTAATAACAGTAATAAAAGATAGTCTTTCTAGTATTTCAATGCTTCAAGGATCATGATTTAATCAGCATAGATAATCCCTCCAGCAACATGGATCACAGACCCTTCATGCCTTAGTCACAGACTACCTTCATGAGCTGTTCTGACTGAAAAAAAAAAAGTAAAAAAAGACTTCATCATCTGGAAGTTGATCTTCTCCACACTTAGCTAGGTAATTGGAATATATTCAGTCCATTACCAGGACATTCCATTTTAATAGAGCTGGCCAGAAGCAAACTCCTGGAGTGGGAAGAAATCTATCTTTGAATTTGGAAGAGACCTGAGATTAGGTCCAGACTCTGATAGTGCGTGTGTTACCACTGACAAGTCATAAAATTTTCTGACCCTCACTTTCCTCATCTAAAAAAAGGGTCTGATAATGCCTAGGATAAAATACTAAATTTCATAGGATTATTGTATAGAACAAGTGAAATAATGTAGGCATGGCATTTTGCAAAACTCAAATATATATAATCACCACCACCATCATCATCATTTCACTGGTATAGTTAATGAACCAAGAATTATTTCCACGCTGAAATGAGATGATAATAATATTTAATTTTGGTTTCTCACAAATAAAGGGACACAACTTCTTAATGTAAAACCAAAGTTTCTTATGTTACCGAAAACAACCAGGAATATATTGATGATGGCTCATTTATGCTGCTGTTGCTGTCCTTTTGGATATCCTCCATTTATATCACACTGCGCTGCCCACCACTATTACTCAGTGAGCCCCAGGGGCTTCCTGTTGCCTTCAGGATCAATTTTAGACTCCTCTGTTTGGTAGTTAGAATTCTTCATAACCTGTCCCTTTCCCATCATTACCATCAGCTTACATCTTATCCACATTCATGCAGTCTACGATCTAGATATACTGGTTTATATGGTGTTCCTTGAACACAACCCTCCATTTCCCCATGTCAATATTTTTGAATTTTCTGTCTCTCATGCCTGGAACAATCTTCCTTCTAAATTCTACCTCGTAATTTCCCTAATTCCTTCAAGACTCATATCAAGTACCACCTGTACCTAATGGTCTTACCTAGTCTCCCCATACACCCACCCATCTTGGTATCTTCCCCCTATTAAAAAATCCTCCTATCTACTGTCTACAAACCATGTATATGTTTGTTATTTAAAAATTGTGTTCATCAAAGAATTGGATGTTCAGGGGATGTCCGTGAAATAATGAATGAATGAATAAGTTATGGTATATATGGAATATATATATATATATATATATGGAATAGTATTGTGCTATAAAGAAATGGCAAGCAAGATGGTTTCAGAAAGACCTGGGAAGCTTATATAAACTGATGAAAAATGAAGTAACTAGAAGCAGGAAAAAATTGTACACAATAGAAGCAATATAATATGATGATCAGCTGTGAATGACTTCACTACTGTGATCAAGACAGTGATCGAGGACAATCTAAAATAACCCCTGATGAAAGCTCTTATCCATCTATAGAAAAAGAGCTGATAAATTCTGAGAACAGATTGAAATATACTTTTTCATATTTTAAAATTATCCTTTTTTTCTGTTTTCTTTTGCCATATAGCCAATATGGAAATATGTTTTGTATGATTTTATATACGTATATATGCATGTATGTATGTATGTATATGAAGAGAGAGAGAGAGAGAGAGAGAGAGAGAGAGAGAGAGAGAGAGAGAGAGAGAGTCTGCTTTTTCAAGGAGTGGGAAGGAAGGAGAGATTCTGGAACTCTAAATTTTAGAAATTAATGTTAAAACTTTGAATAATTGGTGTCTTTCAGGAGCAGAGTAGAGAAAAAAGCCAAGCTCTCTCAACATTCCCCTCCAAACAACTTGAAAATAGCATTTCAAATCAAATTCTGGAGTGGCAGAGCCAACAAAAGCCCAGAGTGAGAAATTATACTAACCCAAGTCAATTTAGGAAATCAGAAAGAGGTGACATGAGGGTTGAGGCTGACCAATATCACCACTATTATTCAATTTTGTACTAGAAATGCTACCTACAGCAATAAGAGAAGAAAACAAAATAGAAGAAATAAACAGACAATTAGGAATTAAAACCATCACTCTGAACATATTATGATGATATACTTAGAGAATGAACTAAAAAGTAGTCGAAATAATGAACAACTTTAGCAAACTTACAGGATGTAAAATAATCCCACATAAATCATCAGTATCTCTATACACTACTAGCAAAACACAGCAGCA
The DNA here is from genome assembly GCF_028583685.1 of Petaurus breviceps papuanus. NCBI lineage: Eukaryota > Metazoa > Chordata > Mammalia > Diprotodontia > Petauridae > Petaurus > Petaurus breviceps. The sequence goes on along the minus strand of NW_027187400.1, from coordinate 31,097,095 downwards.
AGAGAAAGAAAGAGAAATTCCATTTAATTTCAAACACTATAATATACTTGCTAGTCTTCCTGCCAAAACAAACCCTGGGATTCTATGAACACAATTATAAAACACTTTTTACACTAATAAAGACAAATCTAAAAAAACTGAAGAAATAGTAATTGCTCATTGGTAGACCAAGTCAATAAAATAAAATGGCAATTCTACACAAGTCATTTTCTTTTTCAGTGCCATACCAACCAAACTACCAAATGATTGTCTTGTGTAGTTAGAAAACATAATGACAAAATTCATCTGGAAGAACAAAAAGTCAAGAATATCAAAGGAATCAATGAAAAATGTGAGGTAGGTGACATAGAAGTTCCTGATTTCAAACTGTATTACAAAACAACAATCATTAAAATATTCTGGTACTGGCTAAGAAATAGAAGGGGGAAATAATGGAATATATTACAGTAGTAAATGACCACAGTGATCTAGTGTTTGATAAGCCCAATTATTTATGCTTTGGGGACAAAAAAAATTCTATTTGACAAAAATTGCTGGAAGAATTGGAAAGCAACTTGGCAAATAAGTAGGCACAGAACAATATCTCACATTATACCAAAATAAGGTCAGAATGGATAAACAATTTTGAAATAAAGTTTTATAGCATAAGTAAGTAGAGGAGGATAGAAATGTGTCAGATCTATGGATGATGGAAGAGTTTATGACTAAACGAGATAGAGAGCATAACAAGAAGTTAAATGAATAACTTTGCTTACGTAATTTTTAAAAGTTTTTGCATACACAAAACTAATGCAGGCAAAATTAGAAGGAAAACAGGAAATGAGGGGAAAATTATAGCAAGTTTCTTTCATAAAGGTCTTATTTTTCAAATATTTAGGAAACTGAATCAAATTTATATGAATAAGAGCTATTTACCACTTGATAAATAGTCAAAGGATATGAACAGGCAGTATTCAGAAGGACTCAAAAGCTACCGATACTCATGTGAAAAAAAATTCTCTAAACAACCATTGATTAGAGAAATGCAAATGAAAACAACTTTGAGACACCATCTCAGACCTGTTTGGCTAACATGAGATTGGCTAACATGAAAGAGAAGGAAAATGACAAATACTGGAGGGGTTGTGGAAAAATTAGGACCCTAAAGCACTATTGGTGGAGTTGAGAACAAGACCAACCATTCTGGAGAATAATTTGGAACTCCTCCCAGAGATCCATAGAACTATGTATACCCTTTGACTCAGCCACATTACTACCACTAGGTCAGTATCACAAAGAATTCAAAGAAGAGGGAAAAAAACCTATTTGTACAAAAACACATTTATAGCAGCTCTTTTTGTGGTGGTAAAAAAAAAGTTGAAAATTATTGGATTGGGGATGGAGTCAAGATGGCAGAGTAGATGCAGGACTTCTGCTGGGCTCTGGATTCCACCTTCCCCAATCCATGTAAAAGAGGACTCTAAAAAAACTTTAGAGCTGCAGAGCCCACAAAATGACACAGAGAAACTAAACCCCTGCTGAGGACAGCCTGGTAGGCCTGCAGGAATAGGCCAGCTCAGTGCTCTGGGAGCTGAGCCCAGTTCCACATCCAGGCTTTAGCCCCAAGTAGGGCCTGATCAGCCGCGGCCTGGAGGGACTCCAGATCAGCAGCAGTTGTGGCCCTTTCCAGATTTATCAACACATAGATGCGAAGGACAAAGTGAGAGGTCAGTGCAGTCTGGACTTTGGGAACCAGTAAGTGGGAGTGTGTGGCTTTTGCCCCCAGGGTGAGAAGCCTCTGAGACCCCAGCACAGCCAGCCAGTGCCACATGGCAGCTTCAGCTCCTGGCCTGCAGAGTGTAGGGGGACCAATTACCAGTCTGAGGGGTAATCACTGTTGCTTTAACCTGCTTGGATCTGGATTGGAGTCTAGGGTGGAGATCCTGGGGTGTGTGTCCAGCTTTCCAGAGTGTGTGGAGACCTCAGAGAAGGCACCCAACTAATTTCTCTGGCAGCTGAGAAAACCCCCGCATTTGGGACGAAAGCTCCCCTGTGTAGTGGCAGAATCCTACTGTGGCAAAAAGCCCAAAAGTCAAGTAATTGAGTGGCAAAATGACCCGGCAAAGGAAACAAAGCAGATAGAAGATTCCAACATTACACTCCTATGTTGGGGACAAAAAGGAGCAAAGTATAGAACAGCAGGAAGACAGTGAAGTCAGAACTCCTGCATCAAAAGCTTGAAAGGAAAATACACGCTGGTTACCGGCCATAGAGGACCTTCAGAAGCAGATAAGAGAAGTGGAGGAAAAATTGGGAAGAGAAATGAGAAAGATGCAAGAAATTTGTGAAATGAGAGTCAACAGCCAGACTGAGGAAAATAACACCTTAAAAGACTGACTCAAATGGGAAAAGAGGCTCAAAAAGGCAATAGAGAGAAGAATGGTTTAAAAAGCCTAATTTGCCAGATGGAAAAAGAATCTCAAAAACTCAATGAGGAGAATCATGGCTTCAGAATTAGATTGGAGCAAATGGAAGCTAATGACTTTATGAGAAATCAAATGCTGTTAAACAGATCCAAACAAATGAAAGAACAGAAGGCAATGTGAAATATCTCATGGGAAAAACCACTGACTTGGAAAATAGATCTAGGAGAGATAATTTAAAAATTATCAGACTACCTGAAAGCCATGATCAAAGTAAGAACCTAGAAATCATCCTCCAGGAAGTTCTCAAAGAAAACTGCCCTGATGTTTTAGTACCAGAGGGCAAAATAGAGGTTGAAAGAATCCACCAATCACCTCCTGAAAAAGATACCAAAAAGAAAACTCCTAGGAATATTATACCCAGGTTCTGGAATTCCCAGGTTAAAGAGAGAATATTACAAGCAGCCAGGAAGAAACAATTTGAATATTGTGGAAACACAATCAGGATAACACAGGATCTGGCAGCTTCTACACTGAGGGATCAAAGGGCTTGGAATATGATATTCTGCAGGTCAAAGGAGCTGGGATTAAAACCAAGAGTCACCTACCCAGCAAAATTGAGTAATATTCTTCAGGGGAAAATATGTTCATTCAGTGGAATAGAGGACTTTCAAGCATTCTTTCTGAAAAAAAAAACAGAGTTGAATAGAAAATTTGACATTCAGATACAAGAAGCAAGAGAAGCATGAGAAGGTAAACAGGGAAAAGAAATCATAAGGAACTTATCAAAGTTGAACTATTACCATTCCCACATGGAAAAACAATAATTGTAACTTATGAAACTTTTCTCAGTAGTTGGAGGGATTAGAAATATATACATATGTTTATATATGAGGGTATATGGGCATATGACTACATATGTGAATGTCTGTATACATGTGTACAAGTATACATAGATAGAAGGCACAGGACCAATTTAACAGGAAGAGATGATACTTAAAAGGTGAAATTAAGAGGTGAGAGGAATATAATGAGAGGAGATAGGGAGAGAAAGATTGGGGTATACTATCTCATACAGAAGAAGAAAGGGAAAATGGTTACAATGGAGGGGAAGAATAGGAAGGCAAAAGGGAATGGGTCAACCTTATTCCCATTGAATTTGGCTTGAGGAGGGAATGAAATACACACTAAATAGGGTATAACCCTCCAGGAGAGTAGGGGGAGAAGGGGATGAGAGGGGGGATGATGGAAGGGAGGGCAGGCTGGGGGGCGGGAAATTGGAAGCACCCACTTTTGAAAAGGTACAGGATCAAAGTAGAGAATAGAACAAGTGGGAGGTGGGATAGGAGGGAGGGAAATATATTCAGTCTTTTACAATATATCTACTATGTTATTATTTTGCATTAACCACCCATGTACAACCTATACTGAACTGCTTCTCTTCCCAACAAGGATGGGAGACAAGGGAGGAAGGGAATGAATCTGGAATTCAAAGTTTTAAAATCAAACACTCAAATATACATACATATATATATGCTATTATTAATACTATTTTACATGTAATTGGGAAAAAAAGATATACAGGCACTGGGGCATAGAGATCCACTGGAAAATTCAAAAGGGGTATGGGAAAAAATATGCGAGAGAGCAAATTGGAGGAGGGGATATCCTGTGGGACTTCTCTTTTGGGTCGGTGGGTAGGGTAAAAATGGGGAGAAAATTTGCAGCTCAAATTCTGGTGGAAATGAATGATGCAAATCAGAAGTTAATAATACATTTGAAAAAAATAATGAAAAAAAAAGTTAGTGCATGCCCATCAATTGGTGAATGGCTAAACACTATGCGGTATATGATTGTCATGGATTACTATTATAATGTAAGAATTGACTAGCAGAATGATTTCAGAAAGACCTGGGAAGACTTATGAGAACTGATGCAGAATGAAGTGAGAGGAACTAGGAGAAAGTTGTTTACAGTCATAGCAATATTTTAAGGATGATTAATTATGAAAGTCTTCGCTACTTTGATCAAGAGAATGAACCAAGACAATTTCAAAGGTACCATGATGAAAAATGCTATATACCTGCAGAGAGAGAACTGATGAACTCTGAATTCAAATTGAAGCACATATTTTCTTAATTTTTATTTTGTTTTTCTTTGTATTGTCTGTGTTTTCTTTTGGCATAATATATATATATATATATTCATTGGTACTATGCTTGACTTCAGTTGTATAATAGATATAAAAATTTCTTGCCTTCTCAAATAGTGGGTAGGATGAGGAGGGAGGGAGAGAATTTGTAACTCAATATTTTTAAAACAATTGTTAAAAAAATTTACATGTAATTGGAAAATATTTAATAAAATAAATAAAATTTATTTTAAAATAATTGCAATGGATAATTCAATGAAATATAAAATATTTAAAAATAAATGTAATTTGGAAATATTTAATGAAATAAATATATTTTAAATGTTTTCTTCTCTATTGTAATATAAACTCTTTTAAGTCAAGGATTGTTTTTGAATTTCTTTTTATTGCCAGGGTTTTAACATTATTAAATCCAAACTATAACCTAAATGCATTTCCAAAAAGCAAATGTCTTTGGAAAGTCTGAAACCATTTAATATTTGAATCCAATCCAATAAAATTGCATTTATTAATCTAATAAGTCCATCTCATCTCATCTAAATCAAATATGAATTTATTAAATATGCAATACATGCAAGACATTTTGTTACATGTTAGGAATACAAATATAGTCCCTTAACACATTAAATTCTACAGGTGGCAAATAATAGGAAAACAAATAAAATTTTACATAATGATCTGAGGAAGAAGGAACACTAGCAATTTGTGAGATGAAGAAAAATTTCTCATAGGTGGGGATTTATGTGTTGATCCTTGAAGGAAACTTGAAATTCTCATAGGTGGTGTTGAAGAGGGAGTGCATTCCTGTGAAAAGATACAAAGATAGAAAATAAAATGTCTAGGTCAGACAAAAACATTTTGTCCAGTTTGTCTGTTACATAGAATAAATGAAGGGATATCCCTGCCAGTACTTCTTTACTAAATAAACCAGAGATAAGATGTTTCTTTAATATCTGCAGTCCCCTTCTTCTTAACCAAGAGGAGGAGGTATGTTTAATCATCTATCATCTGACACTAATATTGCTAATTACACTTAATCTGATTTCACCTGCTTGAAATTAATGTCTAGTGCTATTAGTTAACTTTTTCTTTATTAGATTGGTGCTGTCAATCAGTCAATCAACAAACATTTATTACTGTGATTGATCGAAGAATGAAACAATCCCTACTTGAGATAAGATCACATTCTAATAGAGGAAAAAATAACTCCAAATAAAAATATAGTGTAAATATAAAGTTAATAAATCAATACATTTATATAGTATATAACATTATACTGATTTAGGCAACATTTTATTTTAACAAGTGGAAATTTTAGAAAGACATGTACAAAAGAAGTGACAAAGGGCAAATAGCAGAGGAGGAATACATGTATGGCATGTCTTGTAATGATAAAATCAGGAGGAATTCTCTCATTGCCACCAAAATTTAAAACATTCTAGAGAAGTGAAAATTTTGTTTGATGAAAAAGGCATGTCAAGGGACAAATTCACCAGTGAAAGGAGAGTTGTTTTCCTGAGTAATTCAGTTCTAAATATTTCTATTTCCCATAGATACCTTAAGACCTTAAACAGAGATTTTTTTTCAATCACTCGTAGAAAAGTGGTGCATGGTTTCCAAGGAGCAATCCTTTCATGCCTGCTCTAAGGGAGGCTTAAAGTGATCATTCTCCCTTAAATGTTTAAACTCCAAGGCCAAATCACTGGAGAAAAGCTTACTTCTCAATGACACTATCCAGAGTGATGAAAGTTGAAAGTTCCCCACTGGATGCATGTCAACTATAATCTCTCCTAATCAGAGGAACAACACAGGACCACCGCCAACCCCTAAGAATTAAGGAGTCTGAACACCTACTGACTTCTACATTTAACTCCAGGAAACAAAATATTTCAAAAGAAACTGTAAGTCAGGAAAAAAGGGGCCAGACTTTATGTGATCCTTGTTTAGCTTTACAATGCATTTACCTGATAATCAACTTTCATCCTATTTTCCAACCAACCTACCTATCCTTCTATCTCATCTCCATTCATTCACTTAAATAACCCCACATGTTTCATCTCCCCATTTTGAAATTGTTGTCTTTCTGAAGAATCAGCCCAAGTACTATGACCTGCATGGAGCTTTGGACAATGCCCCAAGCAAGAAGTGGGTTTTTTCCCACTTCTTAGTTTTCTTCATTCACTTAATTTAGATAACTCTTTTTGCTATTACCATCATCATCACCATCACCATCATCATCATCATCACCATCACCATCATCATCATCATCATCCTCCTCATCATCATCATCTTCAACATTTACATAGCGTCTACCAGGCACTAACGCTACACACTTCATAATTTATTATGTCAATTGGTCCTCACAAAAACCTTGAGAGGTAGGTGCTATCATTATCTTTATTTTGCAGAATTAGGTGGGGTGGAGTCAAGATGGCAGAGTAGACACAGGACTTCCTCAGGGCTCCGGCTTCCACCACCACCCCTAGTTCATGTAAAAGGTGACTCTGAACAAACTTTGGAGCTATAAAACCCACAAAATGACACAAAGAAGCTAACTTCCCTCTGAGGATGGCCGGGAAGACCGGCAGGAAGTAGCCAGCACAGTGCTCTGGGAGCCAAGCCCAGCCCCTCATGAGCCGGAGGTTTTACATTCAGGGCAAGCCTGACCAACCGCCGGAGGAAAGGACTTCAGATCACCAGCAGCTGTGGTGGTTTCCAGAATTATCAACCCATAGGTGCTAAAGACAAACTGAGAGGTCAGTGCAGTGTGGACTGCACTGATCCGGTAGTTTGGGAGTGCAATTGGTCTTTATCTCCTGGAGGTTGAAGCCACTGAGGTGCCGCAGCCACTGCCATGTGGCAGCTTCAGCTCCTGGCCTGCAGAGTGTAGGGGGACCAAGCACCAGTCTGAGAGGTAATCGTTCTTGCTTTAACCTGCTTGGATCTGGATTGCAGTCTAGGGTGGAGGTCCTGGGATGTATGTCCAGCTTGCCAGAGTGTGTGGAGACCACAAAGAAAGCACCCAACTAATACCTCCAGCAGCTGAGAAAACCCCAGCAACTGGGATGAAGCTCCCCTGTCTGATAGCAGAGTCCACTGTGGCAAAAAGCCTAAAAGTCAAGTAATTGAGTGGCAACATGAACAAGCGAGGGAAACAAAGCAAACAGAGCAACCCAACTTTATACTCCTATTTTGGGGACAAAAAGGATCAAAGCATGGAATAGGAGGAAGACAGCAAAGTCAGAACTCCTACACCAAAAGCTTCCGAGAAAAATACAAGCTGGTTACAGGGACCTTAAGAAGGATTTTGAAAATCAAATAAGAGAAGTGGAGGAAAAAATGGGAAGAGAAATGAGAACGATGAGAACTATGCAAGAAAATTATGAAATGAGATTCAAAAACCTGACTGAAGAAAATAATACTTTAAAAATGGACTAATTAAAATGGCAAAAGAGTCTCAAAAAGTCAATGAGGAGATAACAGCCTTAAAAAGCCGAATTTGCCAGATGGAAAAAGAATCTCAAAAGCTCACTGAAGAGAAACATTGCTTCAGAATTAGATTGGAGTAAATGGAAGCTAGTAACTTTATGAGAAATAACGATGCTGTTAAACAGATCGACACAAATGAAAGAATAGAAGGCAATGTGAAATATCTCATGGGAAAAACCACTGACCTGGAAAACAGATCCAGGAGAGATAATTTAAAAATTATTGGACTACCTGAAAGCCATAATCAAAGTTGAACTATTTACATTCCTACATAAAAAAGTGATAACTGTAACTTATGAAAGTTTTCTCAATATGAGAATAGTTGAAGGGAATAGAAATGTATATGTATATATATACACATACATATATGTATATACAGAAGGGTATATGGGTGTATGAATACATATGTGAATGTGTGTATATATGTGTACAGGCATACATACATAGATCGAGAGCACAGGACAAATTTAATAGGAAGGGATGATATTTAATAGGTGAAATTTAGAGGTGAGAGAGGAATATAATGAGAGGAGATGGGGAGAGACAGAATAGGATGAATTATCTCATATAGAAGAGACCAGGGAAAATTGTCACAATGGAGGAGAAGAACAGGAAGGCAAAAGGGAATGGGTCAAACTTTTTCTCATTGAATTTGGCTTGGGGAGGGAATGACACACACTAAATAGGGTATCTCACCTTACAAGAGAGTAAGGGGGGAAGGGGATGAGAGGAAGGATGATGGAGAGGAGTGCAGGCTGAGGGGGGGGAGGGAAGTTGGAAGCACCCACTTTTGAAAAGGGACAGGATCAAAGTAGGGATTAGAACAAGTGGGAGGTGGGATAGGAGGGAGGGAAATATTCAAAATAAAAATAAGTCTTTTACAGTATATCCACTATGGAAAGGTTTTACATAGCTACACATGTACAAACTATATTGAATTGCTTATATTCCCAGGAAGGGTGAGTGACAAAGGAGGAAGGGAATGAATCTGGAATTCAAAATTTTAAAATCAGATGTTTACTATATATGTGTGTGTGTGTGTGTGTGTATTTAATTGATATTATTTAACATTTAACTGGGAAATAAAATATATAACCAATGGGGCATAGAGATCCACCGTGCCCTAACTGGAAAGTTGGAGGTGGTATGGGAAAAAATATGGGAGAGAGCAGATTGGAGGAGGGGATATCCAGTGGGATCGCCATTTTGGGCTGGTGGGTAGGAAAAAATGAGGAGAAAATTTGTAACTCAAAATCTTTCAGAAATGAATAATGTAAAATAGAAGTTAATAAAGCATTTGAAAAAAAAAAAGAAGCAAGAGCCCATGGGTATGAAACACTGAATATAACATCAGATTTTCCCCCCTATGCTGACTGGTATTTCAAAATTCTTTGTTTTAAGAGATAGTTCATTGGAAGAGGGAAAAAGAAATAATAAAAGGGGAAATGCAGGTGATATAAAAAACAAAAAAAAATATTTTGCAGAATTAGTAACTGAGGTTAACAGAGGTTAAGTGACTTGCTCAGGGTCACAAAACTACTAGCTATCCAAGAGAGGATTTGAACTCAGGTCTTCTTAATTCCTAGCCCAACACTCTAAACACCTTACAACCTTGCTGATCTGAAATAAAATGACCCGAGTTCAAATCCTACTTATGGCATACTGCTTCTGTGAACTTGGATGATCTGCTGAACCATTCTGAGCCTCAGTTTCTTCATCTGTAAAATTAGAGGGTCACAGATCATGTCCTCTGAAGTTTCTTTCATTTCTATAGTTGTTTAAGCAGTTCTCGAGGCCAGGACTTATTATTTTTCAGCTTTATAACTCCAATAGAAATGAAGTACCTTATATTAAATATGTACATTGAATTAAATGGTTATATTTTCTAATTTCCAATATTAAGTAAGCAGCAAAATCATGAATCCTTACTTAATAGATCTCAAATGCATGTTGGGCTTCCCTACTTCTCTGATATTGCTCAGGCATTTTTATGAACCATCTGGGGATCTTAAACCTGGAGTCTGTGAACTTGTAAATTTTTTGATTATGGTATTTCAATATAACTGGTTTCCCTTGCAATGCTATTTATTTTATTTTATGTATTTAAAAAAGTATTCTGAGAATTTGGTCTGCTGGCTTCACTGGAATCTCAAAGGGTGACCAAGTCATAAAAAGATTAAGAACCATTTATTAAAATATACTCTTTACTGATAGCTAAACAATAGTTAACTTTTGTTGTTTATGTTTCATTTTCAAAGAAGGCTACTGGCATCATGATGTTGGGATACAGTAGTGGATGATGTGTGATTTGTGCACACACTGGCTTTAAGCGAGACAAAATTACACAAAATGGTCAGCCTCAGTTTCTCTTCCAGACATCAAAGTCTAGACAAGACAAAAGCCAAAACAACTAACAGAGGCCTAGGATGCGATGAATGACCTTGACATCTTCAGTGTTTGACGAAACTCTAATCACTTCACAGCACCTACTTTAATTGCCTTCGTGGCCTTTGAAACAAATTGTTCTTACTGACCATTCCACCTGGGGAAATCTTTCCATGCTTGGGGTAGACATCCCCCTAACTCACCAATAGGCTTGAAGCTTGTTGGTTAACTTCAACCTGGTTTAGCCTGCCTCTGCAGTTCAACTGCTGGTACCTACTACAGTTTCTTGGAACCACAGGTGAAATTTGGGTGATATGTGAACAACAAATGTGGATAAGCAGCCCTGAGAAGGGTTCAGCAAGCCTTATACCAAAAGTTCTGGTCTTCCTTGAACACCCTGTATACCACAGCACATATAACACACACACATTTCAAAAGTACAGGAATAGACATAGTACATAGCAATTGGTTAAAAGCATTGAGCAATGCTAATTAAACAAAAGCTTCTATCTGTAACAATAGCACTATCAGTAGGTCTATATATAAAATATAATTTAACTATAAGTATCAGTATGTACAGAAAAATAATTAATAGCATAACATGCAACATAGTCAAGTGAAAAGTCCAGATCAAATTCCACCTTTTATGTTGCCTCTTATATAGAAGTTAAGACAGAACAAAGGAGGTAAGATCCTTTCTGCACTCTGTCTGGGTCATGTCAAATCAAGAGTATTGTCTTTGATTATGGGCACCACATTTTAGGAATGATCATATCAACACAGATCGAGGATTGTAAATGAACCGTAAGGACATTGACTCACACCACTCCCTTTCCCTCATTTTATAGAAGAGGAAACTGAATCCCAGGGAAGGAAAGTGGTGTGTCCAATGTATAAATGTCTCATGTGGGTTTAGAACTTAGGCCTTTGACTCCAGAGATCATGCTTTTTTCCACTGTAGTTTTGCATGGTCCTTTTACTTCTATTTTTTTTTTTTATCCTAGAGAGTGTTCTGAAGTTGGCTAGAATGGTAGAAAGAATGAAAACCATGTCATAAAAAAGGTTCTTCAATAATTTTTTTCAGTTCTATACAACTCTTTTACTTCACAGAGATATTAGAGTAGTTTGTCATTTCCTTAAGCAGCCCTGAAAAGGGTTAAGAGCAGCTCATTTGCAGATGAGAGAATTGAGGCAAACAGGGTGAAGTGACTTGCCCAGGGTCACACAGCTAGATTCTGAGGCCAAATTTGAACTCAGGAAGATGAGTCTTCCTCACTCCACAGATGACCCTCTACACACTGTGCCACCTAGCTTCCCCACAAAAGTTTGAAGGAATTGGGAATATTTATCCCAGAGCGGAGAAGCCTTCCTGGGTACATGGAAGCTTTCTCTAAGTATCTGTCTTGTGTATGAAGGAACTTTGTAGCTAATTTTGTGGTAATAACCAAAGAGAGGCTAGAGCTAGGAACAGTGTTGGGCTGTGTGAGTGTAGAGGCTTCCTAGTCATTAAATGCATCACAAAGTTGCAATAAATGGTATTAGTTCCTGGGGTTAGAAGGGATTTCCTTCAAGAGACAGAATGTTGTAATACACAGAAAATGAAATTGGAATGAAGAATATGGGTTCAAATTCCGCCTCTGAAACTAGGCATGTGTCTCTAGGAAAGTTTAAATAGATAACGTGTTTCCCCGATAATAAGACCTAACCCGAAAATAAGCCCTCCCCTTACTGTGTAAGATTCCTCTAAAATAAGCCCTCCCCTGAAAAAAAAGCCCTATTGAGATTGCTACTGTAATGAAGGTGATCCCCTGCGCTACACGCTACATTACGGTACCCTCTGTATGCACCGTCCCCCCCCCCCGTAAAACGCACACCGTGCTCCGAGCTGCAGTGAGTGCGTCATCCTGTTCTTCCCCAGTGATTTGCTTATTGAATAAAGGTACATTTTTTTGTTCACATTTACCTGTTTATTAAAATTGCTGTCAATGTTCATTAAAAATAAGCCCTCCCCTGAAAATAAGCCCTCTGGTGTTTTTCTGTCCAAAAAATATTAATAAGACAGTGTCTTATTATCGGGGAAACATGGTACTATATGCCTTAGTTTACTCTTTTAGAAAATAAGAAAGTTGGGCTTGACCATTTATAAGGTTTCTTTCAGCTCTAAATTGGTGAGATATGAGTTGGATGACCATTTATGGGATTGGATTGGAAAGCTTTACAGGCCCTTTACCACTCAGAGATTATATGATTTTCCATTGATTCTCCTTTGATCTCCCGAGGCTGAAGAGATTTCTCTTTTTCCTGAATTATAAGTACAATTTTCTGACTAATTCATTTGACAATCATACACTGCCTTGTGACATTCTGTTATTATTGTCTCCATTTATTTGGGGTTTTACTCTTCATTATTTTAACATTTCTTACAAAGCATCACATAGCATTTCTTTTGCCTCCTTGTTATATTATAACCTTCTTGAAGGCATGGACGATGTCTAATTTACCAAGGTGTTTTAACTTAGTAGTGTCATTTACACCAACAACCTTGTCCAGCTCATGGGCTTTAAAAAAAAAAAACCTCCATAAATTTGTTATTGACTTTGAGAAGCAAGCCTTAAAAAAAAAACAACTGAAAAGAATCATGAATCTGTCATTATTTTAATGTATAAAGATGACAGCTCTCCCATATCTTGCTAAATCTGTGAGACAGTGTTGCATAATGGATAATGTTCAGGCCTTTATGTCAGGAAAACCTGGATTCAAATCAGGCTTAGACACTTACTACCCAGCTGGTGCTACACAAGTCACTGTAATATTCTCAGTATCACTTAGAGGTAAAAAGGGTATGATTACATCAGCTGCTTTACAGGATTTTAGAAAAGATCCAGTGAGATTATAGACAGACAGATAGATAAATAGAGTTCTTTGCAAAACTTAAATGAAGTATCACAAACAGGTCAACTAATAATAATAATAGTGCTAGTAATAGTAGTACTAGTAGTACAAGTAATAGTAACAATAATACTACTAGTAGCATTAGCAATAAAGCATTAGTAGTTCTGGTGCTAGTAGTATCATCATCACTAGTAGTATTAGTGTCATTCTTATCCTCATCAGATGGTCTTTGTGGGTTGCTTCTGTCATACATCCTCCCCTTCAAATATCATCAGTGGCCTTCATTCTTGTGCTGAGCATCTGTAAACTTAGTCCACGGCTGTTCTCAGGTGCCACTCAAAACCTCTCTGGCTATTAGGAATTTCTGGAGCTTTTAGAGGATTAGTGTGGTCTTCAGGAAGCTAGGATTGACTACATACTCCCCAAAGAATCATACCAGGAGGTAACTCAGGGATCATGTAGTAAACGGACACCCTCATTTTAGAGATGAGGAGACCGAGACCTAGAGATGATAGTGACTTTTTAGAGTCACAGGGAAAGAGATGAGTTTAGAATACAAAGGATATTGCATTTCTCATTTCCATACCTTTGTATTCCCTCCTTACTTCCACCTCAGACTTCCTCTGTCCTTTAAGATTTAGCTCAGCCTTCATCTTCTGCATGAAAACTTTCCTAATTCTCCACATGCAAATAGCCTCCCTCTCCAACTGTCTAGTTATGAACCCTTTGAGAAAAATCAATGTATTTATTAGCCTTCGATTTATACTCTACATACATTTATTCGTATTTGTTGCCTCCCCAATTAAAGGGAAGTTTCTTATGAACTTAGTTAGTCTTCCAGACTAACCTTAGGAGTTAGTTCATTCTTTATATGTTATTTTTATTTCCAGTACCTAGAATAGGGCCTGGAATAGAGAAGGTGCTTAATAAAATTAATGACTGAACAATTGACCCCAGGTTCTCGAACTACATCCAATATTCATTCCCCTCCTCTGTACTATCTGGAAGACATGAAGTAATTGATCCTTTCCATTTGTCCTAAGAGTCTTTCAGGCTCCAAAGAGGTGTAGATTAGCCATGTGCCATAACCCCTTGGCAGCAAAATAGAAGTAAATGGATAGACTGCTTATCTATTCTATATTCTGGAGTTCTAAAGGGTTCTGAAATCTGGAGTCCAAAGCATCTGATAGGTTTTTCTCAGATAACACAAAGTTGAATACAAGAAAACATCTCTTTCTCATTCAAAGCAGCATGAATCAGTGGAATACAAAGACACCTATCTACAACTGGACACAGAGATTTTTTTTTCAAGTGTGAGGACACATTTATCTAAGAAAGTGAATGTGAGCATCCAGGGCAAAGGTAGAAAATGTGTTGTTGTTGCTTTTAAAAATTTTGTTTGGTTTTTCTTCCCCCCATCTCCCTTGGAGCACATGGTTAAAGATTTGCTTAACTTCTCCAGGGAGTTTTTAATTTTCTATACACTGATTTCAGAGTTATTTTCTTCTGAAATTGCAAGTCATGGCTCTTGGAGGCCTCTTGAATGTTAATGTTTCTGTTATAAGAAATTTGGGTCATATGACTTCTCCCATCCTCTAACAGCCTACGGGGGACCTCTAGTTGTGAATCATGCCCATAATTTCCTAATAATATCTGTTAATTTAATCTTAAATGCAGTCAAATGCCACCCTCCCCCAAAGGGATATCCTACTAACAATGGGATTTATAATAAGAAATCATTCTAGACAGTAATAAATTTTAGGAAAGCAAAACCAATATTAAAAATATTCTTCCCAGGAATAATAATCATTCAAATTTGTTGGGTGGTTTAGAATTTTCAAATCATTCTCCCCGGTCTTCTGAGTAAATATAAGTATTATTGTCTCCATTTTACAGGCAAGGAAACTGAGACTCCAAGAGAAGTGACTCATTTTTAGTCACATTTTTAGTAAGTGTTTGAGATAGGATTCAAATGTAGGTTTCCTGACTTTAAATAGCGTGTTTTCCTCATTTATACCATCTAGTAGTCAAATTACATAAATACATGTTGATTAAATGCCTACTTTGTATAAAATAGAAGCAGGTTGGTATGGTGGACAGAGAGCTGGACTTAGAGTCTGGAAGACCTGTGTTTAGTTTCTGCCTCTAGCACGTATAAGACCTTGCGAACGTTCCTTACCCTCTCAGTACCCCCCAACCCCCCTCTGGCCCATCCCTGCCATTGTTTAAAACTTAAGGTTGAGTGAATAGAGCACCAGCCCTGGAGTCAGGAGGACCTGAGTTCAAATGTGGCCTCAGACACTTGACACACTTACTAGCTGTGTGACCTTGGGTAAGTCACTTAACCCCAATTGCCTTCCAAAAAGCAAAATATACAAATAAAATTTAAGGTTGCCAATCCATATTAGTGAAGGAAATTTCTACCCTTGAAGTTTCCCATACTGATGAAATCAAAGAGTATCTTAAACACACACACACACACACACACACACACATGCACACACACACACAGAATTTTCTTGTTAGATGCTGGTGGTTTTAAAAGGTCAGTTCCTTGAGAGCAAAAATGTTTTCATTTTTACCTTTATATCATAGCTCAAAAGAAACATGAGATTCACAAATTTAGAAACATCTGGCTCCCAAATGGTCATACAAACTATTCACACCTAACCTGTGGTTGAGCCTTCCAAGCTTGTATTGTTCTGATAGGCAATAGTCAGACACACTATACATTGACCCTGACACCATGTTATCATTTTGTTCATGAAGGAAAAGTGATAACTTTATATCTTCAAAACCTAGCACAGTAGAAAACTTTTAATAGATTTTTTTTGATTAACTTATTGATAGAAAAAATAAAGCAATGCCTTTCTCATAGAGCCCCTTATGTTTTCCTACCAGAATATGACCTAAATTATGAAAAGGAAATGAAATATACATTCATAATCACATAAACTAATTTCCAGAAAGAGAATAGGAAAGAGGTCAGTTTGACTGCTCTAGAGGATTTATTAAGAGCCTGCTATATTCCAGGCACTGTGCTAAATGTTTTACAAATGTTATTTCATTTAATATGAAGTAAGATTGAGGAGATAGGTGGGAGTCAGATTTGTGAGGCCTTTAAGAACTAAACTGAAAGTCTTTTACTTTATCCTGGAAGCACTAGGGAGCTACTGATGACTTAGTATTGTTTAGCCTTTCAGGTGCCATTTTTCTAGTACTTTAGTGAAATCTGTACCAGAGGAAATGATAGGAGGTAATGCCAAAATGGGAAAGTTTCCAGTAGGATCATGGTGATGGACTATTTTAGCAGTTAGGTGGCACAGTGAATAGAGTGCCAGTCTCAAAATCAGCAAGATTCATCTTATTGAGTTCAAATTCAGTCTCAAGACACTTCCTAGCTGTGTAACCCTGGGTAAGTCACTTGCAAAGGAGAAGTTTAATTTTGCATCCCTACTACCTAATACAGTGCCTGCCTCATAGTGTGTTTTAATTAATTCTTGTTAATTGATTGATCTGTCTTGAACAAATCACCCCCCCACCTGAGTTTCCCATTTACGAAATGAAGGAGTTGGATGAAATGATCTTGATCATATTTTCCAACTGTAATTCCTGCTACATGGATATAGGACTTTTGAAAAGATACTATTTAAATTGTAGAGCTGCTTAATTGTGACACCAGTGTTAAGATTCTAATTTGTGGTTAAGATAGCAAAATATATCAGAATGAGGACTTTTCATTCTGGTAGTTCTGGCCAAGTCAATGAACACTTATACACTGGTACATACTTAGTGTGCATGTGAGAGTGCACACACACTCACACACACACACTCACCTACACATACAGCATCAGCAAGCACTTCTGGGGCAATTCAAGCTTCCTCTCCGTTCCAAGGTCATAGAGGACAGCAGATTCCTGTGTGACACTCTCGCCATGACTTCCTACACATTGTCTCACTGGGGGAGACATCACCCCCATGCTGTGTTAATTTCCTGAGCTGCTAATACTCATCTCATCCAACACCCCTCCGCATCACCACTCCCACCCCTTCCTAAGAGCTTGACTGTTTACCCATTTCCACATCAGATATTATCAGAACCCATTTGACAAGGCAATTGGGAGAACGATAGCCAGGGCTGTGTTGCTCCCCGTGTATGAGATTACGGCCTCATCAAACATACACTCCACCTCGTCTTCTCCAAATACTCCCTTGATTATTCATATGCAAAGTAAATAGCTTTGGCCTAATTCTGTGGAACTTGCCCAGAATGGCAAGCCTTTCAGGGTTTATACACTAATAACTCCAGTGCCTCTTGCCTTGAATGGCATTATAATGTGGCTGGTGAGCTATTATAATGGATTCCAGATCGCTTGGATCAATAAGAGCCAGAGAATCCATGAATATTCTCCCCATACCATTTGAGAAGAGCAGAATCACAAATTTAAATAACCAGCCTGTGTAAAGTCTGTCCTAAAATGCAATTATGTACAGTGATTGGGGATGGAGATCGCTTGGTTAATAGACAGCAACATATAATTCAAACAATCTCATTTGCACTGAGTGTCAACTTCCTCCTCCCTGCCAAGTTGTGGACCAGTAACGGCTAGCGGAGAACACATCGGTAGCTTACAGTTGCAATTCTTCTCCTTGTTCCTGTGTATGCCCTTGGGTGGAGATGCTAGAAAGATGAAATATGACCAAAGGGCAGGGAAGGTAGAGAGGTGAAAGACCAGTGTTTATAGATGGAAGATAACTTGGAAACATCTAGTCCACCCCTGTCATCTAATGTTTTGCTTTTTAAAAGTTTTAGTTTTTATTGATGCTTTTTATTTTGACACTATGTCTATTTGATGAAATCCAATTCCCACCCCTAGAACTCTCCTATGTAAAAATAAAAGAAAGTGATCAATCAACAACTTCTGACAGGGTATGCAATATTCCACACTCATAATACCTTGCCGTACTACTGAAAGAGGTACACTTCATACTATTAAGGGCTGAATCCACTATGCCATCCAGCTACTTTGGAAAAGAGACTCTGTCCTTGTTCCATCTCTTATGGAATGCCTTAACCAATGTGTTTAGTTAGTAGTATTCTCTCCTCCCCTTTAAATGATCTGTTGAGTTGTGTGTGTGTGTGTGTGTGTGTGTGTGCATTTTCTTGTGTGTGTATATATGTATGTATATAGATATGTAGATATCGATATCTTCCTAGCTACCTATATCGTATCATCTATCTTTTTAATCTATCTATCTTTTTAATCTATCTATCTATCTATCTATCTATCTATCTATCTATCTATCTATCTATCTTTGTATCTATGTGTCTGTGTATCTATCTGTCAATCAATCTATCTATCTATCAACATTTATAGATATAGATATCACTCTCTACTTCTTGGTACTCTCTTCTCTCTAAGTTTTCAGGATACCACTCTCTCCTCATTTTCCTCTTCCCTACTGGAGCACTCTTTCTCTGTCTCCTTTTCTGGTTCCTCCTCAAGATCACACTTGGGTAGTGTAATGGCAAGCAAAGAAGTACTTAGCACCTTGTTTGAGTTATTTATTTCCCACCTTGTTTCAGTTAAAGTGTCTCTGAACCTTGCCCTGATTATATCACATCTTTGTTAAGAAACAGAACCTGTGAATCCCACAGTGGGAGGGACTTGCCAAAGACAGGAGCAGGAAGGACAAAAGAGGTGGGTGGAACAGGGAGGAATTAATGGCAGATAAAAAGCTTGAGCACAGCTGGGACAGAGCAGAGCTGAAAAAGGGAAAACTTGTAGTGTCCAGCATTCTGTTTGTCTGTTCTGTCTGCGTTGATTTGTGTTTGTGATACTTTGTACAGAAGCCCTGGGACCTTACTGGAAGCCCTGAAAGATAATTTTCTTGTTGTCTGTTTACAGAAGTCCTGGAGGAGGGTTTTAGATGTCCCAGGACTATCCTGATAATTTGTGTTGAGTTCTCACCTTGTTTGTGGGTCTGTGTTGATTTCACAGGCAGATAGTGAATTGATGATGGTGCCAGCAACGTGCATGAATGTTGTTTTGGCATTATTAAGCCTTGTCTTCCCAGAAACAGAAACTGAGAAGGACTTGATGTGGACTGTACACTGTGAGCTTCAATATGGAATGGGAACTGGACAAAGAGCTGAGAGTTGCTTGCCTGTGAATCCAGGTGACAGTTGGGTAGATTCAGGCAAGAGCTGGACCCATGGAAGAGGAACCATGGAACCTGGGAGCCAGCCTCAAGCCAAGATGAAAAGACCTCTCCTTGGGTACTAAGTGCTGACTGAGAAAATCATGATTTACTGTGACCTAGGAGTGGGAAAACTGTGTACTTTGTACCTTGCACCACTTAAGGATGATTGAGTTAAGGATGATTGGAAACTAATCTCCAATCAAGAAAAATGAAGACTTTTTTGACTGAGAGATTAAGACAATGTGACCTAGGGGTGGGAAAACTTTGACCTTTGTATTTTGTGTCCCTTAAAGAGGATTGCTCCTTAAGGTCGATTGAGTTAAGGACTTACTGAATAATATCTTGTGTTTAAACCTATGTGACCACTTTAGTGATAAGTTGTTTTTTATCATTGTCAATGCAGTACTTTGGTTTCTGTGAATGTTTTGCCTTAGTTTATTGCTGAATAGAGAGTTCACTACACTATGTGATCAGAACCTTAAACCTTATTCACAGCAGCAGTACTCTGGAGAGCTGCTTGTTCTTGGCTTTACAGGTGGGAACTCAGGGTTCTGTCCTAGGTCCTCTTCTCTTCTCTCTCTATATTACTTTGTCAATGATCTTGGTAGCCCCCAGGAATTTAAGTACCATTTTTATGTTGATGATTCTCAAATCAACCTTTCCTGCCCCAATCCCTCTACTGAGCTCCAATCTTACATCTCCAATTGCCTTTCAAATATCTCAAACTAGAAGTCAAGTAGTTATCTTAAATTCAGTATGTCCAAAATAGAACTCATTAGCTTTATACCTACTAGGTATGGGGAACCTGTGTTCTTGAGGCCACATGTGGTACTCTAGGTCTTCAAGTATAACCTTTTGACTGAATCCAAACTTTACAGAAGAAATCCCCTTAATAAAAGGATTTGTTCTGTGACATTTGGATTTGATCAAAGGGCCACACTTGAGCACCTAAAAGACCACATGTGGCCTCGAGGCCATGGGTTCTTCATACCAAGTCCAAAACCCTACCCCACCCCAATACCTTCCTGAGAGAAATGAACGTTTCTCTCTTGTATTAATAATTAGTTATTGAATCAGAGCTAAGATTTTTCACTTTTCTGCTTCCTCATTAAGAAATCAACCTCTGTGGAAGCTCTTGTTCAAAAACTTACCCAGCCAGGATGGCTGAAATTTAATCAAAGAAAGTAAAAGAAATTTTAAGTTTAGACCAATGAGTGCATTCCTGATCATTTGTTTATTCAGAAAAGTGTGGGAAAATGTTTCTCCTTTTTGTCACACAGATGATATGCAAATTCATAAGTCTCCTTGATCAAGATTACAGTGATCCAAGTCATGTACACCAAGACCCTCAAAGTAGTATGGCATGTCATATTGTAATATTCATTTTCTCAATAACTGTTAACCCAGCAGGGTTGATTTCTACCTTCAGGAACACCCACTCTTCCAAGGGTATGTAAACTGTGAACCCACCACCATGAGGGTCTTTGGTCTAAGAGAGATGACCAAATGACCACCCTTTCAATAATAGACATGCTGACATTTTTATGAGTAAATTACCCAGAAACTATGTCTTAAACTTTTTTTAATGGCACATGCCTTATTGCTGTAGAGGTCAACAACATCCTCCCAATCGGTCCCCCAGGTTTGCAATCTAGGAGTCATTCTGGATTCCTCACTATCTCTCACCTCCTATATCCAAGCTGTTGCCAAGGTCTGTTGATTTTACCTTTGCTAAATCTTTCAATTGTACCACCTTCTCTTCTCTGACATTGGTACCATTCTAGTGCAGGCCCTCATTATCTCATGTACTGATTATGGCAATAGTCTGTCGCTGGATCGACCTGTTTCATGTCTCCTCCAGCTCCAATTCATTCTCCATTCAGTCACTAAAGTGATTTTCCTAAAATACAGGTCTGATCATGCCACATATTCACTTCCTTCCCTCAAAATCCAGTGGTTTTCTATCGTCTCCAGAAGCAAATAAAAAATCTTCCATTTGGGGGCAGCTAGGTGGTGCAGTGAATAGAGCACCGACCCTAGAGTTAGGAGGAACTGAGTTCAAATCTAGACTCAGACACTTGACACACTTACTAGCTGTGTGACCTTGGGCAAGTCAGTTAATCCCAATTGCACTTCCTTCCTCCCTCCAAAAAAAAGGCAAAAAAAAAGTTTCATTTGGCATTCAAAGCCTTTCATAGCTAGTCCCACATCCACACCCACCCACCCCTTTATCATTCCAATCTTTTTATACCTTACTCAATAACAAATACTCTTTGATCCAAGGACACTGGCTTCCTGGTTATTCTACAAACTACGTTCCTCTCAATTGCAGACATCATATCTGAATGTCCCCATGCCTGGAATGCTCTCCCTCAACCACTCTGACTACTGATCTCCATGGCTTCCTTTAAATCCAAACTAAAATCCCACCTTTTATAGGAAGCCTTCCCCAAACCCTCTTCATTTCATAGCCTTCTCTAATACTTGTTTCCTATTTATCTTCTAAAAAGTTTGCTTTGCCTATTTTTGTTTGCATGTTCTCTCCCTCATTAGACTGTAAACTACTTGATGGCAGAGACTCTCTTTTGCTCTTTCACTATCCCTATTGCTTAACACAGTGCCTGACACATAGTATACATTCAATAAAATTTTATTGAATTTAACTGTTGTACATACTCATGTTACATGACACACACCTATGTATATGTATATGTTTACATATGTGTATATATATAGAGAGAGACATAGACAGAAAGAGACATAGACATAATGACAGAGACAGAGAGATAGAGACAGACAGACAGAGACAGAAAGACAGAGACAGAGAGAGAGAGAAATACAGAGGCAGCAGAGACAAACAGAGCACAGAATGTAAGTTCCATAAGGGAAGGAGCTGATATAGATATATGTATATGTATATATGTGTGTATATATATATATATATATACATATACACACACTCATATATATATATATATATATATATATATATATATATATATATATAT
>NW_027187400.1:31030030-31074463 GCF_028583685.1 Petaurus breviceps papuanus | reverse complement strand
TCGGTATCCAGACTAATGTCTGATGAAGAAGAGATCCTTAATAGACATTTTTTGGATTGGATTTGATTGGAGTTCAGATATCTTTTAATTACATTTTTATTTAAATTTCTATGATTATTGGATGTAATAGTGTTTTCCACTCTTCTCTCTGTATTATTTCATACAGAACTTTCGATATCTGTTTGAATTTCTTTATACATTATTTCTGCCAATGTAACATTATTTCATTACCTTTCATGTACTCAGTATACTTCCCATCTATTTGTATATATCTTTTATGAACCTATTTATGGACTTACTGTCTGCCTCATTAAGTTCCTGGAGGACAAGGATTACTTTTGTTTTTCTTTGTTTACCTAGTAGTTAGAACAGTATCTAGCACATGTTTTTGTTGTTCAATCATTTGTAATCATGTTGACTCTTTGTGACCCCTTTGCAGGTTTCCTGGCCTCAAACAGATACTAGCTGCGTGACCCTGGGCAAGTTTAACCCTGTTTGTGTCTGTTTCCCCATTTGTAAAATGAGCTGAAGGAACTAGCACCCCCTCCAGTATCTTTCAAAGAAAAGCCCAAATGGGGTCATAAAGAGTCAGATATGACTGAAATGACTGAGGTATAAGAGAAATTTTCCTCAATGGGAATTCCTCTATAGATAAATGAAAGCACAGGTGTGGATTCATCTTGTCACCCCTCACTCCTCTCTCTGAACACATACACACACAATCCCAATCAAAAAAGTGATGTCAGAATTTCTTAGCAACACCAATGCAATCAAAGAAGATGGGGCATGAGAAAAGCTTTTCCCACCAGTGGTGCTTACATACACCATCAGCTAATTGGCTACTTTGCTGCTTCCATTTAGAAAACTTCTCTTTCTCTGTCTCCTTTTGAGAAAGCATCATGACCCCATGCCCCTCATTCTCAGCTAATGCTACACTGTTCTCAGGCTGCTTGGTGCATGCAGGCTGAGACAACTCTTAGCTATGTCTGGAAAAGCTGCTCAATAGGAACCAATGCCA
Organism: Petaurus breviceps papuanus; assembly: GCF_028583685.1. NCBI lineage: Eukaryota > Metazoa > Chordata > Mammalia > Diprotodontia > Petauridae > Petaurus > Petaurus breviceps. Next base: position 31,073,445 of record NW_027187400.1, on the reverse strand, counting down.
GGGGAGACATTCAAAACACATTTGTTCTGCTTGGCTCCAGAGGGTAGAATGAAGAGCTAGCCATCAATTCAGTGGGAAGGAAAGAGGTTGCAAAGAAACCACCTGAGGCATGATATAAGGAAAAACATCTTAACAAGTAGAGCCATCTCTGTTGGGGTAATCTATTGTCAACCACTTTAGTCTAATCTCTCCTAGTGTATTATGGTAGTATATTATGGCATGGTACTTTGCTTTTGTTGGGTTATTATGCTATGAGTGACAAGAGATTGTAATGTCACGTATAGAAATCTGGCCTCAGAACCAGGAGGAACTGGAATCAAGTTACACCTGTGACACAGACCAGGTGCTAAAGGCTGGGTGCTTAACCTCTCATCAGTCTGGGAAGGCTTCTCGCACCATAAAATCCAGAGAAGGTGGTCATCTACAATAGTAAAAGAAGTTTCATCATCTTTCGGTTCCTAAGCTAATAAAATCAGAAGAGCAATTCACCATCTGTAGGATGATGTTATACTCTATCACTAAACCTAGATAGATAGACAGACAGACAGACAGACAGATAGATAGATAGATAGATAGATAGATAGATAGATAGATAGATAGATGGATGGATGGATGGATAGATGGATAGATAGATAAATAGATGGATGGATGAATGGATGAATAGATGGATAGATACATATATACATTCACACATACATACCTACATACATACATAGATACATGGATACATAGATAGATACATAGATGGATGGACGGACGGACAGAGAGATGAGGGGATGAATAGACAGACAGGGAGATAGATGATGTAATAGAGAGACAGAATGAACAGAGATACAGACATAGATAAATAAGTGGATATATAGAAGAATAGATAGAAATGAGAGAGGTACATAAATAGATACAGAGTGGCAGTCTTAAAGTAGAGAAGATTTGGGTTCAATCTTTGTCTCTGATACAGATTTATTTTGTGATCTTGAGTAAGTCAACCTCTAAATGACCCCAGATGATTCTCTAATAATATAAGTTGCAGAGCTGGTGCTAATCTTTATTGGTAGATAGAGCTTCCCCACTGGGAGTTCCTTCTGCCCATGAAACTCTTTAAGCCTCAGATTCCTCATCTGTATAATTTGAAGAATAACAACATTTACCTCACACGCTTGACATGAGGATGAAATGAGATAATGTATAGAATGTTTTGCAAATATTAAAGTGCTGAATAAATGGGAATTAAGTACCTATGTGGCTAAATTCACATCTATCTCTATATATACACATATACATATATACATTTACATGTATATACTAAAATGGCAAATAGTATAACCATGATATGTAAGACAAAATAGTTGACACAATCTTACATTAATTTTATTGACAAATAAGTCCTATGAACCAGTGGTTTCCTATAAGCCATGCACTCCTGGCAAAGTGAGAATGTACTGAGCTATAAGCACCACAAAGCCATATGCATACCTGGCATTCGAATTTTTTCTTCATTTAGGTACAATCCTTTCCCGGTTGTACTGATTACATAAACTTCATTGTCATGATTCAACTGTCTTCTTGCCCTGAAACTCTCCTCAATACATGAGGTCTCCTCACCCTGAAATATCCTTCTACCATGCTATCCCATTCCCCCATTAGTGAATTCCTTTGGAGGCAACTCCATCTTAAGCATGGGCTCCAGGGCAGTCATACTTCATTCTCCTACTCAAAGTGCATTGACTTTCAAGACTTCATCACTGTGTTCCCCACCCTGACTAGATTACCTTAGTCCACCCTAAACACACACACCTCACACACACACACACACACTTTTCAGCTCCCTTTTTTATGTATTGTCTTCTAGAATTAGAATGCAAGATCCATGAGGCCAGGAACTATCCTACTTTTCTGGTATTCGTATTCCCATCTCTTTTTTTTTTCCCAAATTCTATTTTAGACTCAAACACCAGAACAGAAATACAGAATAGAGAAAAGAAACAAAAACACACCATAAACTTAAATATTGGAATGTAAATACAAAGTTAGAAAGGTAAAAAGGCATGTCATGTACTTAACAGAACATAAGAGAGGATTCAAAATATGTAACAATAAGTTTTCATCTCAAGAAAGCCTATATGATGAATAATACTTATTGTGTTGAGAATTGTCCATCTTTTCTTTGCTTCATTGTGAGTTTTCTTTTGTTCTCTGCTGTGCACTTTTTTACTTTGTTGTTTAGATATGGTTATCTATAGCTATAAATATATCCATACATATATTTATATAGACATATACTTTTCCATACCTATTCTACTCTTGACCTTTGTTTTTTATGCATGTACATATTTCCTATTTTCTATCCCTCCTGCCTCCCCTTCTTTACTTTTACCCACCACCTTGCCCTCCTATAACTTGCCTATCCCCCTCCAAGGATCCCTCCCCTATCCTCCCATTGCCATAATTCTAAACACACTTCTATATCCTTATTTTACCTATTCCATCACCCTCCCCTCTAAAGAACCCTCCCTTGTCCTCTCCCCCTTCCCTATGCTCCTACTGTTTTATTTCTTCTGAATGAAGAAGACTTTTATACTCTTCTAAATACATACATACATACATATATATATATAATATATATATATATATATATAGAGAGAGAGAGAGAGAGAGAGAGAGAAAGAGAGAGAGAGTTCCCTCCTAAACCCATTCCTGATGAAAGTAGGATACCAGAACTACCATCCCTCCCCCCCCATTCTAATTCCTCTGTATCAGTTCTTCTTCTTGCACCTCATTTGTATAAAATACTTACTCTTTTAAGCTCTTCCTATATGGTTTTACTTTTTTAATTCATATCATACTCAGTTTTACCTCAATTGTTCTCATGGACTATCCAATTATTGATAAGAAACTTAGACATACATTTTTACATATATAAAAAGTAAACAGTCTGTCCTTATGGATCTCTTATTATAAGTCTTTATTATGTGCCTTACATTCCTCTTGGTTCATGTATATAAAACCTTCTATTAAGTTCAGGATGTTTTTAAAATAAAGTCTTGAGAGTCTGAGAGTTTATCAAATGTCCATTTTTTTCCCATTCAGGATAATACTTAACTTTGCATGGTACGATATTTTTTTTCTAGAGTCCTAGTTCTATGTTGTGTTCCAGGACCTGCAGTCCCTTAATGTCTCTGCTGCTTGGTCTTGTGTAATTCTAATTGTGGCACCATCATATTTAAATTATTTTAATTTGATACTTTTGATATTATTTTTTTTTCCTTGAGCTGGGGGATTTGGAATTTGACCATGATATTCCTATGAGTTTTCCTCATAGGATCTCTTAAGTGGTGATCAATGGATTTTTTCTATTTCAACTCCCCACCCCCACACCTTGTTCTAATGCATCAGGATAATTTTCTGTGATTATTTCTTTCATTATTGTGTCAAGATGCCTTTTTTATCATAACTTTCAGTTAGTCTAATTGTTTTTATATTTTTCTCTTCTTGATTTTTCTCCAAACCTGTTGTTTTTTCTTATAAGATGTTTCACTTTCTCTCCTAATTTTTTCATTATTCATAGTTGATTAATCATTTCTTGATCGCTTCACTGGCTTCACTTTGCCCAATTCTAATTTTCTAGGTGTCATTTTCTACCTTAAGATTCTGGATCTCCTTTTCTAATTAGTTGACTTCCCTTCATACCCTTCTTGTTTTTCATGGATTATTTTTATTTTCTTTTTTTAGTTTTTCCTCCATCTCTGTCATTTGATTTTTTGAAGTCTTTTTAAGATCTTCCATGAATTCTTTTGGGGCAAGTGACCATATGACATTACTCTTTGGGAGTTTCTTTCCTTCAATTTCCTCCGCTGAAGATTAATTCTGGTCATCTCTATTCCCATGATAGTTTTCTATGGTTGGATTCTTTTTCCTTTGCCCGTGCATTTTTTTATGCTAACAGCTTAATTATGTGTAACCACCTCTGGCCCTGGAGTAAGGGAAATAGTGCCTCTTGCCCCAGATCTTCAGTTTTCCCCCCCAGCCTGATACCAAAGCCAAACCTTCACCCTCCCGTGAGTAACCACAGCCAAGGGTTTTCTGCCCCACTGCTTCTGCACTCACCAGGCATTTGATGGTTCCTTCTCACCCTCACTACTCTTCACAGCACAGTTGGTTCTGGTGTTACTGATCAGCCAAGGACACCTCAATCTTTCTGGGCTCAAAGGCCCAACTCCCCTCCCTATACCAGGGTAAAGTTCCTATGCCTGGGGTCAGGGCAACCTTTCAAACCAACTAACCCCAGGACTTGTTGCTTGCTGTTAAAATGTAACCTAGCCTGGAAATATTTACACTTCACAGGGACTAAACCTAATACTGGAATTTTTCTTCAGATCTTCTCAAATTGTCCCAGGAGTTTATGCCCCAGTTCTTCTTTATCTCCACCCACACTTTGTTTGCCCTAAGGTGCTATTTGAACTCTTGTGGGGGAAAACCTTGAGAGCTTGGAATTTTCTGACCTATTCTTCCATCTTCCCAGAATCCTCTCTCCACCTCTTAATACAGTACCTGGAATCTCAGCACATAGTAAGAGCTTAATAAATGCTTGTTGTCTGACTGGCTGCCTGCCAGCAACTAAAATTCAGTGTGATCTGATATCATCTTTTAAAGCAAAGGTGCCTTCTGCAGACAGAATAAATAATAGGACTTTCACATACCCATATACCCTTTTTTTAAAAAATGTGCAAATGCTATGCTTAATAAAATAGAAATTAATTTGAAAGTGTTAGAGGTTTCATTAGATCTTTTTATCATCATGCTTTTTCTTAATCAATGTATACCACTACTAATAGCTCACATTTATCTAGTTATTAAATCTTTGAAATACTTTCTAAGATTGCTGGCTTAAGTGTTCTTATCTTCTATTTTACAAATGAGAAAACTAAGGGTGACAAAAGTTAGTGACTTGTCTGTGACAACATAGATGGTAAGTTTCTGAGAGAGGTTTCTAACCCAAGCCTCTTGTTTTAATGTCCATTTCTCCAAGTCCTACATCATTCCATCACTAAATATCACCATGATGATGTGAAGGCTTCAATAATTAGATAGATAGATAGATAGATAGATAGATAGATAGATAGATAGATAGATAGATAGATAGATAGATAGATAGATAGATAGATAGATAGATGGATGGATGGATGGATGGATAGATAGATAGATAGATAGATAGATAGATAGATAGATAGATAGATAGATAGATAGATAGATAGATAGATAGATAGATAGATAGATGGCTTTATGACCATCAAGCTGTTGAGCTTACTCTTACTCTCCTGGTCCAAAGTCAATTGATTGGAATTAACCCAAGGTTTTTGGAGGTCCTTTGATCTTAATTCTGCCTAATGTTGACATTTGACTCACAAAACAAGACCAGCTGGAAACTTTTGCCACAAATAACTTCCAGGTTTGTGATTGAACACACTTTGCGTTTCCCTCCCCCAATGGCTTCCCAATTTCTCTACACCTAATGCACACAGAAATTACAGTTCATATTTTCATGTAATTTGATTTTTGGAATTCTGTCACCTTATATAGTGAGTTCTCCCAAGATATCTATTTCCAATAAAGAGTTATGATATAGATTTATCTGTCTGTCTATCTATCTATCTATCTATCTATCTATCTATCTATCTATCTCTATCTATCGACCTATCAATGTATTTAATTACTGAGGTCTTCACACCAAATTGGTCATATGGAGTGATTTAATGATGTGTTCATTAAAGAACTGGAACTTATCTAGATAGAGTTCCATTTCTATCTATGTCTATATACATGCATACATTTTATATGTATATGTATGTGTATGTGTGTGTGTGATGGAAATGTGCTAGCTAGCTTCTGAGGTCCCTTCCAACTCCAGATCAATGAACTTCTGGCTTGGAACATATCCCATATATAGCATAGTAAATAGCAGAGATGAAATTTCAAACCAGGCCCTCTGACTTTGAAAGTCTTCCCACTATAACACCATATTGCCTTTTCCATTGATTCACCCATCACAGGACTTGAATGAAGGCATTAAGTACTAATAGGCATCAGAGAGTTTCTACTTAGGTTATTTATTGTCTTTGTTGAACTAATTAGGGATTTAATCATGCCCACTTCCTTTTGGACTTCCTAAAAGTTATTTATAAGAACTACCAAATTAATTTGGGGAAGGTGCTTTGAGATCCTCAAATGATAATTTCTGGGTAAACAGTCATGATGAATGTTAATTATTGTAAAAATAATGAAGTAAAAATGCAGCCTGGGGACTCAGTACCTTAGAAATTGATTGATTACCATGCCCCTTCACTATTTGTTAATACCATTACTTTTGCCATTTAATTTTCCTGTAACCACTTTTCTATAATCAAGAAAGTCAAATTAAATTAGTTTAAATTGAACTTGTTAGGGGCGGCCAGGTGGCTCAGCGAGTAAGAGCACTGGCTCCAGTGTTGGGATGACCTGGAGATCGAATCCCGGGCTCAGACACTCAGCACCACACCCAGAAATAACTGGCCGTGTAACCTTGAGCAAGTTACTTAACCCCGATTGCTTAAAAAATAAAAATAAAAATAAATTGAACTTGTTTGCTGCTAACACTGATGTGTTGCCTATCCTGATGTTCTTGAAGGTAACATCATATTTGGTAAGTTTTCAACTAGTTTTACATCAGTTTGCTGCCAATTGATATCCTTCATGTTCCCACCCCTGAACTGCCCACTACCAAATCCATGAACAAAACCTTTAGGTAGGATTTTATATTTCATTTGGCCTTGAATCTTTGCAGTGAAGATCCTATCCCCTTGCATTTATTTTGGCATAGAATTTCACAGCTAGAAGTCTAACATCCCAATATTTTCTCTATATAATATTTAAATACAGTAATGATAACACAGCTCGTTCTAAAATTTTAGAATTTTTTTATATCTCTATACCATAACCAAGAAGTGGTAATCTCGTCTACCCTAAACTCATAGAGTTCTACTTTTTAGGAAATTTTCCCCTTGAAAATAATTTTCAATTGTCTTCTTTGCACCTTCCACCTATTGTTTCTTATTCTGCTCTCTGGGGTTAAAGAAGTCATATGCGTCTTCTATAGTTATATCTCCTTAAAAACAGTTACATTTCTCATGTCTCCTCCTCCTCCAGAATTTCTCTTCCCCATGATAAATATCTCCAAGCCTCACAAACATTCTTTCACTGTGTTTACTTTTCTTATATACTCATGTTCCCAGTTCAAAGTAAGGACCTGATAAATGATTGTTGTATGATTGATAGATTCTTGATTGAAATGACATGAGCTTCAGGTCTTAGATAATTCTAGAAATTCTCCTTTGGTGAGACACTCTCCAGATGATGAGTTTCCTTTTTCAAATATAGTGCCAAGAACCATATGGTGGTGAACCCAATAATCATCTGCTAACATTGTCTCTGGCAAATAGGACATGTACATTTTGGCACAGATTTATGAATGGAAAAGACTGAGGGAAGGAATTACTGTGGAGAAGGGGGCCACTTCCTCACCACCACCAATACCAGTCGTTGACCTAACTGCCAGTAAATATGAGAGCTCTGGGCATGGCAAAACCACTTCCCTCACCCTAACTGACCTATACCTATGGTCCTGCTTCCAATTCTACCATCTTCCTAAAAGCAAACCTCAGGACAAAATGACCTGGCAATCTGGGGTTGCTTCTACGGAAACAGCAGCCATATCTACTAAAGACCCAGAAGACAAAGTTATCTCCACCCAAGTCTTTGACAATGTAAAATACTCAACGTTAGGAACAGATATGATTTCACCAATGCGTATGACTTTCATGATGCTGTGTTGCTATTGGCTTTGGTGAAGCACATTATGGATCACAGGGCTTTTATATCTGTGGGGCAGCTGAAACCTCCTATTTGTGTTGGCAAACCCCTCCCCCCTTAAAATTTAAGCTCCTGGAAACCAAGGACTCTAATTTGTGTGCGGGTGACCCCAGTGCTTAGCACTTAATAAACTGATATAATATTTTGCACTTAGAAAGCACTAATACTTTTCATTCATTTCTTCATTTGTTAGTTCATCCATTCATTCAATCAATATTGACACCATATGAGAAATCTCCTAATAACCCAAAGATCTCCCAGCATTCAGCAACAAGTCATATCACCACACAGTGGGGCAGTGAAGCTCCAACTGGTACAATGCTGGACTGGGTCAGTGCTTTGGGATGTACTACAACAAGATCTGGGCTATAGTATTAGAAGAATAAAGTCTTCATTATTTGGAACTTCTTTGGGATTGCCTTTTATCTTCTCAGGAAAAAATGTAAGTACTGTAAGGGCAGGGATTTCTTTCCTTTTTATCTTTTTTTTTTCTTTTTTGGAGAGGGAAAGGCAGGGAAATTGGGGTAAATGACTTGCCCAAGGTAACATGGCTAGTAAGTGTTAAGTGTCTGAAGCTGGATTTGAACTCAGGTCCTCCTGACTCCAGGACTGGTGCTCTATTCACTGCACCACCTAGCTATCTCCCTATTTATCTTTATACCTCTAAGTACTTTGCACAATTCCTGGCACATGGTAGTAACTTAATAAATGGCTGTTGAATTGAATTGAACTGAACATCAGTGGGAAAGATGATGCATCTCTAATACACATCTGTGGTTTCCATCAGGGAGTGTTTTAAAGATAGCATCGTACAGGGAGTGTAAAGATTTTTTTTTAGAGCCACGCACATGATGCATTACAGAATGTAACACCATCTGTTTTAAGTAACATTTATTTTCCTGGTAAAATATGTTCTAAAACTGAATAATGTCCATGTAGTCTAAATATTTGGTTTCCATGGGCATCCTGGGAATCATATGCAAACATTCAGAGGATTCAGGAGGCATTACGGAATATTGAAATGGGAGAAAACAAAAGTTTCTTTGCCATGCAGTATGCTCTATTGCTATGTAAATGGAAAAGCATTATTATTTATTGGTTTTAAGGGTTCTGGCAGTTAGAAATATTACAGAATTAGAAGACAGCTGTTGACTATAGCACACATGTCTGTCTATGCAACCACTGTTGGGATTGAATAAGCCTGGTTCTGAATGCCTACAAGCAAAGCCACAGAAAAACAAATTAAAGAGGCAATTCTGCAGCAGTTTACAAGGGGCCTGTAAGAGACACATGAGGGTGTGAGGATATCTGGCAAGTTAACTCAAGCCTGATCTTGATCGTTGCTCAAATCCGAAGTCTTTCCCACCCCGTATTTCTTCCGTAGAACTTCCAAAAGGACCTTTGTAAAGCATAGGTTGGATCATGTCACCACCCTCTTCAGTAACCCCCAAAGATTCTCTGTTGCCTTTAGGATCATATATAAAGGCCCTGAAAGCATTTAAAATTCTATACAACCTAGCCCCAACCCATCCTTCTAGGCTTCTTAAACATTTCCCCCCTCCACACATTCTGGCTATTCTGGACTATTTGTTTTTTTTTTTTTTTTAAGCAATCAGGGTTAAGTAACTTGCTCAAGGTTACATGGCCAGTTATTTCTGGGTGTGGTGCTGAGTATCTGAGCCCGGATTTGATCCAGGTCATCCCGACCCTGGAGCCGGTGCTCTTACTCGCTGAGCCACCTGGCCGCCCCTAAGCAATTGGGGTTAAGTAACTTGCTCAAGGTTACACAGCCAGGTGTTTCTGGGTGGAGGCTGAGTATCTGAGCCTGGATTTGATCCAGGTCATCCCGACACTGGAGGCGGTGCTCTTACTCACTGAGCCACCTGGCCGCCCCTATATTCTGGACTATTTGTAATCCCATCTTCTGTCCCTACATCTTTGAACTAATCTCTCTCCCCTCCCCCACCCCATGCCTAGAATCCTCTCACTCCTTACCCTTCCTTCCAAAGATGTTTAATTTCTTTTAAGATTCACCTCAATTAGCATCTTCTAAAGAAGGCTTTTCCTGGTCCACACTACTGCTAGTAACTTCTCTTCTAAAATTACTTCCACCTACTTTGTATATATCTTGCATGCAGCAATTTGTTTAAATGTTATCTCTATGTTCCTTGAAACCAAAGGACTACTTTGGTTTTCTTTGTATTCTCAGTCTGAAACATAGGGGAACTTAGAATCTAGAATGCCAGAGCTGGGGGAGATCTTAGATCATTTGGTACCAGCACTGGAAGGGGTCTTAAAAATCAAGCCTTGGGAGCTTACTTTAAATGTGGGAAAACAATCCTCCAGAGGTGACTAGCCCAAAGTCATATAATTCAATAGTAGAGTCAAGATCTGAATCCCAGATCCATAGACAGTCTAGAATAAGGACAAGCTTTGAATCCCAGATCTATGTGTTTCTGTTTAACCCAGGGACACCAAAAACTGTTGCAGTGGGGGCTCTGCCTACCCAAAATCTATTGGATTTTCATGATGTGTTGTGATGGAACTATCTCAAAGAATTCAGAGTCAGACCACCTCTAATGCAAATATAGGCATTTGTTGAGATTGATGCCTCTCATGAAGCAGGCTAAATTCCAAGAGGAACCAGCAACTTTAGAGAAAACACGATGGATTTTTACAGAGTAAAGATGCAATTACATAACAGAAATTATGAATATTAAAAGGCAGGAGGGTTTGTTAAGAGATTAGGCAATGGAGGAGGGGCCCCATCTATTATTTGGGGGTTAAACATTCTTGTTATTCTGCCTTCCAACTGGCTAGCTATTGTGGTCCTGTCTGGTTAAGACAGATAGTCAGGTATTGTGGTCCTGCCTTGGGTGAGATGGATGATGTGATTGTGATTGAATACAAGAACATATCTGCTTCTGTCAGAATCAGTCTGGGGGCAATGACCAGGTAGAGGCAGTAGCTGGGTTTCATCACTTGGACACACCTGCTATTTCTGTAGGAACTAAGATTTCAGGGACACACCTGTTGTTCCAGTGAGCAGTGAGCCATATATGAAGAAGTTAGGACTTTGTCAGGGGGGCCAGGTAGGTACAGTGGGCCTGCTGTTCATTGGGGCCAGGCCTATAATATTGGGACTGGGGACAGCTTGATTAGGATTGCATCATATGGACCAGCTGGAATCAGGTATCTCAGAAATGTATAGAATCATGGAACCTCTGAATTAAATTGGACCTTGTGGGCCAACTTGCCCAATCCCTTGACTTCAACAGGATTCTCCTATATAACATCCCTGTTGCGGTCATATCCAACTCTCTATTGAAGATTTCTAGGGAAAATGAAGTAGGAGAGGAAACCCTCAATTCCTAAAGCAATCCATCCCATTTATGGTTTGGAAAGTTGTTTTTCTTTTTATTTATTTATTTATTTTTTCTTACCTCAAACTTAATTCTGGTCTTCTCAGCATCAACTAATGGGCTTTCAGAGGCCAGGCAGAGCAGCATGTGTGGATTCAACTCCTGGTTATTCCACTAACTGTTGAGGAGACCCTTGTTGAAGTGAGAAGGTACCTTTCTGGGAGAAAACTAGGCTCCTTCCATGATGTGGAAAACAGATGCAGGGGAACTCTCCTGGTTCATTCTGGTGTGTAGACCTGCCAGGAGGCAGCCATGAAGAGGGCTACATGAACATGACTGTACCCAATGGCCTTGGGAATCCACAAATCTTAAACTGGGGCCAATTTTTCAGCATGACTTTACCCACTATGCTGAGGATTGTTAAATCCCCGACCCCCTTGCCCCATCCCCAGTCCCCAAGACGTCGCTTCTAAGCTTGTCTTGGAAAGACTTGGAGAAAATTGACTGGTAAAAGTACTGAAGATAGGGAATTTTGGGTAGGCCCATTTCTTTTTTTTCCAATCTGCAAAAATAAAGTCAATCTTTCAGGTAGTATTTTATAGGCTTGTGCCTCTTTGGTAAAACTCACCAATCTCCGTACAGGCAAAAAGGGCAGGGGAAGCTGCTATTGATTTTCTAGACCTATTCTTATTACACAGAAGCAATATTGCATGGTGGTTAGAGCATTGGACTAACAATCAAGGAGGTCTGGGTTTGGATCCTGCTTCCCTGATATGTCATCTGTGTGAGGTTAACCTCAGTCTTCTCATTTCTATAATGGCAAGATTGTTATGTTACCTCCCTAATGGGTTTGTTTTGAAGAAAACACATTGTAAAATTTTAAATTCTTTGGAAATAGAGGCAAGCTGTCCTGTAGAGAGTAGAATAATGCTGTTCTCTAACACCAAGACCAAGAGCCAAAAAAGGTGAGAGAAAGCCCTAGGGATTCAAAGCAGAGGGACAGAAGGTGAGAACAAACTTAAGCTAACATGGGATGTGGAGAAGGAAGCACTTTGAATGGAAAGGGGGATACAACAACTGAAAAGAAAAAAAATGTGTTAGAGATGAGGAAATGAGCTGGGGAACGGGGAATGAGCAGAAGGTGCATTGGCCTGGAACCAGACACTGACGAGAAGAGAGAGGAGTGTGAGATCAAGGCTCATCAGAAAGGACTGAAGTGCAGGCTTCAGAAGGGATGCTGGCTAGAACTGGCAAGGTGATGACTGGAGAGGCTGAGGAGGGGGAGGTGGGAGGAAGAAGGAGGGAGATGGAAACAGAAAGGAAGAGTGTTCAGAGGCAGCCACAAAGGAGACCAGCAGATGACAATGCAGCTATGCTCTCTAGTCCAGGGAAAGAAGCAAACCAAAGTTCACCAGTATGAGAGAGAGAGAAGCCTGAAAGGAAATCTAGCCTGAACAATTGCCTACCTCCCTGATTGAGAGATCTACCTGAGGAAATCTTAGCTGAAATCATCCTCCCCACCCCCCAGCCATCTGCCTAGGCACATACAGGAACACGGGCAGCACAAATAGTAACACATATGTCTAGCTATGGCTTACACAAAGCTTCTTAGTAGCTGGTGGCTCAGTGGATAGAGTGCTGGGACCAGGAGTCAGGAAGATGAATTCAGATCCTGCCTCGACACTTAATAGTCCTAGACAAGTAATTTCATTCCTCCTTGCCTCCATTTCTCCATCTGTAAAATGGGGATAAATATAGAACATCTCTCTCAGGGTTTTGTGGTATTAAAATAGCTAATAATTGTGAACCACATTGCAAATATCTGGCAAACAGGTACTATATAAATGTTAGTGATGATGATGATGATGATGATGATGATGATGTCTCTTTGTGCTTATTTTGTCTCACCATTAGGAAGGAGAAGGCTGCCTGATATACTGGTTAGGGCCTTCAACTTGATGTTAATAAGATATGAGTTCAAATTCCACTTATAAATTACTTAGATTTTAACTACTTATTAGTAAGATGTGTGATTCCAAGCGAGTTTACTTTACCTCTCTAGATCTCAGTTTCCTCATCTGTAAAATGAAGGACTTGGACATGTTGAACTGTGATGTCCCTTCCAGTTGTAAATCAATGATGCTCTAAGAATGTAAGCTTTCTGAAGGCAAGGACTTTTCTGATTCTCTCTTTGTTTCCCCACTGCTTACCACAGTGTCTGACACATAGTAAGGACCTAATAAATTGCTTATTGATCAATTAATTGACTTAATAGCCCTGTGAGGTCAGTAGTGCAAGTATCCATTTTGCAGATGGAGAAATTGAGGATTAAGTAAGTACAGGTTTGGGGAGGAGAGGTTGCACAGTGAATAGAGCACCGGCCCTGGAGTCAGGAGGACTTGAGTTCAAATCTGACCTCAGACAATTAACACTTACTAGCCGTGTGACATTGGGCAAGTCACTTAACACCAATTGATTGCCCTGCCTTTCCCCCTCCAAAAAGAGAAAAAAAAAGAAATTACAGGTTAATGGAGAAATGACAGATTGAGAAACTGAGATGATCCAACCTTCTAATTTTAAGGCACAATTGATCTGTTTCGTTTTTGAGTATATCCTCAGTGCCAAACACTTGACTGGTGCTTAACAAATTGAAGTATTGATTAAGGCCAAGTTGGTTGGTAGAAAAGAATGCTAGATTTCTGGCCAAGGGGGCTTGGTTTCAAAAGCAGCTCTGGTTGTATGTGGTGGAACACACTTGTAATCCTCATGATGGGGATGCTGAGCCTGCTAGATTTCTTGAGTTTGAGTGTTCTGAGCTTCAGTGGACTGAATCAAGGAGGTGTTCTCACTGCCTGGAATCAATACTTCAAGCCCATGGGAGCAGGTGGATACTGAGCGGGGATAAGCAGCCCCGTTGTATATGTGAAAACACCCTTGCTGTTCAGTAGTGAGATCAAGCCTGTGAGTATCGCCTTCACTTTGAACCTAGTTGTTAAAAATAAATAAGTAAAGCCTAGCTCTTCCTTTCTACCTGTATGCCTTGGACAAGTTCTAGCTTCCTCATCAGTCTCTCATCAGGTCCTCAGTTTCCTTGTCTGTAGACAGACAGGATTAGAATAGATGGCTTTGAAGTCCGTCATGGATCTGAGTCTGTGATCTTTCTACAGGTAACATTATCAGGAGAATGAATGTTAAAGACTTAATAATAAGCATTGTTTGGGTCTGTTCACTTCTTCTCACTCCTATACCCCACACACCAAATTGAATCCTTACTTCCTTAAAGACCAAAAAGGGAGAAGACCATAGATACTTCTCAGGGGAAAACCATCAAACACAGTGCCTGATATTCCAATGTTGGCCCATACTTTTAAGTGATTCATGTATTTTATGACCCTGGGTAAGTGCCCTAACCTCTCAAGAGCTCTCATACCCATATCTGCAAAATGGGCATCAATATCATCAGTCTCACTGGGTTTTGTGAGGATCAAATAAAATCATATATGTGAAATATTTTTGAAAACTTAGAGAGATATGTACTTTTGATCAATGATGTTGACAATAATGGTAGTGCTGAAGGTGGCAGTGATGATGATGATGATGATGATGATGATGATGAAGAAGGTAGAGATGATTTTGATGAGTGATGATTAGTGGTGATTATAAGTCATCAGTAGATATTTTTGAATGAATTAATAATTGTCAATATCTGGAATTGTTTGTTTGGTTTGAGCTGTTTACTAAAATCCATTTACAAATGAGATGCTGTTTTGGGTGGAAGTTGGTCACTGATCTTTCCACCACCTTCTCACAGTAAAGACATGGGGCTAGGAAGAAAGCAGGAACAAACTTGCTGTTGATCTTGGAATCAGAAGATTTGGGTCCTAGTTCTGACCCTTCTGTTCATTGCTTGGATGACCATGGACAAGTCACTTCCATTTTTCTGGACCTCAGTTTTATCATCTGTAAAATGAGCGTGGTAGGCTGTGTTAGGATAAGAGTCCCATACCCTTCCCCATTAATTAATAAATCAACAGAATAAACTTAGCATTGTCTAGGAACTCATCACAATCACTACATATTTCCTATGTAGCACTTTCTGCCTTTCATCCAATGGGCAAAAGCCCTAAAATTCACTCAAAAATAATTAAAGGCTTATCCATATAAACAGTTATAGAAGAAAAACCTATATATACACAAATGTGTGTATACATATACACATATATACACACATATATGCATGTAGTTATATCTGTATACATACATTTTGCATACATATACATATATGTTATGTATGTATATAGCTATAGAAAATTCCATATTAGCAAGTTTACTCTGTTATTTGATTGATTGAGAAAGGGTGGAGCTCCAGATTTACAGCCAAGATGATGAGGATGCTCTCTAAGCTACTTTCCTGCTCTACATCCTTTGATTCCTCCATCTTTGCCCTGATCTTTTAGACCCCTGTCTGGCATTCTTCCCATCACATTACACTGTTTCAAGCTCCCTTTCTCAAACCTCGATCTCTAGTCAAGTCCACCGACGAATGTTCTTGATTTCTTATCCCCAAGAAAGAGTTCTGCGTTGCCTCTGTCTCTTCTGATGGCCTA
Organism: Petaurus breviceps papuanus; assembly: GCF_028583685.1. NCBI lineage: Eukaryota > Metazoa > Chordata > Mammalia > Diprotodontia > Petauridae > Petaurus > Petaurus breviceps. The sequence continues at coordinate 31,057,574 of NW_027187400.1, read as the reverse complement.
CCAAAACAAAGTAAAACTAAACCAAAAACCAACAAAAAAAAAGACCGAAAGAAACAAACAACAAAATGCCAACAAGGAGCCCTTTGAGATAACTAAGGACAGAGATGACTTTGGTATATATAAATATACACACACATATATGTATATATATATATACACATATGTATGTATGTATGTGTATGTGTATGTGTGTGTGTGTGTGTGTATATAAATAGCTATCGATAGATTGATGCAAGCATATCAGCTTCCCAAGTGCCAGATTGGGAAGGCTTATAAGAGAGTTCATCTTGCGAAGAAGGAAGTCACTGATCCTCTCTTGTCTAAGTTTCTTCAAGTATAAAATGCATGAGGTTGAATTAGGTGAGCTCTAAGGTGCCTGGCCGTTCTAGCATCCTATTAAACAATGATGAGCTTGGGAATTGAAATGAATTGGAAGGGGTATCTTTTGCTGACCTGGCCAGGAACACTGCAAAGCACTTGTTCTGTACTCAGCTCTGTGCTTTGATCAAGAACTCCTAAATTTCCACTGGTGCTACTAGCTTTGTAAAGAGAAATTTAGACCAGATATGGACCAGTAGAACCATTAATGTCAGAGAAAGAAAGAAATTTTGGGGACAATCTAGTCCAACTCACTTTTTGGGGAAAATCCTAATAATACCTACATCCTGCAGTTGTTTTGAGGAGAGCCTTTTGCAATCCTTAAAGCTCTATTTAAATGCTATTTAAAGAGGTTTGTAATACTACCATAGCTACTAGAAAGAATATGTCAATCTATCCCTTTATGGGTCCACTCACCATCCTTCTGACTTTTCCTATCAAAATAACCCTCCCTGGATACAAGTCTCCAATCTGTATTGTATCTCTCTATTAGAATGTAAGCTTCCTGAGGGTAGGGCCTATTTCTACACCTGTATTTGTATCTACAGCATGAAGGTAAGTTGGCTCATTGGAAAGGAGACTGTAGTTGGAGTCAGAGTTCTGGGTTGGATATTATAGTTACATCAGGAAGGGACCAGAGAGGCACTATATTACAATCTATTTATTTAAAAAATGAAGAATCTGAGGCTGAAATGCAAGATTCCCATCCTCATCCCATTCAGTACTAACTCTACGACACAATGATCATAAACAAATTGCCATTCACAATGGTCAAGGGAATTTATGCAATGGGATTTCCCCATATTGTGTCTCACAGTTCCATTAGTGCAAAGGGGAAACATGTTTTTGTGGATAAAACATGGGGCTTGAAATCAGAAGGACCTGGATTTGAAACCTGCCTCAGATACTTATTTACTTGGCCCTTTTATGATCCTATAAGGGAGGATGTTCAAGTCATAATTAACAGTCTGTATGAAGTGTTTCTGTCATTGAAAAGATGAAGAAGAACAAGAAACTAAGGCCCAGAGACAGTGAGTTGCCCAAGGTCACACAGCAAGAGAGCTAAAAAGAGACCTGGAACATGAGCCTCCTAACTCTGTCTAGGGAGCACCTGTCACATGGAGTCAGATGAATTATTCTGCAGACACTTGGTTGCCTTTCTATGCATAAGTATGGCCCGCTACTCTTGCCCAGGGTCTCTAGGAGACGTGGAATAACCAAGGGCAGAAATTCCCATTTAAAATAAAATTTAATAAGCTCTCTAGAGAAATTAGCTGAGGTCAGAGATCCAAACTTGCCAAATAAACACATTGTCAGATACTCAAATGGACATGTTCTCCCTCCTGCCCCCCTTTAAAGCATTAAGGAGCTGAATAATCCATTTTTTTTCTTCCCCAGCACTAGATAGAACAAGGAGCTCATAAATATTAATCTCTCCAACTGGAAGCATTAGGCCTTGTTACTTCAAGTGGAACTAACTGAAAATTAATGATGGTTTTCAGAAAAAGCAAGAATATATACACAGAAGCAATTAAACACAAACTTATTAATTATTTAACAACTTGTTAATGAGTAGCATCTCAGTATTTGCTGCTTGCTGCTCCGAATCGCCCTGGCCAAGTTTCTTCCCTACCTCCCAACAAAGTTTGGCAGAAAGAAATAAAAAAATGGGGAAATAACATGGTATTTTACCCCAAAGTAAGAATCTGGAAAGTCTGGAGGAAAATGATAATAATTTGACCTCTATGGTATTCACAAATTTATAAAATATACATTATTTGGGTCCCATAACAAACCTGTGAGTTAGGTATCAGGGCCGAAGATTTAGAGCTGAAAGTGACCTCAGAGTTCATTTAGGTTAAGTGACTTTCCCAAGGTCATACAACTAGTAAACCTCAGAAACAGGATTTGAACCCAGACCTTCTTATTCCAAATTAAGCATTTTCCCCCCTATGGAACCATAATCAGCTCCAATTTGGAACTGAGAAAAAGTGAGGCTAACTTGCCTATAGTCAACCAGCTAGTAAGTGTAAGAGAAAGTATTAGAAGATATTTCTTCTTATTTCCTAAATTAGTACTCTTCCAGGGCAGCCAGGTAGCACAGCGAGTAAGAACAATGGCTCCACTGTAGGGATGACCTGGGGATCGAATCCGGGCTCAGACACTTATTACCCTCCCATAAACACCTGGCTGTGTAACCTTGAACAAGTTACTTAACCCCGATTGCTTTTTAAAAAGATAAAAAAATATAAAAAATAAATTAGTACTCTTCCCACTGTAACACTCTAAGGCTGGGGAAAGAAAATTAAAGAGAAAAAGCTGAGTTTTGGGTTTCAGATGGGGAGGTCATAGAAGTTAGCCCTAGAAGGCTCCTGAGGGATCAGCTAATCTAATCCCTCTGTTTAGGAGAAACTTCCTTAGCTAACGTCCTTTGATGCCTCATCCTCAGAAGGGACTTCAGATACTTGAAGAATTTTGCCAGCAGGGCCCTAATTCTAACAGATTCTGTCAAACTACATTTAAGAAGGAAAAAAAATAAAACAAAACAACACTAGTGAAAAATTGGTGGGTTGTGCTGTCAGATGCATTTAACTGCATGACCTTAGGTATGTAATTTCTTCCTGAGCCTCAGTTCCACTTCTGTAAAATGAAGGCATTGGAATATGTAGCCTGAGGTCCAGGGTGGGTAGCAGCAAGCAAGTAACTGATTGGGACCTATTGGGGTTCTCTGCCTACACTAAAATCCTCCACAAAGAGCCCTCTACCCTTACTTAAGACTTAGACGTTACTCTGGGCCTTCAGGGACAGCTATAGGGAATAGGGAAGTAAAGATAGGCCAGTGTAACCCCTACATATAACCTACTGTTATTGTTTTTGGACAGAGGTTTTCTTCTCTTGGTTATACATATCTTATTTTGTTGGGGCTGTTTAAGATTATTTTTGAAGCATACATAGATGAAACACAGGTTTTTTAGCACAAAATTTGGGTCTGGACCACAAGTCTGTTGCCCGAAGGGAGGTCTATCTACTGCACCAAGGTGAATCATCAGATTGGGGATGGTGAATGGAGGATGGTGGATGAGTTTTAGAAAATCTCTGAAGTCCTCAAGGGGTTTCAGTCAGTACCAGTAGAGGGAGTAACCACCCAAACACAACCACAACATAGAATCATCCATTGAGAGCTGACAGGGACCTCATAGGTCACCTCATTTTACACATGAGGACCCTGAGACCCAAGTAATTTGAGTGATTTGTTCAATGTCACTGAGGTAGCATTATATCAGAAATAGAATTTGAACTCAAGTCCTTTGACTCTATAGTCAAGGCTTTTTATTTTTAATATATAACTTGTGGTTAATGCATTCATAATAGATTTCACATGACTACAATCTGCCTTATATCCAATTTTACTGGGATGAATATGCCAGCTAAACCAAGGGAATGCCTGTCTATTTCGGAGCTACTGCCTCCTCTTTTCCTAAGAAGGCTGGCAATTCCCCCACCACCCAGAGAAGCTTTTCCCTATCTGGATGAGTCAAAGATAATGACTACAGCTTTGAAATGTGAAGCTCAATTTCCTCTAGGACAAAAAAGGGATTCCATCAGGCATCTGAATGAGGGAAAAAGCTGAAATTTTGACCAAATTCACTTAGGTAATTACCAAAGACTCTTACCTTGGGGTTGAGACTTATCTGGCTTCCCGCATCAGTAATTATGTCCTGACAACTTAAATGTCCCTTAAAGTTTGAATAAGGCAGAGTGAGGTATATGATTAGGCTTGGGCCACATGATATAGCTTTAGAATAAATTTAGCAGAGGCCGGATCTAGCCAAGGCCCTTTACTCAATCATTGTGAGATAATGAGATCTCATGGATTGATATGCTGGACCCATTTCTGATGTTTGTTGTTGTTCAGTCATTTTTCAATCATGGCCAATTCTTTGTAACCCACTGGGGGTTTTCTTGGCAAAGATACTGGAGTCGTTCACCATTTCCTTCTCCAGCTCATTTTACAGATGAGGAAACTGAGCAAATTGGATTAAGTGACTTCATTAGGGTCATACAACTAGTAAATATCCAAGGTTAGATTTGAATTTATGAAGAAAAGTCTTCCTGACTCTAGGTCAAGCACTCTGAGCATGATGACAACACCTAGCTGCCTTTCTGATGTTTATAAACTATGTGAAAAAGGGCAAATCACTTGACCCCTCTGTGCCTCAGTTTCCACCTATGTAAAATCAGTAAGAAAAAAAAAAAAGGTCTTACATCCTTACCTCCTTGGGGTATTGTGAGTCTCACATCAGTTAATATACATGGAGTGTTTTGAATACTTTATATTCACTCTACAAATGCCAATTGTTATTTTCATTTGGCAATATCCCCTTTTTCTTTTCTCTTTCCAGCTGAGGTATGACAGCCAGACCTGCTGTGGAGCTCTCCAGATTGACTGTTACGATGACCAAAATAGCTGGACCAATCATTTCACACAGTAGTTATTTTGGTTCCATAGGCCAAATGTTTCATGGAATTCTCAGACCTGTCAAAGACCTTAGCTTGAAAAAGCCAAGGTCCCCCACTGCATCCTGGGCTACGTTTAGTTGTTTTGATCCATATCTGGTCACTCAATCCAGGTGACTTCAGAGGAGAAAGTGAGGCTAGTGACTTTGCATAGCCCTGCCTCACTTTAATCCAATTCACTTGCATGTTGTGGCATCACCTCTCTGATGTCACGGTCTTTTTCCATAATGAAGGACAAACAGCAGCAGTAACTTCACATCTATTTGTTGGAATATTGTCTCCCCCATTAGATTATAAGCTCTTTGAGGGGAGGGACTTTTCTTTTGTCTATCTTTGTGCTTAGTACAGTTCCTGGTGCACATTGTTACTGTTGTTTAGTCATTCAGTTTAGTCATTCAACTCTTTGTGACCCCATGTAACATACTGATCATGAGGTTTTCTTGGCAAAACTTGACACATAGTAAGTGCTTAATAAATGCTTAATGAATTGAATTGAAAAGATATAAAAATTTACTCAAATACTTTGGCTTTTTACTTTATCAGCCTCCTCAACTTTAAGCACCTCTTCACTCCTCAGATCCACTTAATCACCTACAAGGGCAGAAATATCTTAAATAGCCTTTCCTCCTTCTCTTCCAATGACGTAGTAGTTCCCCTATCTATCCAATTAGGTCTTTTGTGCCTCCTGAGTTGGATCAGCATCCATGATATGGTGAAGAAGAGTACTGGGTTTCAATCATCTTCTGATAATTTCTGAGTATGCAGCATGGCCCAGTTACTTAACCCAATGGAGCTTTATTTTCTTCATCTGAAAATTGGAGAATGAGACCCACTGGCTTATGATGAAGCTTACATGAGATAATACATGTAAAGCATTTAGCATACACTAAAGTACTGTATAAATATTGGTTGTGATTATTATTTTCCTATCCACTAATGGTGAGTGTACCTGAGATCTCAGTCTCAGATGCATTTTTCATCTCTGTTCTCTTCCTTGGTGATTTCTGAAGCTCCAGTGGACACAGTTGTCATTCCTAAGCAGCTAACTACATTTTGTAGCATAGTTACTTGCTAAATATTAATCCCTCATCACCAATTACCTCTTCCAAGCATTACATATTTAAAATGTCCAAAAGGTAGTTCATCCTTTTCACTTAAACCCAACCTTCTTCCAACTCTGTCTGCTTTTGTCAACATTTATATTCATCAGCTCAGAATTATCCTACATCCTTTTCCTTGACTTTACCCACCATATCCCATCACTTACCAAGCCTTATAGATTCTAAATACTCATCAATCAAAATGGTATATACCATTGAGAGAAATAATGCTATTGCTGTTCAGTTGTTACAGATGCTTTGTTGAGCCCATTTGGGGTTTTCTTGGCAAAGATACTGGAGTGGTTTGCCATTTACCTCTCTAACTCATTTTATAGATGAGGAAACTGAGGCAAACAAGGTTAAGTGACTTGCCAAGGGTCACACAGCTAGGAAGTGTCTGAGGCCAGATTTGAACTCAGGAAGATGAATGTTCCTAAATCCAGGTCTGGTGCTCTATCCACTGCAACACCACCTAGCTGCCTCAGACGAAAATCATAATACAATGTAAGGAATACTTAGAAGTATGGATCCAAAACCTTCCTGCTCCTGGACCTTCCCAATCTTTATGCTTTGGAAACTTTAATTATAATGTGAGAAGCAGATTGGAGTGTGGATAAAGAACATGTTGGAAGTCAGAAAAATCTGAATTCAAATTCTAATCCTAGACACTAGGGGCATAACAAATTACTCATATATAAATTGAGAGAGCTCACCTTCAAGACTTCTAGGATTCCTTGTAATCTAAATCAATCTAAGTTCAACCTCTAACTTAAACTAGTTTCATGAGTCTGTGCAATTCAACTATGTGACCTTAAGAGGTTGAGTCATTTAACATCTCTAGGCTTCAATTTCCTCATCTATAAAATCAGGGATTCAAACTAGAGGCATCCTGAGGCCTTTTTCAGATCAATGTCTCCATACCTCAATCTTTCAGTCTTAAAAACAACTCTGCAAACTGAAAATTTGTATGGGTAGAGTTTTAATACTAGGGGTTCCTTCCATCAATCAAATCCCAATTCTGGACTAAAACAAGGGGGAAAATTAATGAAAACATTGATATATTTAAATTAGACAGGCAGTGAGGCTTAGTACCTGAAAGCTGGTCTCAGAGTGAAGAAGACCTGAGCAAAAATCCTAAATTGACACATGTTGGCTGCCTGAATTTGGGCAAGTGACTCCCATCTTTCTAGACAACTCTAAAACTATAATTTGTAGAGAGGCTAATTTAAATTGGTAAAGATAGTGTCCTCATTGAAGAGTTCCTTTTACACTAACAAAACCACAAATCCAGTCCCCATCACAGTTCCTGTGTTTATAGGCATAGAATGTCAGAATTTGAAGAGTTTTTAGAGTCAAACTAATCTTACTCCCTCATTTCATAAACAAAGAAGATCAGGTTCAGATTGGGAGAGAGAGAGAGAGAGAGAGAGAGAGAGAGAGAGAGAGAGAGAGAGCCAGGACAGCTCCTGGCCATGAGTGACAGCCCTGTGTTTAAGTTGCCACTGGAGTGAAGCTTTGTTAGCAGATGCAAGAACTTTCCTGAGGGAAATCAGAATAAATGGGATCTTATTCTTTTACAGCAACATGCAAAGATGGTGCTCGAAATCTTTGCAAGGAGCTGGATTTAAGACAAATGTTGCCACTTCCTTCTTCAAGTGACAGGGTCCAGGGACTGTTGAGTGACATTGTAACTTGGGAGGAAGGAATGCTGAGGTGTTCATTAGCCAATAACCACTGAGGGCTGACATAGGTAACATTTTTAAGAGCTGGATGTGGTGATAGCACCTTATTAAATATATTAACCAAGTGACTGGCTGCCTCCTAACTTTCTCATCTCACTTTTCCATCTATAAATAGCTGCAGATTCTTTTCTTTTAACAGCTCTTGGAAAAATGCTTGCTTCCTAATAGATGGATTCCCTTTCCATTGAAAATCATAGAGATAGAGACCATAAGCAAATTTGACAGTATCTAAATTAATCTCTCATTTTAAAGATGAGAGAACTGAGGCCAGAGAAATGAAATAACTTACCAAGGTCATACAGAGAGTAAATGACAGAGCCAGGATTTAAATCCAGGCCCTCAGATTCCAAAATCAAAATATCTCTTTTTCTGTTCTGCTGTTTTTTTCAGTTGTGTCCAACTCTTTGTGACCCCATTTGGGTTTTTTTTTGGCAAAGATGCTGTAGTGATTTGCCCTTTCCTTCTTTTATATAGATGACGAAACTGGTAAACAGGCTTAAGTGACTTGCTCGGGGTCTTCCACCCAGGAAGTATCTGAGACTAGATTTTAACTCAGGTAAATGAGTCTTCATCAGTCCAGCCTTAGCACTCTATTCACTTCTCCACCTTGCCATGTTTCCCTACTTCTACTTTTCTTTCTCCCTCTCCTCATTTATTCGAACTGCCAGTTGGTCTATCGCAACCAGTGACCCAACAGAATGAAGGAAAAAAAGATTGGCATAAAAACCAGGGCATTGGGGAGGAAGGAGGAAGATCACTAAAAACAGGATGATCAGGAAAGATCTTTTTTAGGAAGTCACATGATCTGATCTTGGGAAAAGGGTGGAATTCAAAAAGGGCACTAATGGTGGTGGGCATCCTGGCCTATGATCAGACTCTTAAGGCAGGGGGGTGAAATGCACTTTTTGGGGGACGGCAAGTAGACCAATTTGGGCTAGGTGGTAAAGTCTAGATCTCAGGTCCTGAACCTCCATCTGAGCAGGAATCCATTTGTTGTTAAAATTGGGGGGAAGAGTGAGGCAGAACCAAGATGGCAGATTAGAGACAGTCCAGCTGAATTATCTCAACATCCCCCTCCAAATAATTTTAAAATAACTCCTTAAGCCAAATTTTGGAACAACAGAATCAACAAAATATTGGGGTGAGACATTTTTCTGGAGTAAGAAAACTTAAAAGGTTGGCAGGAGAAATCAGTGATGCCAGGGTGGAGGCCTATCCATAGTCCACATATGTGCCTGTGACTATAGTTTCAGGAGTTCTCAGGCAAGAGACCATAAGTGGGGGGTGGGGGGGTCACACAACTGGGCAGAAAGAGATTACAGGGGACCCTTTGCTGGCATTGTAAATTCTGCCATCAATACTCAGTTCTGGATCAGAGTTCTAGGACAGAGAGGAGCCCTGGGGTTTGGTTACCAGAAGGCTTCATGTGGAAGTTCCAAGTAAAGACAGAGACAGAGATAAAAAGACAGTGTGGAGGAAAGGTAAGAGAAACAGAGATAGAAAGCAGAGACAGAGAGATAGAAGGAGACAGAAACAAAGGGGAGGGAAAGAGATGGAGACAGAGATAGGCCCTGAGTCTTTATGTAAAAATTGAACCTTCATCACCATATAGACTTCGAGTTGTATAGGCTCATCAGATTCAACCCTCTTATTTCACAAATGAGGAAGCTGATTCCTATTGAGGTAAAGTGAGTTGTCCAAGATTAGATGGGTAGTTGGAGTAGAGTTAGTATTGTGATCTAGTTCCTCTGCCTCGAAATGTAGCGGGCTCCCCCCTTTATTCCATCCTACCTTCTGTATGAAATTCTACAAGGCTTCAGCTACTTTGCCTGTGCCTAATGTATCCAGTTTTACATAGGTGCTACATTAATACCGTCCAAGTATCCACTGCCTTGAATTGAATCTAACCTAGTCAAGCTAGCATCCAAAGTTCTTCAATCAATTCAGTTAAATTAGTACAATCAATATAAAGATTAAAGGAACCAGAAAGACCATTTAACCTAATTTTTTCAGTTTATAGAAGGGGAAAATGAGACCTAGGGAAGGGTCATGACTTGCCAAAGGTCATAAAGTGAGCATCAAATAAATTCAGTAACTACATACTACATGCAAGGCATTATGCTAGGGGGGCTACTCCAAGGATAACAATGGTTCAATTTGCTTATGGAGCTAAGATCCTAAAACACTCAACCATGTCTGATTTCCATAAACCCCAAAGACAGCCACCACCTCAAATGCAAAAGCCTTTGGTTCAAATCCCAGTTTTATATTTGAGTGTCCCCTTCAATCTGACTTCAGCTACCCATGTCCATCTTTTCTCCTCCTTGCTTCCCTCCCTTCCTGCCTCCCTCCTCCCATCCTTACCAGATTTCAGGGACTCATGATCATATCCTTCAAATATTTTTCAAGGCTGTCACTTGGAAGGGGGATTAACCTTGTCTTTTTGCACATCCTCCCCAGCTCCCGAGGAAGAAATAGGAGCAGCAGATGAAAGTTTAAGCTTGATGATGGCAATGATTAGAATCACCCCATGGTGTAATGGGCTGCCTTGGACGGTGATGGCTCCTCCCTTCACTAGCTCATCCATGTCCACTGATGCTTCAGAAATGTCATGAAATTGTTTTGCAGACTTCAAGCCCTCCCACAAAAGGTGAGCTCCAACTGTTGCTTGGAGTTGATCCCCATAAACCCCCTTTGAAAAGGGTGGGCTCAGATTCTGTGCAGCACTGACAGACACAACATCCCACCTGACTTTGTTTGATGTAGTTCTCTTCTCTCCAAAATCAGACCAGAATATCTGGCAGACAAGGAAATTGTAGGCTTGGCCAACTCATCACAGGGACTCCATTCTCCCTGCCCCCACCTTCCCCTTAATCTGAAGTCTACAGTGATGGAAATCACAGGTTTAGAGGCAGAGGGCAGCTGGGTCCAGGTTTTCCTGTAGAATCCTAAAATCTCTCCCTAACCTCTTCAGGGATAAGAATGCTTGATTTGGAACCATAGGTCCCAAGTTCAAATCCCAGCTCTATCCCTTACTCCCTGTGTCAATTTAATCACATCTCTAGAGCTCTCACCATCTCAGACAGTTTTCTAAAATGCTGTCATCCCTCATATAAAATGACAGGGTTAATAAAGGAAATGCAGCACAGTCAATAGTTGGTTTTAGAGTCAGAAAGACCTGGGTTTGAATAACTTAACCTCTCTGTGATCCCAGGCAACTTACCAAGAGTGCAAAGGAACAGAAGATCAGCATTGGTGGAGGGAATTTCCCAACTGGAGGATATTTCCTGTACAAATGTAATTACACCAATGGGGTGGGCAAGAAGAGAGGGAGAGAATATAGAACTGAAAATTTTAAAAATGAATATGAAAGGTTGTTTTTACATATAATTGGGGAAAAATACTAAAGGAAAAATGCAATTATAGGCATGAAAAAAATAGAAATAAGATGAGAGGGGCTGCTCAATGACTTCAAAGTTCCTTCCAATTCTAAATCTCTACAATTATCACACCATCTTCCAACTTAACAATACTTGATCTCTCAAGTTGTGTGACCCTGGGAAGTCACTCAGTCTCTGCCTTCATCACTTAACACAGTGCCTGACACATAGTAGGCTCTTACTAAACACTAGTTGACTGAATGACTGATTTAGTTTCCTCACTGGTAAAATGGAGATAATAATAGGACTTACCTCCTAAACTTGTAGTGACGACCAAATGAGATATTTGTAAAATGCTTTGTGAACTTAAGGTATTATGTAAATACCAGCTAATTTATTATTATTATTATTATTAATTATATTTATAGGTCTTTTTTGGGCCTCTATCTAAATTCACATCAGTGTACTAAGTATTTATTAAAATCCTACTATGTGCTAGAGTAAATGATAGATGGTAGGAATACAAAAGAAGGAGGGAAAGAAAGAAGCATTTATTAAGCACCTACTCTGTTCTAGGCACTGTGCTAAGTGCTTTACACTTATCTCATTTTCTACTCCTAATTACCCAGGAAACTTTTTGTTGTTGTGTTATGTCTGTCATGTCTGACACTTTGTGACCCCATTTGGGGCTTTCTTGGCAAAGATACTTGATGGAATTGCCATTTCTTTCTCCAGCTCATTTTACAAATGAAGAAATTGAGGCAAACAGGATGAAGTGACCTGCCCAGGGTCATACAGCTAGTAAGTGTCTGAGGTTGGCTATGAATTCACAAAGATGAGTTTTTGTAATTTCAAACCCTGTGCTCTACCCATGGTGCCATCTAGCAGCCCCAACCCTGGGAGGTGGCTGTAATTATTATCTCCATTTTGAAGATGAGGGACGTGAGTCAAGAAAAAGGAAGTGATCTTCTCAGGGTCACACAGCTAATCAGAGTCTGAGGTTAGATTTGAGCTCAAGTCTTTCTGACAGAAGGCCCAGGGTTCTGACCACTGTGTCATGTAGATGCCAATGGCAACACAGTCGCTGCCTTCAGAGAACATGATTCCCTTCCTCTTCTAAAGGGAAGGATTACTTTTCTCTACCCAAAACACATCTGCTGGGAGGATTATGAGGGGGCAGAAGTACCACGCTGAGCTGCTGCTGCAGACGCTCTTCCACATGGACTTGGGTGTTCATCTAAATGCCAGGGTAGGTGGAATGAGCTGGCATTAAACAATCATCTTCAGGACCCAAAGGATTAGAGGCAGAGTCTTAAACTGGTCCACATTTCAGTCTCTTGGAGACATTAAATGATACGTGAAATTCCAGGAGAAAGTAGAAGGTATCAAGTAGTCAGGATAGCAGACAAAGACTTTGAGTCACAAAAGAATCAGTTACAGAGGCCTCTGGCTCTGGGTTCCATCCTGTCCTCTGATTGGAGAGCATGGAGGCCAGGCATTGAGGAGCTCCTCCCAGTTCCTACATTGTTTAAAGATGGCACCCAGGGACCTCTCCTCATCATTTCCCACCCAGCTATTTTCCTAGATTCAAAAGCATCTTCAGAAATTTATCATTCTGCAGGATGAAATAAACTACCTATCTTCCACATAACACTTTCTTAACCTGGCTGCATGACTTTATGACATCTACCCATCAGCTTTTTAAAATGTGTTTTTTTTTGTTCAGGCATTTTTCAGTCATGTCCAATTCTGTTACCCTATTTGGGGTTTTCCTGGCAAAGATACTGGAATGGTTTGTCATTTCCTTCTCTAGCTCATTTTACAGGAGAGGAAACTGAGGTAAGCCTGGTAACATGACTTGCCTAGGGTCACACAGCTAGTAATCATTTGAGGTAAGATTTGAACTCAGGAAGATGAGTCTTCCTGAATAGAGTTCCAGCATTCTATCCACTGAGCCATAGTGTGTTATAATAATGTGTTATCCCCTCCATTATATTGTGAGCTCCTACAGGGTAGGCACTGTCATGCCTTTTTCACACCCATTGTTCAACACAGTGGCTGCTGCATAGTAGGCACCTGAATGTTTGTTACCTCTGATAGTTCTGGAGCTGAAAGGGACCTCAGAGACCCATCTAGTTCAATGGCCTCCTTTTGTAGGTGAGGAAATTGAGTCTTGAAGAAGTGAAATTATTTGTAAAGAGTCACATAGTCATATAATTTGAAAATCATAGATCTAGACCTGCCAGCAATCTCAGAGACTTATCTAATACAACTTTCTTATTTGACAGTTAACGAAACTGAGGCCCACAGAAGCGAAATGATTTTTCCAAAGTCACATAGGCGGTAAGTGTCAGAAAAGGGATTCAAAGCCAGGTCTTCCAACTCTGAAGTTTGTGCTCTTTCCCATTGCACTGGGTCCCATCTCTTCCACTGAGTTAAACATGATTGTGAAAGTCTACCCTGACCGAGTCAAGCAAAGACAGGATAGAAAAGCAATTTTGAGAATTGTGCTATCCAATGTTGAAATATCAGTTTAATTTTTTAAAGTTCAATTATCTATGATTCCATCAAAGTGAACATTCATTAAGATTGCAATGCATCTATGCCTGCCCATTCTATATAGCATTTTTTTCCCATATCCTCTTATATACTCCCTTTCCATATATTTCCTAAGGAGATCATCCAATGGACATGGAACTTATCAAAGTCAACTCATTACTTCTGTGCCTGGCCTTTGGGACAGTTTTATAAACCTGACTGAGTAGATATAGAATCACATGTATAGAAAGTCAACTGTGGAAGGAACCTTAGAGGTCACCTAGCCCAACTGTGTAATTTTTACAGATGGCGAAACTGAGGCCCAGAGAGGAAAGTGCTTTGCTCAATGCATTAGGGCAATGTCCTCCACACTCAAATGAAATGTTTATAAAGAAGGTTCCAAATAATCTTTAAAATAATCAAATGCCTATTAATTGATCTTGGAGCTCCCTGCCTTCCTGCTAAGATTATAAATAATAACAAATTATATTTAGGTAGCTTTTACATAAATCATGTTATTTGATCCTCACAACAACGCTGTGTAGTAAAGGCTATAGATTTTCTTAGGCCCCTTTTAAAGATAAAGAAACAGATCCTGAAAGGAGTTAATTTTCTTGCCTAGGCCCACATAGCTAGTTAGTGCTTAAGAACAAGGATAGAAACTGGATCCCTTATATCATGGGCATAGAAAAACACCAAATGAAGACGCACTTTAAGGCCAGAAAACAAATAGAGAATAGAAAAAAGAAACCAAAACATATCATAAACTTAAATATTGGAACTTAAATGCAAAGCTAGGAAGAAATAAAAGCATATCATGTGAATAGCAGAACATAAGAGATGATTCAAAATATGTAACAATAAATTTTCATTTCAAGAAAGCCTATGTGATAAATAATACTCATTGTGTTGAGAATTGTTCATCTTTTCTTTGCTTCCTTGTGAGTTTTCTTCTGTGCTCTTCTATACATGTTTTTTATGTTGTTCTTTCTTCCCCTTCGCCCAACCCCCCCCCCAGAGGGCCACAATAATGTTTAGATATGTTTTTATAGCTATAAATATATACATACCCTCCCCCACCCTATAGAAAACTACAATAAAGTTTAGATATGTTTCTCCATAGCTATATATATATATATATATATATGCATTTACACATACAGATACACATTTATACATACATATATAGACATATACCTTCCCAAACCTATTCTACTCCTGATCTTTCTTTTTATGCATATACATATCTCTTGTTTCCTATCCCCACCACCTCCTCTACTGTATTTTTATCCACTACCTTGCCCTCCTATGACTTGTTGTGATAGTAATGGAATGTGGAGATTCCCCTGTATTGAGCTTGGTTTTCAAATTGATTGTGTTAAAACCCAGAGCTTGTTAATCCCACCTGTGGGATGGACTTGTTGATGTGAAAAGAAAGTCCTGAACTGGGAGGAGCTGGTGACATAGATTTGGAGAGACAAGAGAGAGGCAGAAGGACTTTTTGGAAGCAGCACCTCCTGGAGAGAGAGAGACTAAGAGAATTGCTGGTGGCCGTTTTGAATTGCCCTGGACTTTTGAGACCTGCCCCCTGAGCTGCCAAGGACTGAGGAGACACGGCTGTTTTGCTGGTACTTTGTCTGTTTGTTTTGATGTTATTTTGCCAGATTTGTCCACTGGTGAAAGATAGTCCTTTTGTTGAAGAAGTCCTGGAACCTGGCTTTTGGCTAAGAAGCCCTGAGACTGTCCTGCAGACAGAGAGTGAATACTGTCCACTGGTGAAGGACAGTGCTGTTTTTGCAGGGGTCTGAAGACTGTCCTGCAGACAGAATGAATACTGTCCACTGGTGAAGGACAGTGCTGTTGTTGCAGGGGTCTGGAGACTGTCCTGCAGACAGAGTGAATACTGTCCACTGGTGAAGGACAGTGCTGTTGTTGCAGGGGTCTGGGAACCTTTCTGTTGGTTCAGAAGCCCTGAAGAAGGATTTTCTAGTTGTATGTTTACAGAAATCCTGGGAGAGGGCTTTGCTAATGTTTTCAGGGGTTCTAGGACTGTTCTACAGACAGAGGATGAATTAATGAAGGGACTGGCAATATATCTTGTGGCCTTGCTAAGCCTTGTCTCCCCAGGAACTAAGATTGCTGAGAACTTGCCTCGTGTCAAGATGAAGAAAAGACCTCCATTTGGGTATTAAGTGCTGTGTTTAAACTTGATGTAACTCTGGGGTAGATTCAATTGAGATCCAGGGGTGGGGAACTTTTGACCTTTTTGTGCTTTGTGGTGGACCAAATGAAGGTACAGCCTAGGGGTGGAGAAGTATTTAGAACAGAGACTTTGTAATTGATTGAATGATTGGAAGGTCCTGGGGTGGGGTAGTACTTGGAGATTATTTAATCACGCTTAGTAAATGCTGTATTTGGAATGATGTCATGTTTTGATCTTCTCTGTTCTTGGTTGGTCACTGAATAAAATGGAGAGCACCTATGCTGGTATTTTGAACCTTGGGAAGTTGCCTTTCCTTGGTGTTACAGTACACTTGTCTATCCCCCTCCAAGGATCCCTCCCCTACCCTCCCATTCTCATGAATCTAAATACCCTTCTATACCCTTATTTGTTTATTTTCTCACCCTCCCCTCTAAAGATCCCTCCCTTCTCCTCTCCCCTTCCCTATGCCCCATCTTTATATATATAGTTCCCTCTTACACCCATTCCTGGTGAAAGTAGGTAACCAGAACTACCAGACCTCCTCCTTCATCTAATTCATTATTCATATATTCACGTAATAAGATACCAATTCTTCCTTGTGCACCTCATTTGTATAAAATAATTATTCTTTTTAGCTATTCCTAAATGGTTTTACTTTTTAAATTACTATCATCCCCGGGTTTTCCCCAATCTTTATTATGAATGATACAATTATTAATAAGAATTTTAGACATATATTTCACATTTTACATATATAAAAAGTAAATAGTCTGTCCTTATGGATCCCTTGTAATCAATTTTTGTTATATACCTTGTATTTATATTGGTTCTTGTATGTGGAGCTGTTTATTAAGTTCAGGATTTTTTTTAGCAAAATTTTGAAAATCTGAGGGTTTATCAAATGTTCCTTTTTCTTCATTCAAGATAATAGTTAACTTTGCAGGGTATTATATTTTTGGCTAGAGCCCCAGTTCTTTTGCTCTTCAATATGTTGTGTTCCAAGACCTGTGGTCCTTTAATGTCTCTGCTGCTAGGTCTTGTGTAATTCTAACTGTGGTACTATCATGCTTAAATTGTTTTGATCTTCTTGCTTTTAATAGTTTTTCCTTGAGTTGGGGATTTCAGAATTTGACTATGATATTCTTATGAGTTTTCCTCATAGGATCATTTTTAAGTGGTGATCGATGGATTTTTTTCTATTTCTACTTTCCCCCTTTGTTCTAATGCTTCAGGACAATTTTCTTTAACTATTTCTTCTATTATTGTATCTAGATTTTTTCTTATCATAATTTTCAGTTAATCCAATTATTTTTATATTTTTTTCTTGATCTATTCTCCAAATCTGTTGTTTTTCTTATAAGATGTTTCACTTTCTCTGCAATATTTCATTATTCATATTTTGTTTAATCATTTCTTGATCTCTTATAATTTCACTGGCTTCACTTAACCCAATTCTAATTTTCTTGGTGTCATTTTCTTTCTTAAGATTCTGGATCTCCTTTTCTAATTGGTTGACTTTCCCTTCATACCCTTCTTGTTTTTCTTGGATTATTTTTATTTTCTTTTTTAGTTTTTCCTCCATCTCTCTCATTGGATTTTTAAAGCGTTTTTTTAAGGTCTTCTATAACTTCTTTTTAGGCAGTTGACCATTTGATTTTGCTCTTTAGGGGTTTTTTATTTAAATTTAGTCCTCTGAAGATGAACTCTGGTCATCTCTATTCCCATCATAGTTGTATATGGTTGGATTCTTTCTCCTTGGCTTGTGAATTTTTTTTGTGGTGATAGCTTAGTTGTTTGTAATCACCTTTAGCCCTGGAGTATGGGAAATGGTTCCCCTTGCTCTAGATTTTCAGTTCTCCTCTCTAGCCTGAAACCAAATCCCCACTGTTTCGGCACTCACAGGGCATGTGCTGGCTTCTTCTCACCCCTGTCACTCTTTGCAGCACAATTGGATGTACTGGTATCCATTAAACCACATTGCCAGTCTGAAGCTTCAGTAAATGAGTAGCCCAGCTCTGACCTCTTCCCACTCCAGGATGCAGATAATGGGAGACAATGAAGAGCTGACCTCTTAAAACCCAACACCCCAGCAGGAAGAAGGAGATGGTGGTAATCAAAACCCCTTTCATCTGGAGTTTCTTGTTCTTTCTTTTACCCACTTCTTTCCCCTTTTGATGAGTTGAATTTATGAATTAATGAAAGAGTCCCTATAGATAAATAAAAGCAACTGATTAAAAGAAGACTGGAGACTAGGGAGCACTGGTAAAGAAGAAAGCTAGCAGTCATTGGAGATTTTTAATTTGTGGGGGCCAGTAGTCCCCACATGTTTATAAGCAACATCCAGAAAATATGAATTAGAATTGAGCTATCATGGCTGTGGGTTTATGCAACTCTCTCAAGAAAGGCGTTATATGGTTAGCATCTTTTATAATGCAGAACTGGGAGTGAGCAAAAATGGAAAGTACCCAAGACACCCATGACCTATCTGTTGTGAGAGGCTCACAAGCTTTCCTCTGAAGTTAGAGGCCAGAATCTAGATGTAAAATGTCCCTACTCTCTGAAGAGTGGACTTTGACCTGGAAATAAGAGTCAGATGTACATCGTGCATCTTCTATCTGGAAGAAAGATTTTTTTTGTTAATTTTATTTGTGTGTGTGTGTGTGTGTGTGTGTGTGTGTGTGTGTGTGTGTGTGTAAGGAGAGCAGCTATATGGTGATAACTTCAGGAATGTAGGACACAGGATCTGAACAGCATGTCCATGCCATCTCCACTCTCATTAAGTAGAGTTTTAATGTCACCACCAGGGCCTTAGTGCTAGCTGCCAGGTGTATGACTGGAGTTTAAAGGAATTTATTTATACAAACTCAGATATCAGGTAGGCTAGGAGAATGTGGCATGCAAGGGAAAGAAACGTAACCCAAAAGAATGATTTGATAAGTGGAATTTTTGCTGAGTTGACTGGGATTGGTTTAGCTAGAAGTTTGTCTCCATACCTAAAAAAAGAAAAAAGAAAGAAAGAACAAAACAAGCAAAAAAAAAAAACTGAACTTCCTTGATGCTATGACCATTTCATGAAAGAGTAGCTCTTAGGTAACAAGGAAATAGTAGAGTGCATAGAGGAGGGAGGGAAAGAGGATGGAAATTGGGAAAGGTGGTACTGTAGGGTACTGTTTGAACACAAACTTTGCTTACTGAGATTTTCCCCTAATTTATTTTATTTCTTTTTTTTGTTTGTTTTTCCCAGGAGCAATGTATGGTTGTGAGAGCAAGATTTCGGAAAGCTGAGCATTGTAGAATTGGAACTTTTGAATTGTGGTGCTGAAGAAGCCTTTTGATAACAAGGAGATCAAATCAGTCAATAATTAAAGAAATTGATTCAGACTATTAACTGGAAGGTCAAATATTGAAGTTGAAGCTTAAATACTTTGACCATAGAGTGAAAAAACAGGACTCATTGGAAAAGACCCTGAGGTTGAGAAAGATTGAAGACAAAAGGAGAAGGGGCAGCAGAGGATGAGATATAGAGATGGTGTCACAGAAACAACAAACATTAACTTGGACAGACTTCAAGAGACAATGGAAGATAGAAGAGCCTGGTCTTTTGGGGTTCATGAGGTTATAAAGAGTCAGATACAACTGAACTTCTGAACAACAACAAGATTCTGTTCTGAAGACACAAGAAACTCCTTGCAAGCTTCTTTAGTGAAATCGTTATTTTCTGATTCTTCTCTTAATTTACTTTATGCCCTGTATTGTTCCTTGTTCTATTTTATGTTCCAGAGTGCATGGTGTGAATGAAATTCTAAAGAGGTTTGGGGCATAGGTAAATAATATTAATTATAAAAATTAAAAATGACTGGCATTTATGTAGTTTTTTGAGATTCATAAAGCATTTTTTCCAGATATTTTCCCATTTTGTCCTCAAAACATACTATGGAAGAGAGGTTATTACTATCCCCATTCTACAGTTGAGAAAGTTGAACAGGAAAAAGTATGGGGATTTATCCAGGATTACCAAATAGCACAAGTAACAATGGTAATACTAATAATATCTCACATTTTATAGCATTTACTGTGTATCAAGTGGTATGTTAAGAAATTACAATTAATATATGATCTGATGCTCACAATAACTCTGCAACATAAGTGCTGTCATTATCCCCGTTTTACAGAGGAGCAAACTGAGGAATGCAGAGGTTAAGTGATTTGCCCAGAAGATACAACTAGTAAGTGCCCGAGACCAGATTTGGACTCAAGTCTCCCTGACTCCAGGCCCAGTGCTCTATCCAATGTACCACCTAGCTGTATGAAGATAACACTATCTCTGGACTTGAAAAGTCTATAATTTAGTAAATCAAAAAAATATTGGAGTTAATAACAGCCTCAAAGACAATCTAATCCATCTTGTTCATTGTATAGAGTGTAAAGTCGATTTCCAGAGGGATCTCCATCACAGTTCAAATGAGTTGTCCCAAAAGAACTCAGAATAGAGGAATAGATGCTGGGTCACTAGAGGTGAATCTTAACCAACTTGGTAGGCAACCTCAATCTTTCTCTAAGCCTTCTCATCTGTTAAAGGAAAGAGCAATGAGGAATGAACCCACTGTTCTCTCTGTCCACTTAAAGCTCTAAAACTTCTCCTTCTATAGGCAATCCAGTGATTTTCTCCATAATCCACTGCCTCTCCTATTCAATCCAGCCTCTCCATATGGTGTGGTACTATGGGAAATACAGAGAACATGAGATGTGTTCCCTGATCTTTAAAGGAATTTTAAACCATATGATGGGTATCATGTTTACTGTAGGCAGTATAACTCAGACTGATATCATCCTTATTATCCTAATATATTCCTAATATTGTTAAAAAGAAAAGTAGCAAAGATTGTTACTTTTCTTTGTAAAAATAGTACTAATAATACTAAATACTATTTTCCCTTTTGGTCTGAATGTATTTTGCATTTGCACTGCTAATGAAACCTCATGGTAGTGGTTCCCTCCATTGTCATTTGGGTATAACTTGAGGACAGTTGTGTAGGACAGTGAGATTTGTATGTGTTCATAGAGCTATCAATGAATGGTTAAACATTACTTAAACACTTAATGTACACAGGCCATCGTGTTAGACTTCAGGGAATTAAAAATTATTTTTAAAAAATCCTTACTCTCAAAAAGCTTATATTCTACTTCAAGAGACATACATGCACACACACATATACACATGTATACACACATATATATGCATAGTAATGCAGAATAAATATATACAGGCTAAATGCGAAATAAACACAAGGCATTCAATTATAAGGTCACAAGGGAGGGAGAATATTAGTCATGATTGGGGGAAGGGTAATTCAGGTAATATTTCTTCTAGAACACAGATGTCAAAAGAGATATCAAACACTCTAACCAACAACACTCCCAAGTGCTTCCTGGACTGGACCAAAATGTAGTTCCTATGTGATGTTAATGTGTTGATGTATTAATAAAAATACATAAACATGGGTGGTTTTCCAATTCAGTATGTGGACCAGAGGAATCCTCGTATACATTTTTATGTGCTTCTATTTCTATTTGAGCTTCATACCACTGACCTGGAAAAAGGAGTTCAAGCTGTAGCTTGAAGAATATGGGTGGGAGATGAGGAAGGAGAGGATTCTGGGAATAAGGCCAACAAGTAAAAAAGTACGGAGATGGATGATGGATTGATATGTGTAAGGAGCAAAGTGACTTCTAATTTGTCTGGGGAGTAGAGTTAGTGAAGGGAGGAGTAATGTATAAAGAGGCTGATACAATTGGCTGAGGTCAGGCTGTCAAAGATTTTAAAATTTAAGCACCAGACTTTATATTTGATTTTAGAGGCAACAGGAAGGTATCCGAGGTAATTGAGTCAAGGAGTGATATGATCAAATCTGCACCTAAGGAAAATTGTTTTAATAACTGAATTCAGTATTGATTGAAGTGGAGAGAGACTCGAAGTGGTAAGAACAATTAAGAGGCCATATCATAGTCTCCAGAAGAGGCGATGGGGAAAAGATGATGGCAGTGGTGTCAATGTGAGTAGAGAAAATGGTATCAATCCTAGAGATTCTGGCAAGATTTGCCTACTGATAGAATATGTGGGATGAGGGAGAGTCAGGAATTGAGAGAACCACTGAAGTTAAGAATCTGGGAGATTAAAAGAATAATGGTGCCCTTGAAAGAAATAGATTTTATCAAGAGGGGAGTTAAGGAGACTAGATAATGAGTTCTGTTTTAGATATGTTGAGTATGTGCCTGAGGCAGGACCTGAATCCATTTGGAGGCTAGGTCCCCATGAAAAACTGCCTCTGCTGAGAAAGAGGAGGGGGTTCAAATCCTGCCTCTGATAACATGTAACCCTGGACACTCTCTGGTCCTCTTCCTCTTAATCTGTAAATTGGGGTGGGAGGATTGAACCACGTGATCTCTTTATTGTCTTTCAATATGGTCCTAGGATCTTATGACTTCAACTGCCACCATAAGATTTCTCTCTTGAAGCCTAGGGAGTAGCAGTTTCCATTAGGAGGGGGAAGTTGCCTCACAAGGATCTCTCCATGCTGACAAATCAGAGATCAAGAATATGGATCCAAAGCATTCATGAATGACATTCAATGGTGGTTAACAGACATAGAAAAAAACAACAACAACAAATGATTCATGGGAAATATCCTGGCATGCTTCTGACTTGTTCTCTTAGAAATAATTCTGCCTGAAACCGGGACCTGAAGTTGTCATCTTGCACACAATAGCAAAAACAATCCTTCTCTAGTTTATGGAAAGCCACCAATTTTAATCATCTTTTATGGCCCATCTTAATTGTAGATCATGTTTAATGACAGTTTAAAAAATAAGTTATTCCCACTGACATCTTTATGACCTACTTAATAACACAGATCAGGAGTTTTATTGGGTTGCATTCTGGGTATTATACACAAACTTGGAAATCAAAGGGGGAAAAAATTACCCCTATAAAGTTATGGATTGTGGCATGGGAAAATGCTGATAATGGGCTTACAGGAGAATTGTTCCTGATTACATGGGTTACCCTGGGCTTTTATTTCTGCATCTGGATAATAATTGCCATTTTACTGCAAAAGCTGAGTGTTGGATAAAGACTTCCCTTAAGGGGTAATTTAATTTTATAATAAAAAATTTTTTAAAAATGAAGCTCTGCCCAGGGTCAGTATTAAGGAAGAGCAAAGAATATTTGAAGAATTTCCCTCCCTCCTCCAACAACAGTCACCTTCCCAGAGGCCTGCTCTGCTGGATTCAACTTGAATATTTGAGGATTTGATTTCTTGATACATTACAGGAATGAAAGGGACAGGGAGGGAGCATGTGAAAGGCTTGCTCATTAAATTAACAATGCTACTTCACATTTGGAAAAATAAATAACAAAGCAAAGGGGTAAAAAGAAAGTTTAGAAAACACTTGCTGGGTGGTATGTACATAGTGAAGGTAAAGTTTGTTCCAAAGCAATGTTCTTCTGGAAGTTGGAAAGAAGTTGAGTGAGCATACCTGAGTTCCACTCCTGGCTAAATATAATTCAATTCAATTCAACCAATAATCATTAAGTACCTGCTCTTCAAGGCCATAGACACAAAGGAAAAAGATCATTGGCTCTAGAGTTAGAAGTCCTGCATTCAAATCTCACTTCTAATGCCTCCTCCCTGTGTAGCTTTGGGGACATTATTTAATTTCCCTGGGCCTCAATTTCTTCATCTGTAAAACGATAAGTTTGTATAAAATGTTCTCTAAGGTTCCTTTCAGCTCAGGAGTTATGATCCTGTGAATAGTCCCTGGCCTCAAGGAGCTTACATTCTCTGGAATATAACGTACATCTTGAAACTTTTTACCCACAGTTCCTTGCCAGGCCAGTTTCCTTTTTTGACTTCATTTTCCTCATGAATAAAGTGACGAGTTGAATCAAAGAATGTCCAAATTGCCTGGCATCTTTTAATTCCAAATCTTATAGTATCTTTTGAGGTTCATAGGACCTAGCAAGGTTCTTGGCACATAGTAGGCACTTAATGAATGTTTGTTAATCGATTGTTTGAGGCCCCTTTCATTTTTTTCCTTTTTTTTGTATTCTGTGCTGTGGCCTCTTCTATTCTGTACTCAACTATCAGGGAACACTCTTGTTGATGGCTACACCATTCTAGAACTCAATAGGTACTTGTTAGCATAAGAAGTCCAACATGGAAAAATGTTCTTGACTAAAACAAAATAAATAAAAACCAAGCAGAATTAAAAAAAAAAAAACCCTCTGAATCAAAATGTTCTTCGTTCAATGAACATTTATGGAGCATTTACCACATGCCCTATTCTGGCTGTTGTTGTTATTATGATTATTGTTTGCCCTATTTTTTTGAAGAGGACCAAGGACATCATGGGTGGTGTATTGACTTATGCATGAATTCCATTTAAGCGAGGCAGAGTTGCACAAAATCATAAGTCTCACTTTTCCAGATCATCTAAGGCTGGTGGCAAGACAAAATTCAGGACAACGATCAATGGCCTGGGATGCAATGGATGACCTTTGTTCTGGTGCAATGTAGTGAAAAAGAATAAAAACATAGCAATTTGCAAGGCACTATGAAAGGAAGCCTAGTGTTGCTGATAGAGATCAGGACTTGGGATCAGGATATACTAATACTTAATTTTCACATCTGATCCTTATCGACTGGGTAAGCAAAGGGAAATCATTATTTCTCTTTGCCTCAATTTCCCCATCTCTTAAATGGAAATGATAATGCCTGAAGTGCCTGTTTCAGAAGAGTTTCCCAGGGCCCAATGAGATACAGGATATAAAAAACTTTGAAAAATTTCAAGCACTATATAAACATAGAAAGGGCAGTTTTCATTACAGAGCGGAGCGGGGGGGGAGTGAACAGTAAGAGGCATGTACAAATAAATTTGATACAAGGAAGAATATGATAAAGGCAAAGAAAAAACCCACAAAAATGTTTTAGGTAAACCTGAGAAGTCATTCAATATGCATTTAATAAGGGCTTAAGATGTGCCAGGCATAGGGGTGGCTAGGTGGTGCGGTGAATAGAGGACTGGTCATGGAGTCAGGAGGACATGAGTTCAAATCTGGTCTCAGACACTTAACACTTACTAGCTGTGTGACCTTGGGCAAGTCATTTAACCCCAATTGCCCTGCCTTCCCTCCTCCAAAAAGAAAAAAAAATGATGTTTCAGGCATTATGATAAACCGGAGAAATGCCAAAAACCAACAATTCTCTTTTCCCCTCAAGGAGCCAATAGTGAGAGCAATCTATTTAAGCATCATAAATATAAAATGACTTTATTTTAGTTACTAATCTATCTGATACTCTTGGGAAAATCTCCTTTCAAATCCCCCAACTGCTGGGGTGGACTCAGTCTGCCTTTCATCTTCTCTTCTTATACCTATCACCATTGTCCTAATGAAGTTAGACTAATTTATCATGATCTTGTGGATGTTTTGTCTAAACTCTCTAGACAGTTGATTGAAAGACCTGGTTTCAAGAAGTCTTTTTTGTCCCTAGAGATGAACCACCCTCTGCCCTTGACCTCATTTTTTATATCCTGTATCTCATTGGGCCCTGGGAAACTCTTCTGAAACAGGCACTACAAGCATTATTATCTCCATTTAAGAGATGGGGAAATTGAGGCAAAGAGAAATCATGACTTCCCTTTGCTTACCCAGTCAATAAGGATCAGAGGTGAAAATTGAGTATTAGTATATCCTGACCCCAAGTCTTGATCTCTTCAACTACACTAGGCTTCCTTTCATACTGTATTGCAAATTGCTATGTGAGTCACTGTGAAAGAATCACTGTGAAAACCTTTGAAAAATTTTTAGAGATTCTTCAGTCTTAAGAGGAAGAAATAAGTAATCTATGAACATTGAAAAAAAAACAAAGATTGAGGAAAGTCTGGCTAACAAACTCGGTATGTTAAAAAAGGAAATTGTGTGAAGGCACGAGGTGGAAGATTGTTCCACTAAAGCACTCTCTAATGCTGAAATTTGGCAATTCTGGGGTTCTGCTAACATCTCAGAGACAACTCCCCTTTGGGAGAATCTACTCGCAGAGTTGGATTTGGAGAAGGAAATGGCAAACCACTCCAGGATGTATGCCAAAGAAAACCCAGATGGGTCACAAAGAGTTGGATGGCTAAAATGATTACATAAGACCTCCAGAGTACAAAAGCCCTTCACATATCTTTGAGAAATTCCTGAATTTTAGAATAACAATTCATTATAATACTACCTGAAATGATAATTGTGAATGCTTTTGATGTTAACAAGCATCAGGATTGTGAATATTTCTGGCAGAATTAAGGAGCCACCATTCATTTTAAACTTACTATGAATTTGTTCAATGGGATCTCCATTTAACACCTTTCAGGAACAGAGGTATTAGGGTGGGTGGATTTTGGACTATGTAACACATTGTGGAATGGGTGCAGTGCCACCCTATTTTACCTCTAAAGAAATGATTGCAGAATTTGAGGAAAAAAATAGCAGAAAGACCATTGGTTTTAGATTCGTAGGATATGAGTTCAAATCTCATCTCTGCTACTTCCTAGTCAGTCAATAAGCATCTACAACAAGCACCTACTATGTCTCTGTGTATTAAGCACTTGGGATACAAAGACAAGAAGGAAAAAAAACCCAACACTTTATGCTTTTAAGGAGCACGCTGTAACAGGGGAAGCAACACATAGATAACTATTTACAACCAAGATATACACAGTTTAAATTGTTGGGTGACCAACCTCCTGACCTCAGTTTGCTCATGTGAAAAATGAAGGGATTGCACTAGATAACCTCTGCCATCCTTTCTAGATCTAGTACTATGATTTTATAATAATACATGTTCTTGAGAAGGTTAAAGTCACCTGTCATAAATAATCAGGCACAGGAGTGCTTTAGTAAGGTCTAGCAAGCTCCTACCTGGCACTATGACCTGATCTTATTGGGTACCTAGCCCACCTCCGCTCTGAAAATTCAAAAGAAAGAAATCTTGCCTGAGCTCAATAGTGTGGTAGTATTGGGATGAGGAAGATGAAAGGAGGTAAGAAGAACAGGAGAGATTGCAACTCCTCTATTTTTTCATTTAAAATGCTTCAAAACCTAGCTCCAACTTATTTTTCCTGACTTATTTCACATTATTCCCTCTAGTACATTTAACATTCCAGGAAAACGAGCCTATTTATTCAAGAGCGAAAATCCTGCCTCCATATTTAGACCAAAACTATGCATAAAATGTGCTCTTTCTCCATTTCTGCCTCTTAGTAGCCTCAGCTCCCCACTCAGGTGCTGTCTCCTAGAAATGATCCTGCCTGCCTCCCCTCAAAGTAATGCTTTGTGCCAATGTTGCATATCATTTTATTAACTTATCTTCATACACTCCCTATAGAATGTCAGTTACTTAAGGACACGTATTGTCTTTCATTTTGTCTTTTGATACCCAGCAATTAGCTTAGTGTGCTTAATAATGAATTACTAAATTCATTACTTAATACATACCTTTTGGATTTAATTGAATTGTTGAATCATACTAAAATTTGAAGCAGCTAGGAGAAGGACAGAGGAAGGGAGAGGGGGAAAGAAAGGGGAGAAGAAGAGAGGGGAGGGGGAGAAAGAGAAAAGAAGAAAACAAGGAAAGGAGAGAG
>NW_027187400.1:31017137-31029930 GCF_028583685.1 Petaurus breviceps papuanus | reverse complement strand
AGAGAGAGAGAGAGAGAGAGAGACAGAGAGAGACAGAGAGAGAGAGAGAGAGAGAGAGAGAGAGAGAGAGAGAGAGACAGAGAGAGAGAGAGAGAGAGAGAGAGAGAGAGAGAGATTATATTTTCATTGAAGGTCCTTTTTAATCCAATGACATAAGTTACATAGATCCCCACTGGTCATTTCTTATAAGGGATAGTAACCATGATTTGCTCCTTCCTTCTTTCCCCTTATATAGATTCTTTACTAACTTTCAGGAGGAAAGTCTTTCTCTCCATCTAGGCCAAACATGAGCTAAAGTTCAAGCCCCAATCCCTGGTGGATGGTTAAATGACAAAGGTAAATACTTCTTTGTGAGTCTGAGTTCCAAATGTCCTGCATTCTAAGAACCTGGATTATCGCCCCAGACCCCCTTTCACAACAGCCCCTAATAGACTAACATGAATAAAGGTAATGGGGCGGGATGCTGAGTATATTTTACAGTTACAAATTGCCCACTGAGGCTAAAAAGGTTTAATGGGATATTTAATTGTAGAAAGATTCTAGGCTGCTAGCAGCCCCTGCCTTTGGACAAACTGAGCAAGAGAGAGGCTTTAAAAAAAGACAGGTCTTTAAGAAGAAGTAGCTCAAAGGTTTTCCAAAGCCCCATGGGGAGGAACCAATTAGATCAGAGCTTACAAGTGGAGGAGACTGGCTAACAGTTGACCTGAGTAGATTAAATTGACAACTATTAATTATTCACTTTAAAGTGTGTGAGTCTGGATGTCTAACTAGATACTGAGCACTTAGAGCAGGTCTTTACTAAACATTTTCAGAGATGTACATGTTGCCTGAGAGAAAGGAAGGTGTGGCAGAAGAAATATTGAGCTCAAAGTTAGGAAGATCCTGATCCAAATCCAGCCTCTCATCATTACTGTTTTTGATGAAAACTTTCTTATCCTCTATGTAACTCACATAATTCTTCAATACAAAATGGTAGAAAATCAAAGAACACCAGATTTGAAGTCAGATGACCTCTGTTCTTTATTGCCTGTGTGACCTTCAGCAAATCACTGACTTAGTGAAGTCATTAACTACATAGGTTACTATGTGGTCCTCAATTTCCCCATCTGTGAAATGAGAAGTTGGGATATATGACTTCAATGATTGCTTCCAGTGCTGAATTTGTAATTATATGGTTTCCACTAAGTTATACAGTGTCAAGATTGGTGAAAGGAATTCCCAGACTGCATGCTGGTTAAGGAACATCATTCAATTACTCCCTTATGTTACTAGGACCATCAAACTTTCAGTGGAAAGAAACCTTAGAGTTTATCTAATTCACCTTCTCATTTTACATATAAGTAAACTAAGACCCAGAGAAAAGAGGCATCTTGCCAAAGTCAAACATGTGGAAAGAAACAGAAATGAGATTCACACCTAAGTCTTTTTCTTCTAAATCCAGGGCTAACTAAAGTCAGAAGAGTTTAGAAGGGAGAGGGGGAAAGAAAGGGGAGAAGAAGAGAGGGGAGGGGGAGAAAGAGAAAAGAAGAAAACAAGGAGAGAACAGAGAGAGGTTATATTTTCATTGAAGGTCCTTTTTAATCCAGTGACGTAAGTTACATAGATCCCCATTGCTCATTTCTTTTAAGGTATAGTAACTTTATAAGACTAGAATCAAGTGAAGAAAACTTATTAGCTCTGTAACTTGCATTGAACCTCTGAGTTTTAAGGAGTCTCATCAATAAAATGAGAAAAGTGACCCTTTCTATAACTCTCTCATTGAATTCTTATGGGAATCCTTTGAAGTGGAGTATGCACAATGATTGTAAACTAAAAGGGATGAAGGATAGGGATTGGTCTTGGTATTTCATTTGTATAGGGATCTCTTAAATAAGGAAACTCCCTTTTTCTGTTGACCTCAGTACCTTCTTTGAAGTTTATAGTCTTAGAAAGTTGCCTAGAGTACCGGCAGTTGAAATAACTTTCCCAGATCAGTCACTATTTGTCAGACATAGAATTTACATAAAGGTTTTCCTTATTCCAAGAACAATTCACTACACAGTATGGTATATTGCCTCCATGGTAATCTAAAATACTTTGTAAATATGCTACATTTTCCTCCTTATCTCCATCATTATCACTCCATGGGATTTTAGGTTCACCAAGTCTTTTTTTTAAGAGTTCTTTTCCATCTGGAAGAGCAAAAGATCAAGAATATTAAGGGAATTAATGAAAACAGAAAGTGAAAGCATGTAGTCTAATAATTCCAGATCTTAAATTTTATTGTAAAGTGGTAAATCTGGTATTAGATAAGAAATAAAGTGATGGATTAATGCAATAGATTATGTACACAATACACAGAAGGAAAGGGTCATAGTACTAAATCTAGTGTTGATAAACCAAAAGATTCAAGCTTTTTGGACAAGATTTCATTATTTGACAAAAAAATATATATATCAACATCTCTCACCATATAACAAGATAAGATCACAATGGAATGATTTAGACATAAAAGGTGATACCACGGTAAATTAATGGAAGGTGGAATACTTTACCTGTCATATCTATGAATAAAAGAAGAATTTATGGTCAAACTAAAGATAGAGAAAATTATAAGATACAAAGTTGGTAATTTTGATTACATTGTATTAAAAGGTTTTTGCACAAACAAAACCAATGTAACAAAAATTAGAAGAAAAGCAGAAAGCAAGATTTTTTTTGACAAGTATCTCTTAATAAAAGCCTCATTTCTCAAATACATATAGAAATCAACTAAATGGTCAAGGGATATATAGGCAATTTTCAGATAAAGAAATCAAAGCTGTCTATAATTATGAAAAGATGCTCTAAATCACTATTGATTAGAGAAATGCAAATAAAAACATCTTACCTTACACCTATCAGATTTGGTTAATATGACAGAAAAGGAGAATGATAAATGTTAGAGGGGATATAAACAAATTGGAATACTAATGCACTTTTGGTGGGGTTGTGAACTGATCCAAACATTGTAGAAAGCAATTTGGAACTAGGGGTAAAGGGCTGTAAAACTGTGCATACCCTTTGACCCAGCAATTCCACCACTATGTCTGTATCCCAAAGAGATCAAAAGGAAAAAAGAAGACATATCTATACTGCAAAAATATAGCAGCTCTTTTAATGGTGGCAAAAATGGAAATTGAAGGAATACACATTAATTGGGGAATGGCTGAGAAAATTGTGGTATATGGGTGTAATGGAATATTATTGTACTATGAGAAATGATGACTAGTATGTTTAAAAAAACAAACAAACCTGGAAAGACTTATAAGAACTGATGCAAAGTGAAGTGAGCAGAACCAGGAAAACATTATACACAGTAACAGCAATATAAAACAATGATCAAATAACTACAGTTGTTTTCAGGATTACAATGATCCAAGACATTTCCTAAGATATTTTCATGATGAAAAACACTACCCACTTCAGAGAAAGAACTGATGGAGTTGTAATGAAGATTTTCATGTTTTTCACCATTTTTGGTCTGTTTTCTTTCACATAATTAATATGGATATGTGTTTTGCATGACTGCACATGCATAACCTATATCAAATTGCTTATTTTCCTGGGAGTGGGGAGGGGATGGATGGATGGAGAGAATTTGGAACTCTTTTTTTGAAATCATGTTAAAATTTGTTTTTACATACAATCTGGGGAAATATTAGTTTTGAAAGATAGTTCTTTTCAATATTCAATTTGACCACATTTTTGGAATCTGCTCCAACTCCTCATTTTCACAGATGAGGAAACGGAGCCCCAGCAAGGGTAAATGACTTCCCTAAGGTCACACAGGTAATAAATGACAAAATTGGAATTCAAAATTGATTTTTACTAGGTACTACAGGAATTGAATTTTTTTCCTTAAGAAAAATTTCCCAGCAAAAACATGGATATTTAACAAGTAAGGGTCTCACATTAGCCAGTTTTTTTTTTCTCATGCTCCTTTCCCCCCAAGCTTGAGTGAATCAGACAACATCTCAAACATTTAGCTGCTCTGTTGTTTTTCCAATTCCTATTCCTTTATCTAGTATCTGTTTATGTTCCAATTGTCAGGATGGCCCAGCCCATCCATATTTCAGGAACAGATGCTAAAACTAGCATCAGAGGAGGTATTTTTTATAACTCTGAGTCACAACTTTCCTTTAGGTAAAGTGATCTCCAAAACTGTGTGCCATGGCCTGCCAATATCACAGACTTCACAGGACTTGGAGTTAGAACAACCTTAGTGACCAACAAATATAACCCATCCCTAAAGTGAAAACTCACTAACAATCAATGAATCAACAAGCATTTTTAATCTCCCACAATGTATTGTTACAACATAGGCAATAAGTGGTAATCTTGAATACTTTCTATGATAGGGAACACACTACCTCTTGAAATAGGTCATTCCCAACTTGGTAAGTTCTACTCCTTAACATTTTTTTTCTTTTCTCTCCCAACATCAAGCCTCAGTTTGCCTCATTTATGACTTAAACCACGATTTATGGATATAAGCAGAATAAATCTAACCTCTCTCTCAAGTAGTAGCCTTTCAAATACTTGAAGATAGCTATCTTATTTCTAGATTCTTCTCTAAGCCCCACAATTTCCATTTCTTTCATTCCATTCTCATATATCATGAACTCAAGTGCTTTAGTGGATGGAATTCTGAATCTAGAGTGAGGAAGACCTGACTCCAAATCTAGCCTCAGACACTTAATGGCTGTTTGATCTTGGGCAAGTCATTTAACCTTTATATGTCTGTTTCATCAACTGTAAAATTGGGGATAATTATAGCACCCATCTCAAAGGGTTCTTGTGAGGATCAGAAGAGATAATATTTGTAAAGCATTAAGCACAGTGCCTGGCATATAGTAGGTGCTTAATAAATGTTTGTTTCCTCCCATTTCACCATCTTGGTTGCCCCACTCCAGACATTCCAATCTATCAATGTCTCTCCAAAAATGTGTGCATAACTAAAGACAATAACTTAGATGTGTACTGACTAGGTCAGAGGTAAAAAAAAAAACAGTGCTCAGAAAACTCAGTACCCTACCATTTCAGGTTTTCTACCATCAAAGCAGTACTTCCCTTGTGACTAAAGGCTATTTCCTTTCTTGTAGGAGCATTGGATGTAGAACTATTAAGAGACAATGATTATTTATACCAAATCACACCTTCACCATAACTACTTAAGCCACCTGGAAGAAGTCACATGATCTTTCTGGCTTCAGTTTCCTCCCCATGAAAATAAAAGAATCAGACTAAATGACCTCTTAGAGCCTTCTAGCTCTAAATCATAATCTCATGATCCTTAATTTTAATGCCTTTTTTATGGAGGGGAAATGCAGTTTCATTGACACATGATGCACTTGAAATCAGGAAGACCCAGTCCAAATTTTGCCTCTGAACACTCATTATGTGTCTGTGAATAAGTAACTTACTATTTCTGAGCCTTAGGCAACTTTAAGATTTACTATCCCTGTCTGAAATAGACACATACGTCTACATGTAGATAGCTTGCTGTCTGTATTGTTAATTTGAGTTACCACACCATGAAATCAAAGATATTTCACATAGTTATTCTTGCATTTAACTTTGATTTAACAAATATTTCCCAGAAAAAAAAATAAATCTCCAAACACAGTTTATCTTCCTTACCCATGTACCCCCAAATAAACAAAGCCACCTGAGTCATCATTGCTGATAATTCGGTTTGATCACCTTCCTTTAGAATTTATAATGTATTAACAAAAAATATAAACATGTCCTCTTCAATAATATGATGCTAACATAGTTTATATTTTGCTTGGGGTTTGTTCACTTTAAATGTATTCCTTTATATCTCTATGGTCAGCTGCTATATTATCCTTTTGTCTTTTTTTTTTAATGCTACGTCATTTCCTACAATTCTTTCCATATTTCTTTGCATTCTCCACATTTGGCTTTCCCTACAGTGCAATAGCATACGATAACATGGCAATTTGTTCCAACATTTATCACTGGATATATATTTTGCTTCCAACTGTTTTGTTTCTACTGTAGTAGTAAACACCCTAGCACACCCAGAATCAGGGAAAGTTCTCAGAGTCGCTTAAGTTTATCAAGGGGCCAAGGGGCAGGGAAGATCTTCAGATTCTCATTCCCATAACATCACACATATCTCCATCATGGTTGTGTATGTGTGCAGGCATGTAAAAATGGGCCTTAATTTCTCATTAATTAACCTCCATGAGAAAGAGAAACAATAATAGAATCACTGTGTTTTCTTAAGTAAATAAGTTTTCTTCCATAAATCTTCATCATTTTAGAGAATATTAAAATAATTTTGTTTCTCTACCAGTGAATTAGTATAGCTATCTGAACATAGGTTCCCCGTCATTTCATTAATTTCTTTAAACTTTTTTCCCCTTATTTTATGACTGTGAACTGATATCTCTAGTAGGGATTTGGAAGATTTCTTTTTTTCTTTTTTTTCCAAAGGCTATTGATGGTTTTATCATTTCTATTTTTATCCTTTGGCAGCATTTATGTACCAGGGAAATAGCTCTTAATGTTACAGCTTGTCTAAAATAGATTTTTTAAAAGTAATTGGGGTTGAGTAACTTGCTCAAGGTTACACGGCCAGGTGTTTCTGATTGTGGTGCTAAGTATCTGAGCCCAGATTCAATCCCCCAGGTCATCCCAATACTGGGGCCAGTACTCTTACTCGCTGTGCTACCTGGCTGCCCCTCAAATAGATTTTTGATATCCAAATTTTTTAGAGTTATTTAACATAATTTTTCCTAATCAATCCATTTCATTTTAATTTGAGGCATATAGATTCATTTTATGAAAAAAATTAAATTTCATAAAATAAAACTATCTGTTTTGCATTTAAAACTTTTCTATGTTTAATTACAATTTCTTCCCTTAACCACAGATATGGAATTCATAGATTTTCATTGTTCTGGGATATTTATGATATACTCTTTCTATTCATAATCATTATATCCATTTAGAATTAACTGTGTATTATAGGACTTTGGTCTAAGTCTCTTTTATGAATATCCCACACATGCACTTTTTGTTTTTCATTTGCCCAATATAGATTCAATTATTGGGATGACAGAATAAAGAGTGCCTTCTCCGAAATTTTGTGCTTTTGAATTTACTGACTACTCAATTATTGTGTATATGTGGATCTTGGGATCACAGATTAAAACTCAAAGACAGTTGGTCCAGTTTCTTCATTTTGTGGATGAGGAAAGTGAGGTTCAGAAAATTTAGGAAATTTGCCTGTTGTCACCTAAGTAGCAGCCATGAGAAGTAGGATTTGAATACAGAGGGCCAGAGGGATGGACTAGATGGCCTCCAAGATCAACTTAAAGGAACTAATGTTAACTGTCAATCCCATTTGATATCTCATCCGTGGGTTCTGTGAAGGCTGGGTGAGAGTTTTATTTGTAGAAGTCATCTGTGTCTCAGTACATGAAGTCTCAGAATTTTTGCATTTTATTATTTTAATTGCAATCTCACTCTTTTTTTCTTTTCCTCTTGGTTATGTTAATAATATAGAGAAATGCTAATGATTTTGTTTGTTTATTTTTAATCTTGCTGCTTTTTGTAAGTTATTAGTAACATTATTTTTGTTGATTTTGTAGTTTTTTTAAGGAAATCATCATATTAACTGGGTATAAAAATATATTTGACTCATCTTTGCCACAGTTTAGTGGAGATGATAAACACCCTCGTTTCTCCAATATGTGAATATGTGTGTGTATTAGATTTAGTGTGTGTGTGTCTATAAGAGTGGGGGGGAGATATTTTGACTATATAATGATAAGACAGAACTC
This sequence comes from Petaurus breviceps papuanus, assembly GCF_028583685.1. Taxonomy (NCBI): domain Eukaryota; kingdom Metazoa; phylum Chordata; class Mammalia; order Diprotodontia; family Petauridae; genus Petaurus; species Petaurus breviceps. Next base: position 31,022,095 of record NW_027187400.1, on the reverse strand, counting down.
ATTGGAAAAGACCCTGATACTGGGAAAGATTGAAGGCAAAAGAAGAAGGGGACAGCAGGAATGAGTTGACTAGATAGTGTCATGGAAACAATGAACATGAACTTGAGAGATAGGGGAACATAAAGGAACCTGGCATGCTTTAGTTCATGGGGTCATGAAGATTTGGAGAGAACTGAGTTACTGAACAAGAAATATGTGTGCATACACACATATACATACATAATACATATGTATAAACGCACACAAATATATATGCACATATATGTATGTATTATTAAACACACACACACAAACCAATAACTACCCTTGACCCCACTGTCTGGAATCCAGACATGCTACATTTAACATTTAAAACATTCTCAAGCTTCTGTGGAGTCCTTAGGAGAGTTGGGAATGTCTATGTTTTCTGCTATTGGCTCCCTCCCCCAACAATTATGTCCCCCCAATTGTAAGGGTCCTCTGAATCCCAGTTCCATTTAACCATTCAAGAGTCAGATTAATTTTTATAAAGAATATTTACCTCAAAGTTGTAATAGGAACAAAATATACAAACGTCTCTGCCCCCAAAAGTGGAGACATAATGAGTGGGAGAATGAAACATTCAATGAACACTGCAGGAAAGAAAAGACTTTCCTTGTCCAATAGATTTAAAAGACACAGATTGTTCTGGATACAAAGTCTTTCAAAAGAAACTCCTTCCATCCATGTCATGGGGTGGGGAGTGGGGTTAGGTGAAGGGATAAGAAGCGAATTCCGAGATAGCAGCTATAGGAATCAGGAAGTTATTTTACTCTGTCTCTTTTAATTCTGATACCTTTCCTCTTTGGTTATCTCCAATCTATGCTGTATGTAGATGGCTTGGAAATAGTTGTTTGTCTCCTCCATTAGACTGTAAGCTCCTTGAGGGCAGGGACTGGTTTTGTTTTTCTTTGAGTCGGCAGTGCACAGGACCTGAGTAATGGCAAGCAAAGTAGTACAATGCTGCTCTTTTTTTTTTTAGCTAATTGAGAGCCTAGCCTTTGATTGCATCATAAGTCTTGTTGGAAACAGTATACTTTGGTGTTGCCCTTAATAGGCCTAATGTCATCACATGGAGCCCAAGGTTGGAGGAGTTTGCCAAAAGAGTGGAACAGGAAGGAGCAGAAGACAGCTGGGACCAAGCAGAATCGAGAGGCAGAATGCTTGTGATTTCAGCACTCTGTTAATCTGTGTTACTTTCTGGGAACTAAGAGAGAGAGAGAATGCTTACAATTTTGGTGCTCTGTTGATTTACATTACTTTCTCTGAGCTAAGAGAGAGAATGTTTGTGATGTCAGCACAATGTCTATCTGTTCTGTCTGTATTTGATATTACTTTGTCAGAATGAAGCATCTGTCTGTTGAAAGAGGACTTTGCTGCTGTTACAGAAGTCCTGAAAGAGGACTTTACTGCTGTTAAAGAAGTCCTGTGACTTTACTGTTGAATTGTGTTTGATTTCTCAGACAGAAGCCTTGTCCATAGATTTGTGTTACTTTGTCAGGCAGTGAATTGAGATGATAGTGCTGGCAATGTGTGTAAATATTGTTGTAACTGTTAAGGTTAATGTGTTTAAATATTGTTGCAGCTCTGTTAAGCTTTGTTTTCCTAGAAGCAGAAGTTGAGAAGAGTTTGGAGTGGAACTGTCCCTATAAGCTGAGATATAGAAGCATAGTAGAGAGCTGACTAGGTGTGAATCCAGGCAAGACTCTGGTGAATCAAGACAAGAGTTGGGAGGGTCAGCCCATGGAAGAGGAATCAGCCTCTAGTAAAGATGAAAGGAGACTTTACTTGGGTACTCTGTATTGACTGATGAGATTGTGAATTATTATGACCTAGGGATGGATGGTGTTTGTTTGTACTTTCTGCTACCCTTTAAGGATGATTGACTTAAAGATGATTGGAAACCAGTCTGGAGTCAAGATGAAAGAGGAGTTAACTTGGGTGCTGTGTATCAATTGAAGAGATTGTGATTTATTGAATGATATGTTTTGTTTAAGACAATGTGACCACCTCTAAGTTGTTATGTTATATTATTGTGAATGTTGTGCTTTAGTTCCTTGGATGTTTTGCTTTAGTTTATTGCTGAATAAATAGAGAGTTCACAATGCTGTGCAATTAGATTAGATCCTTAAAGTTATTCACAGCAGCAGTCCTCAGGACAGCTGCTCATGATTGACTTTACAACCTGGCATACAATAAGTGTTCAATATATACTTGTTGATGGGCACATTAGGTAGTGAGTACAAAATGCCTGAGAACTTTAAAATGCTGTATAAATGTCAACCACCACTACCAGCAGCACACAAGTTCCTTGAGGGTAGGTGCTGTTTCATTTCCATCTTTGTCTTAGCCTAGTACAGTGTCTGGCACATAGTAGGTCCTTAACAAATGCTTAGCAATCTTACTGATTGATTAATGATACACTGATATCATTAGCTCCTTGAGGACAGGGACTATCTTTTGCCATATTTTGCATCCCCAGTATGTAGTACAGAGACTAGCACATAGTAGGCACTTAATAAATATTCACTAATTGATGATTGATTTGATGGGATTGTATTTTCAAAGCAAGGATGATGATTTTCCCACATTTTTTGAGTGTTATATATGTATTTTAAATTCCTAGGAAATTCACTGAAATACATAATTAATTTCCTTCAAAATATTTATTATAGGCACTAACTTGTTTTGTCTCAAATTATATAAATATGTGAAGGATCCAGGGTTTTGTGATTCTTTGGAATTGTTAGTGATGTCCCTCCATCATTGCAGATTATAACCCAGCCAATGACTTACTAAATAACTACCAGGGACTTCCTTGAGGCCCTTATGAGTAAGTGACACCTTGGGTCAAACAGTTCATTTATGAGAGAGATGGGATTTTAACCCAAACTTAACTGACTATAAGCCCAATGTTCTATCCACTACACCACACTGCCACCACTTGACAAAAGCTGGCCAACAAAAAGCAGGGATTCTAAAAATACCTCACGTTAGCAAACTTCCTTCCCCTGCCCTGAAAACAACAGCTTGTGTGAGCAGGAAAACATCACAAACATTTTACCAACATGTTGCTGTTGGAATTTCTGTTCTCCTCATGACTTGCCTAACTCACGTTTGGCAGCACGGCACAGCCCATATGCACTTCAGGAACAGATGCAGGAATCAGCTTCAAAGGGAGAGGTGCTCCTTGTTTCTCTGCATCACAGATCCCCTCAGAGCCAGGTGGTTTTCAGTCTGTGTGCCATCGTCCATTTATGCTTCCTACAAAACTTAGTATTCTGCCAATGTGGATGGCTTGGCACCAAACTGGAGCCTTTCGTTGGAGGAGAACTTTATATCTTTCACTCAGGGTGATAAAATGAAAGGCTAGATGAAGCCATATTGATCACATAGATTTGTATGAAAACAATAAAAACACAAACACAAAATGAGGGTCATAATTGTAAAGTAATGACTCCAAAGCTATTCCAGTGGTGAGGAGTTGAGCTGCATTTCAAACATAAATCCTGATTTCTCTAAACTCAATGAATTTTGTTTCTACTCCACCTGCTGCCTTCTAATTGACTTCCCACCGTCTTCCCACTCCAGTCCATGCTACACCAAGCCCCAAAAGTAATGGTCTTAGTGTACATTTCTGACCATGTCACAACCCTGCTCAAAAAGTCTCCATGGCTTCATATTGCCTCTAGGATAAGAGGCAGGCCCATCTACACAGCATGTAAGATCTTCCACAATCTCGTGCACCAGCCCGCCTTTTCAGGGTTCTCAGGAATCGCTCATCTTCACTGCTTGGTCCAGCCATTCTGTCTTACTCACTGTCCCTAGTATAGGACCTTATGTCTTTCACCTCTGGTCCTTTGCCCAGTGAAATCCATATAGTCTACCTCTTGTTCCTTGAATCTTTCACTGCATTCACTCAGGATCCTACATGAGACCTCTCCCGATTTCCCTCAGTGGCTATCGATTTCCCCCAACAATCACTCTGTATTTGTTTATTTGCCTTTGCTTTTGATATGCATGAAAATACTATAACTATATTTTATATAACTATGTACACATATACATGTATATATACATGTGTATGCATACATGCATGAGCACATATATGCATGTATATTGTGGGGCATGCATGTTAATGTATGTGTGTATGTATACACACATGCTTGCATGCATATATCAGCTAGGTGGTTCAGTGGGTAAAGTGCTGGGCCTGGAGTCAGGAAGATCTCCATGTAAATCTGGCCTTACACACATACTAGCTATGTGAGCCTGAGAAAACAACTTAACCTAGTCTACCTCAGTTTCCTCATCTGTAAAATAAAGATAATAGTAGGACCCACCTCCCAGGGTTGCTATGAGGATCAAATGAGATACAAAATTAGAATGTTTAATATAGTACCTAGAATGTAGTGGGTGGTTCATAGATACTTGTTTCTTTCTTCCAAGCCTTCCTGGGGATTCTTAAATATATGGAAAACGAATTTCAATATAATCAGTTTCCTTTACAGTACTATGTGGTTATTTTACACTTTTAAAATATTATATTAACACGTGGTCCATTGGCTGTGCCAAATGAACCAAGGGATCCATCACACACACACACACACACACACACACACACATTAACATGCATACAAGGTTAAAAATCCCTGCCCTGATACTATCTCTTTGATGATGGTAGTGGTGATGACAATGGTGATAAGAATGATGCCAGTGGCGGCCATTGTTATGGTGATAAAGGACAAAATGATAATAGTGATAAAACTGAAGATTATGGTGATAGAATGATAGGGATGATGATGTTTAAGACGATGATACTATTATGGAGGAGGAAGAGAAGGAGGAGGAGGAGGAAAAGAAGAAGAAGAGAGGAAAGGGGAAGGGGAGAGGAGGAGAAGGACAAAATAGGAAGAGAAAGAAGAACTTCCCCTCTCCCC
>NW_027187400.1:31001278-31017127 GCF_028583685.1 Petaurus breviceps papuanus | reverse complement strand
AGGAGAAGGACAAAATAGGAAGAGAAAGAAGAACTTCCCCTCTCCCCCTATGTCTCCATTACTTTGACCTTCATCATGGCCTTCTCCTACCTTCCCACTGTCCACCAATGCTTTCCCTCTTCCCTCTTTTTCAGCTTTCTTTTCTGTGTTGTCTTCCTCCATGAAATTGTAAGCTCATTGACAGTAGGGACTGTCTTCCCTTTTTGTATTTGTATCCCCAAAGCCTATCATAGTGAATGGAGCATAGTAGGTGCTTAGTAAATTCACTGATTGACTGGCAGGATGAACAAGAAGAGGAGGAAGAGATGGAAGATGTAGAAGAAGAGATAAAACTTGATTAGCTGAATTTATATGTTACTTAATAATAATTTACTTTCTATGACATTTTAGGGTACTCAAAGTGATTTTCTAACAACAATCCTAGGAGATTAGAGGCATGGGTATTATTATATTCATTTTGACAAAATTGTAAACTGATTCTTTGAGCAGGAGAAGTAACTTTCCTAAGGCTACAAACCTCATAAGTGTCAGGAAGGATTCACACCCCAATTACTTGTCCAAATCGAGAACTTTCCCAAAATGCTACACTGTCTCATATGTAAATAATGGGTAACAGTTTAGGCAATAGCTTAACTTTATGAACTGAATAATCAGTTTAACAGAAGAAAAGGAAACACCAAAGCAAATCACTCTGATACTTTCAGTCGTCACTTGCATACTTCACAGTTCTTTAAAAATGTACTGGCTTGGAGAGTAAGGGTCAAGATGGTGGAGTAGAAGCAGGAACTCCCTACTGCCCCAGCTTCCATCTTCACCAATTCATGTAAAAAGGGGACTCTAAACAAACTTTGGAGCTGCAGAACCCACAAAATGACACAGAGAAGCTTACCTCCCTCTGAGGACAGCCAGGCAGGCTGGCAGGAATCAACCAGCACAGCCCTCTGGGAGCTGAACCCAGGCCCCTATGAGCCAAGGCTTTAGCCCCAGAGTGGGCCTGACCAGCTGCCTGCTGGATAGACCCCAGATCAGCAGCAGCTGTGGCCGTTTCCAGATTTATCAACACGTAGATGCAAAGGACAAAGTAAGAGGTCAGTGCAGTCTGGACTTTGGGACCTAGTAAGTGGGAGTGTGTGGCTTTTGCCCCCAGGCAAGAAGTCGCTGAGATGCCAGCACAGCCAGCCAGTGCCATGCGGCAGCTTCAGCTCCTGGCCTACAGATTGTAGGGGGACCAAGCACCAGTCTGAGGGGTAATCACTCTTGCTTTAACCTTCTTGGATCTAAATTGCAGTCTAGGATTGAGGTCCTGGGGTGTGTGTCCAGCTTGCCAGAGCATGTGGAGACTCAGAGAAGGCACCCATCTAATACCTCTGGCAGCTGAGAAAACCCCAGTGTTTGGGACAAAAGCTCCCCTGTCTGGTGGCAGAGTCCTAATGTGGCAAAAATCCCAGGGGTCAAGTGACTGAGGAGCAACATGACCAGGCAAAAGAAATAAAGCAGACAGAAGATTCCAACATTACACTCCTATTTTGGGGACAAACGGAGCAAAGCATGGAACAGGAGGAAAACAGTGAAGTCAGAAGGCCTGCACCAAAAGCTTCAAAGGAAAATATGAGATGGTTACAGGCCATAGAGGACCTTAAGAAGCAGATAGGAGAAGTGGAGGAAAAATTGGGAAGAGAAATAAGTGGAGAAATGCAAAAAAATTCTGAAATGAGAGCCAACAGCCTGAGTGAAGAAAATAACACCTTAAAAAACAGACTAACTCAAAGGGTAAAAGAGGCTCAAAAATGCAATGAGGAGAAGAATGCCTTAAAAAGCCTAATTTGCCAGATGGAAAAAGAATCTCAAAAGCTCAATGAAGAGAATCATGGCTTCAGAATTAGATTGGAGCAAATGGAAGCTAATGACTTTATGAGAAATCAAGATGTTGTTACACAGATCCAAACAAATGAAAGAATAGAAGGCAATGTGAAATATTTCATGGGAAAAACCACTGACCTGGAAAATAGATTCAGGAGAGATAATTTAAAAATTATTGGACTACCTGAAAGCCATGATCAAAGTAAGGACCTAGAAATCATCCTCCAGGAAGTTCTCAAAAAAAAAAAAAAACTGCCCTGATGTTTTAGAACCAGAAGGCAAAATAGAGGTAAAAAGAATCCACTGATCACCTCCTAAAAAAGATCCCAAAAAGAGAACTCCTAGGAACATTATAGCCAGTTTCCAGAATTCCCGGATTAAAGAGAGAATATTACAAGCATCCAGGAAGAAATAATTTGAATATTGTGGAAACACAATCAGGATAACCCAGGATCTGGCAGCTTCTACACTGAGGGATCGAAGGGGTTGGAATATGATATTCTGGAGGTCAAAGGAGCTGGGATTAAAACCAAGAGTCACCTACCCAGCAAAATTGAGTATCATATTTCAGGGGAAAATATGGTCATTCAGTGGAATAGAGGACTTTAAAGCATCTTGATGAAAAAACCAGAGTTGAATAGAAAATTTGACATTTAGATACAAGGAGCAAGAGAAGCATGAGAAGGTAAACAGGGAAAAGAAATCATAAGGAACTTATCAAAGTTGAGCTATTAACATTTCTACATGGAAAAACAATAATTGTAACTTATGAAACTTTTCTCAGTAGTTGAAGGGAATAGAAATATATATACATATATATATGTGTGTGTGTGTATACACACACATATGGCTATATATGTGGGTATATGGTCATATGAATACATATGTGAATGTGTATATATGTTTATATGTATACATAGAAAGAGGGCATAGGACCAATTTAACAGGAAGGGATGATACTTAAAAAGTGAAATTAAGAGGTGAGAGAGGAATATAATTAGAGCAGATGGGAAGAGACAGAATGTGGTGAACTATCTCATATAGAAGAGGCAAGGGGAAATGGTTACAATGGAGTGGAAGAATAGGAAGGCAAAAGGGAAATGGTCAACCTTATTCCCATTGAAATTGGCTTGGGGAGGGAATGAAATACACACTAAATAGGGTATCTCACCCTCCAGGAGAGTAGGGGGGAAGGGGATGAGAAGGGGGGATGATGGAAGGGAGGGCAGGCTCAGGGGGAGGGAAGTTGGAAGCACTCACTTTTGAAAAAGGATGAGATCAAAGTAGAGAATAGAACAAGTGGGAGGTGGGGAGGGAGGGAGGGAAATATAGTCAGTTTTTTTACAATATATCTATTATGTTATTGTTTTGCATTAGCTACACATGTACAGCCTATACTGAACTGCTTATCTTCCCAGTAAGGGTGGGTGACAAGGGAGGAAGAGAATGATTCAAAGTTTTAAAATCAAATATTCAAATATATACTATTATTAATACTATTTTACATGTAATTGGGAAATAAGATATTCAGGCACTAGGGAATAGAGATCCACTGGAGAAGTCGAAAGGGGTATGGGAGAAAATATGGGAGAGAGCAGATTGGAGGAGGGGATATCCTGTGGGACTGCTATTTTGGATTGGTGGATAGGGGGAAAACGGGGAGAAAATTTGTAACTCAAAATCTGGTGGAAATGAATGATATAAATCAGAAGTTAAAAAAGCATTTGAAAAATAAATAATTTTTTTTTTTAAATGTACTGGCTCCCTCCCTGGGAGGAGAGAGCTATTTGAGGAATGTCTTCACACTACAAGTTGTCATATCATATTTACAGAGATCTGCCACCTGTACAAGTTTTTTTATTATTATTATTTAAAATCTATTGTTATTAAAATCATTATTTCCAAGATTTAGGATTCCTGATTAGTGATGGAAATATATTTAGCATAGTGGGGTTGAGAAAAAAAATGACTTACTGGTCAACCGTCCATTGGTGAACTTCTCTGCACATAGGCTCATAGTTTCATAAATTTAAAGGTGGATATGCCCTCAGAGATCCTCCACTTCACAATCCTCTCATTTTTAGAGAAGGAAAATGAGACTTGGAGATTTGCCTAAACTCAAACATGTAATAAGGAACAGAGGGTGGATTTGAATCAGAGTCCTCTGACTACCAATTCATTTATTTTTCCATTGTTTCTTGGTCCTCAGATAGCTGTCACACAATCTTTCCATGGGCCCATAATCCATAGGATCCTAGAATTGCAGGGATCTCAGAAGTCATTTTATTCAACCTTATCTTCCTCCCCACAATCCCAGTTATACAGGTGAGTAAACTTGTCATCTGAAATCTAGGTAGTCCAATACAGTGATGGACTTCAGTTAGGAAACCTGAATGCAAATCCTGTTACTGATATTTAGTTAAAGATGTGATCCTGCACAAGTCATTTCATTTCTGTCTGCCTCAGTTTCCTCTATAAAATAGGGATACTAATAGCATCTACCTCAAGGGTTGTTGTGTGTATCAAATATGATAATATATGTTGAGTTTCTTTCAAACCTTTACACATTCTAGAAAGACCAGCTGTGATACTTAACCTTTCCTGGCTTGAAAGATTCACGATAATTAAGATAGCTTTGGAGAGGCCAGGAACAACTTCATACCATAGTGAGGCATCAATGTAAATTTAGAGATTCTGATGTCTCTTACCACTCTATGGTTTCTATGATGAGCCAATGATGGTCAGTGATGATAATGATAATGTGACATCACAGTCTTCTACATTTATAGTTGGAAGTAATCTCAGAGATCAATTAATCCAATTGCTTCCTTTCTTAGAAGAAGAAAATTAAGCTCAGATTAAACAATAATAATGATGATGATATGGTCACAATATGATAATACAAAAACAACAATAGCTAGCCTTTTATAGTGTTTTATGGTTTGCAAAAGACTTATGCTTACTCATTTGATCCTCAAAATGACCCTGGGAGGTAAGTGGAATTTTACCCATTTTACAGGTGAGGAAACTGAGACTGAAAAAATTCAAGTGAGTCACCCAGGGTCACACAACTAGTAACTATATGAGCCTGGATTTGAAATCAGCTCTTCCTGGCTCTTAGTTCTTTCCACTATGCACTGTGCCACCTAGCTTCCTCAATCAGTCACCCCATTATTAAGCAATATATGCAAAACTTGAAACAGAAAGCTTTGATTCAAAATCTAGGACTCTTCCCCCTGACGCACCCAGCTGCATTATCACCATCACCATCATCACCATCACCATTATCAATTCCTGCTGCTGCTTCAGTTATAAAAGTTATTAAAATAATTTAAAATAATAAAATATTACTATAATGTTTCTTCTCCCATAAAAGCGATATGAGAACAAACTATATTCTGCAACACTAAAGCAAGCTAAGCATTTTGTATTTTTTTTATAATCTCTTCCCTGAACATCTTGGTGAGTGTCTTTCAATTGGGCTTTGGTGCGTGAGGGGCTAAATTGGAAATAAAATAAACCTACTCCCAGAGCTTTTTGAGGAAGTTATTCGTACTTGCACAAAGCATAACTGGCATGTCAATATCAGGGCTGACATGAAATATAGGTGGTTGGAAAATTTTAACCAGAGGCCAATTGCTGGCAATGTAAAACATAGCCATGCATATCGAAGTCAGTGAAATACATCTATATCGTTCATGTACATCTACTTCTGCTTATATAGATTTCTGTCTCTGCACTGTACACAGTAAATAAAGCTTATAGGGATATAAAAACCATGCACTCTGGAATCTCAAGCATACCTATAGCATTCCAGTTGACAGGAAGATATCAAAGTGTCTTTGTGAATACAGGAGAAGGAGAAGGAGTCAGTCTGTGAACATCTGGTTAAGAAGATGATGCTTGAGGACAGGATGTTGATTTTTCGACCATGGATTAAAATATAGGAAAGATGGCTGCTTGATCAGGGATGGAGCATATTTAAGAAGGGCTTGTAAAGAATACCTTTGCCGGGAGTCTTTCAAATCTAATCAAATGGGCTTTAAATGGAAATGGAAGAGCAATGAAGAAAGTGCCTATGTCTGCCCACTAAGGTAGATACCATAAAGGAGAGTAACATTATGGGAAAAAATAACAGTAAGGAAGCAGTAAAGTTCATGTAAGAAAGAAAAATCCAAGAAATAATATAGGAAAAAAAACTGTCAGTAGATGCTTATGGAAAAAAATGCACAAGTGAGGGGGGCAGAATTAGACACCGTGAGTAGACTTAGCTCGATTTGTCTCCACTCCTGTCCATGCCCTCCTTAGTTTTCAGACTGATCTTTCTAAAACACAAATATAACCATTTCAACCCACCTGTCTCCAATTTAACAATCTCTAGTACCTCCATATTACCTCCAGAATAAAATATAAAACCCTCTATTTAGCTTTAAACTAATTTCATAACCTGGCCTCTTCCTATACTTTACGCTTTCCCACCCTCCAACATACTTTCTGATCCTTCGACGCTGGCCATCTTTGCCTTATTTTTAGATGGAGTGCATGTTGCTTTGACAGTCCAAATTAACCCATTCTCTGTACTTTAGACTCTTAAAGAGTTGCCTGAAGCACTTGGAGGTCAACTAGACTGCCTAGTCAAGGCACTGATGCCCAAAGTCAAAGCATCAATGTATTTCAGAAGTAGAATTTCAACCTAGTTCTTTCTGATTCTCCTCTGTGCTGACCTTTCTGCACCTTATTATAGAGGGACATTTAGGAATCACCACTATCCAGGTTATTTTTACATGTTATCTCCTCATAATAATGTGAGCTCATTGAGGTTCAGGGACATTGTTGTTGTTGTTTAACTTCCTTTTCCTTTATTCATTCATTATTTATTTGTCAGTTCATTTGTTTGTATGTTCAGCATAGTGCCTGTGTGCTTAATTAATATAGAGTGTTTCTGAGGCTCCTTCCAGCCTTGTTATCCTACAATGAAGGGAGAACAAACATGATGAAGAATCTGTGTAGATAAAAGGACACAGGTGCTTTTGGAAAGCACCAGAAACCTGGCAAAGTGGTTTAATACACTTATTTAGCTATATTCTGAAGCTCTCCAAAAAGAAAGAAAAGAGGGATGAGCCTGAGGAGAGCCCTTGAGATTGAACAATTGAAGAGATCTCTGGTAACCTTGGAGGAAGCAGTTTCAATTGATGGTGCCCGTGAGTTGTGTGATTACAAGGAGCTAAGAAGTGAGTGAAAAAATGAAGCAGAGGCAACAAGTTGCAGGGTTAATGGAATATAAGATCTTCCCCATCCATTAATAGGCCTATGTAACCACGGGCATTCCTTTTTCCCTTGGGAACATAGCCCATGTTCCTAGATCTAAAGGTACACAGATATTTCAATCATGGATGTCTTTCTGCTTTGGACTCTGTCCCAATTCACATCTGTGACACATCCTGAGTCACATAGATTTCATATATAGCTTCATATAGTGAAAACTATATATATATATATATATATATATATATATATATATATATATATATTTAGAGAGATTTATATTGCCTTGGGGGAGGATCTTGCCTAAGGAGGAGTTTAAAGGAAAGCTTGCTTCTGGGGAGGCTTGCTTGCAGGAAGGTTTTCACACCTTTTGAGTGAGTCAATTAGGCACTGAGTCATGAAGGTTGTGATGCCATCTGTCTCTGTGTATTTTAGTTGAAAACTATACATACCAGGAGGTTGGTATTTTACTTTGGGGCTCACTCATGGGAAGAATGTTTCTTTGTTATTTGGTCAGATGACACTCTGGGTAATGGTTGTTAAGAAACACCCCAGCTATGCCTGAACCCAGACGTTGGTGCTCTCTGGTGTGGTGATTAGGTATATATCACTGTTTAGATAGTTGCAGCCCTGTCTATTGGATTCTTTCTTGGATATTCACTTCTTTCTACTTATCTGTACTTATCTCTCTGTTAATTAAAGTATGATCATTAACCCCTTTAAAGCTGTATTTCCTTAACAAAAGCAGATCAAAGAACCTGTGGTAGCAGTCCACCCTATGGTTGCTAATACACAAGTGTAAATAACATGAATTTAAGAGTAAGTTGTATCAAGTGAAACATGATACCCTCAACTAGGCAGGCAATAGTCCTACTGTCCCTTTGTCCTGGACAGACCACACATCTGGAGTATTTTGTTCATCTCTGTGTACCAAAGTTGAGGATGAACATTGAGATGAAGTAAGACAACCAGGATGGTGGAGGACTCCAAGGACATGTTCTAAGAAAATCTGCTTAAGTAACTGGGAATGGTAAGCCTGGAGGAAAGAAAACTCCACAAAGAACTTTCTTTCTTTCTGCAAGTATTTACAAGATTGTCATGTGGAAAAATGATCAAACTTCTCCTATTTGGCCCCAGAGGCAGAACCAGCAGAACTGAGGGAAAGTTGCAAAGAAATGCACCTTTAGGCTAGAAGCAAGAAAAACTTCCTAACAACTAGAACTACTGAAAAGGGAAAAACATGGTTTTCTTGGAAAGTAATGCTTTTCCCCTTGAGGAAGGTCTTCAAGATAATGCTGGGTAAACACTTTCTGGGAATATTATAAAAGGGCTAGACTAATTAATCACTTAGATGCCTTCTAACTCTGAATTATTGGTACTATAGAAAGAACACTGGTTCAAGAATTAAGCTGGGTTCAGGTCCTTCCTCATATGCTTACTTCTTGTGTGACTTTGAATAAATCACAATCTTTTTGACCTTCCATTTGCCATTGTTAATCATCTTGACCTTTGTCCTGCCACTGGACTCCAGTGACTGTGGAGGAGACAGTAAGGCTGATGACTTTGTGCAGCTTGGCCTGACTCAAATCCAACTCACAGGAAAGCCAACACATCATACTGATTAACTTTGAAAATAAAGGGTAAACAACAACTTCATCTGTGGAATCAGAGAGCTAGACATGGCCTCTGAGGTCCCTTCTTGCTCTAGAACTATTTACCCATGATGAACTTCTGATTGTGTGGTCTGAACTCTTTGTTCATTTCCACAATAGACATTCAGATAACTATTTATATTTCAATGCCTGAAAAGACTTGCTAAAATATAATAGCTATTATATATAATATCTGTTATATATTAATATATATTAATTTCATTAATATTTCAGGTTTATATCACCTTTTAAAACAAAAAATAATATTACTATTTACATTCATTCTGAGCCAATCAGGGCCCAAACAATGACCAAGAAGGCATAGGTCTGGGACCTTGGTCAAACAATGAAAGCCAGAGTGATTTGGGCTTAAGACTGATCTTTCAGAGAAAAGGAGAAAAAAAATCCAGAGATTACAAATTTACATTCCCTTTGGACAGAGCACCCATAGGTAAGAGTGTGATACCCTATGTGGACAGAGGGAAAGAGAAGAACAAAAGAGAGATAGAGAGAAGAAAGAAAGAAAGAAAGAAAGAAAGAAAGAAAGAAAGAAAGAAAGAAAGAAAGAAAGAAAGAAAGAAAGAAAGAGAGAGAGAGAGAGAGAGAGAGAGAGAAAGAAAGAAAGAAAGAAAGAAAGAAAGAAAGAAAGAAAGAAAGAAAGAAAGAAAGAAAGAAAGAAAGAAAGAAAGAAAGAAAGAAAGAAAGAAAGAAAGAAGGAAAGATGTGTTGCCCAACTGCTCAGTTCCAGTTTGGTACCCAGTGTGCAGCAACTTTTCTATTCACAGAGGTTACTCTTTGTCCTTCCTTCTCAAAGAGGACCATGACATCATGAAGGTGATGCCATGACCTGCACATGAATTAGATTTAAGTGAGGGAGGACTGTGCAAAGACAATAGCCTCACCTTCATCTGTGGACTAAACTGGGTTCAATGGCTATATATAGATCAGGATGATGGAATGTGACCCAAGATACAGGGGGTATCCTTGGCCTTTTCAAGCTAAGGTCCTTAACAAGAATCAGTTCAACTGACGCAAAGTCCATCCAATGATAATAGGCCCCAGGTCAAGTCCTACTTGTTCATTGCTTGGAGACTGGTTCAGAATGAATGTAAACAAATTATTTCTGTTTTGACCAGAAACCCTGAGATTCTTCCTCTCCTATATCTTTTTTTTTAATTAATTAATTTTTAGTTTTTAACATTCATTTTGGCAAGATTTTGAGTTTCAAATTTTCTCCCCATCTCTCCCCTATCTCACCCCAAGATTGGAGGCATTTTGATTACACATTCCCCCAGTCTGCCCTCCCTTTTTTCACATCCCCCCTCTTATCCCCTTCCACCTTCTTTTATTGTAGGGCAAGATAGATTTTTGTACACCATTGCCTGTATATCTTATTTCCCAGTTGCATGTAAAAACCATTTTTAACATTTGTTTTTAAAACTAAGTTATGTATTTCCTTCTCCCCTTCCCCCAACCCTCATTGAGAAAGCAAGAAACTTAATGTCGGTTATACATGTGCAGTTATGCAAAACACTTCCACAATAGTCATGTTGTGAAAGATTAACTATATTTCCCACCATTCTATCCCACCCCCTTATTCTATTTTCCGCTTTGTCCCTGTCCCTTTTCAAGTGTTTACTTCTGACTACCCCTTCCCCAATCTTCCCTCTCTTCTGCCACCCCCCCCCTTACCTCCTTCCCCCTTACCATGGGGGCATGTAAGCAGTTCACCTTTAATAAGGACCTTATTATTTCCCTTTCCTGTTTATCTTTTCATGCTTCTCTTGAGTCTTGTATTGGAGAATCAAACTTTCTATTCAGCTCTGGTATTTCATTAAGAATTCTTGAAAGTCATCTATTTCATTGAATGTTCGAATTTTTTATTGAAGTATTATACTCAGTTTTGCTGGGTAGGTGATTCTTGGTTTTAATCCTAGCTCCTCTGACCTCTGGAATATTGTAGTACAAGTCATTTTGATCCTTTGATGTAGAAGCTGCTAGATCTTGTGTTTTCCAGATTGTATTTTCAAAATACTTTAATTGTTTCTGTCTGGCCGATTATAACATTTTCTCCTTGAACTGGAAATTCTGGAATTTCGACAGAATATTCCTAGGAATTTTCTTTTTGGGATCTCTTTTAAGAGGTAATTGGTGGATTCTATCAATTTCTATTTTACCCTCTGGTTCTGGAATATCAAGGCAGTTATCCTGGATAATTCCTTGAAAAAAAAATATGTCTAGTCTCTTTGTTTGATCATGGCTTTCAGACAGTCTAATAATTTTAAATTATCACTCCTGGATCTGTTTTCCAGGTCAGTGGTTTTTCCAATGAGATATTTCCCCTTGCCCTCTTTTTTTTTCATTCTTTTGGTTCTGTTTTATAATTTCTCGATTTCTCATGAAGTCATTAGCTTCCCTTGGTTCCGTTCTAATTTTGAAGGAATTATTTTCTTCAATGAACTTTTGGACTTCCTTTTCCCTTTGGTCAATTCTGCTTTTTAAGGCATTGTTATTTTCTTCAGTATTTTGGGGGTCTCCTTTAGGAAGCCGTTGACTCATTTTTCATGATTTCCTTGCATCACTCTCATTTCTCTTCTCATTTTTCATTCTATTTTTCTTACTTGATCTTCAAAATTCTTTTTGAGCTCTTCCATGGCCTGTGACCAATTCACATTTTTCTTAGAGTCTTTTGATGCAGGAGCTTTGACCTTTCTGTATTCTTCTGGCTGTATGCTTTGATCTTCTTTGTTACCAAAGTGAGATTCTATAGTCTTGAAATTTTTATGATCTTTGCTCATCTTTCCAGTCAAATGCTTGAATTTCTAGCTCTTTGTCAGGGTAAGACTATGATTCAAGTTAGGGTGGTGTTGGAGGTGGGTGTACTCTCCCAAGCTTCAGGGGTTTTATACCAGCTGCTCAATTCCCTACCATCTATGGACCAAGAGCTCCCAAAGCAGCTGCTGTTGCTGCTGCCGCCACTTCTGCCATCCCAGCCAGACTGGTCTCTTCTTTCACCCAGGTCCCACAGAGTTTTCCCATTGACTTTCTATCCTGTCTTTGGTGTTTGTGGATTGAGAAGCCGGGAAACCACAACAACTGAAATGATTCAGTCCCCTGAGGCTTGCTCCAGTCCTGTCTGTGCTGTCATGGCCCACATTGGACTGTACTCCGCTCCCAGCATGATGAGATATACCTTTCCTTACTCCTTCAAGGTTGTCTTATGCTAGACATTTCCTTTACTCTGTCATTTTGTGGGCTCTGTAGCTCTAGAATTTGTTTAGTATCATTTTTACAGGTATTTGGAGGGGCTTGGGGGAGATCTCAAGAAAGACCCTGCTCTTAGTCTGTCATCTTGGCTCTGCCCCCAATCTATTTTTTCAAGAGGTCATTCTTTGTTTCATTTCTTCTTAAGTCTTAATCACTGAATAGGCTTTGCCTCAGTCAAATTGAGACATGTTAAGGATCTTAGCTTGAAAAGGCCAAAGATCGCCATTGCATCTCAGGTCACCTCTAGCTGTCCTGATCGATATCTGGCCACTGGAGGCTCCAGAGGTGAAAGTGAGGTTGATAAATTTGCATGGCCCTCCCTTACTTGAATCCAGTTCACTTACATGACATGGCATCACCTTCTTGATGTCATGGTCATTTTTGAGAGTGAAGGACAAACAGCAACCTTTAAAAAAATTAGCTTTCTCCTATTAAACCAACTCTTGAAATCAAAAATAAAAAAGAAGAGAAAAAATACTTCAGTAAAACAAATCAACAAAGTCTGATGGTTAAAAAAAATATTCCTTCCCCTAATTCCCCACCTCTGCAATGAAGGAGAAAGGGACATTTTCCCATCTCTTTTTCGGGAACATACTTCATTACAATTTCCAACATCCAGTTGCTTTTCTTTTCTTTCTTTTTCTGATTTCTAATTACATCATTGCAGTCATCACAATTTTCCCCCAGTTCTTCTTACTTTACTTGGTATCAACTTGTATAAGTCTTGCCATGCTTCTGTGAATTCCTCACATTCATCATCATTCACAGCACAGTAATATCCCATTACATTCCTAGAACACAATGTATTCATTCATTCCTCAATCAATGATCAACTACTTATTTTGTAGTTTTGACTGTTTTTTGCTATAACAAAAAAGTGAATATCTCACATGCAGATAGCATTTTTTAAGGTTTGAAAACTGATTTATTTGTCTATAGAAATTATATTTATATCACTATGACCCCACCAAAAGACAGCTTCCAGGTTTGTCATTGTCAGTTTAATTCTTTACATTTATGTGATTTTTGGCCATATAGGTATTCCATCTAATGATGAATGGATGGATGGATGGATGGATGGATGGATGGATGGATGGATGGGTGGGTGGATGGATGGATGTAAAGACATTGTTAAGAGTTTAGTTAACTCTCAACACTGTGAGTTCCAGGCATAGAGAGAGACAGAGAGTCCTACTCTCAAATAATTTAATTGAATAATATATTACATTATAAAGCTCACTTCCTAGACAGATGAACAGTCCTAGAACAATCAAAAGGTACTGTGATAGGGCAGATGGCAAGGCCTAGCATATCCTTACAGCACATTGGCAGGTAACAGGACAATTCTTGGGGATCAGTAAGGCTTAAGAGCAAGGCATATGTTAAGGTATGTGGTCTTAGATTTTAGTCAACCGAAAGAAGAAGTTTGTATTTAGTGACTCCTATTTTATCCAGGTTTAGGTTACTAATTCCTCCCCTAGTTATGAGATATTTCCAAGAGTTTCTGTGGCTAGAATGTCACTCCACAGCAATCTTGTGCAGTCAAACTGGTCCTTAGCTAACAGCTCTGCAGGTTGACATTTAATGCTACCGTTTGATTATGTCTTTCAGACCTTGGGTTCTACTATGATTTGACTTGAAGAATGCAGTGAGGTTATTGGAGGAAGAGTCCAATAGAAAATATCAAAATGCCCAGAGAGATGTGACCTGAGGTGTATATCCTCTATAGTATTCATCAATTTAGCCATTACACAAAGAGATATTGTCATAGCGAAGCCTATGTGGTTGCCTGGTGCCAAGTCACTCTAGCTACTACCTATATCTCTAAGAGAAAGTAGGGACACAAAATATCTGTTATTCTCTTTTACTTTAAGCAGAAATGCTGCATCACTGGATTTGGATTTATCGATTAGGCCCCTTTAGCCAAGTCTTACTTTCTTTCTTTTATTCCCTCTTATAATATGCTTAATACAGTAATTGGAAAACCCAACTCAAAGTGTTAGACTTTAACATTGTGATAAACAGGAACTCACCATGTACCAGGGGGAGCTGAAATTTATTCCAGAAGAATAAAAAAGGAGGTTGATATGAAGCATTTTCCAGCTGTAAAATTCTTGAATGGGGGAGGGGCAAGGGAAAGAGAACAATTGTTTATTAATTATCTACGGTGTGCCAGGGACTATATTAAATGCTTTAGAAATATTATCTCATTTGATCTTTTAAGTAATTTATGAATACTTTCCCATTTGATTTTGGTGTCTCTTCAAACGACACTGTCAATGTTCCTATGGTACCCCTCTAGTGACCGTGGTAAATTTTGGTTTCAGTTCCATCCTGACAATATCAACTACTATTTTTAACTCACTGAAACTCTAAGTTGAAGAGGGAGTTAAGTGGCCCTATTAGTTCAAATCATACCTGAACAAAAATTCCCTCTAAAACATTCCTCATCATGGGTCATTAAACCTATATGCTTCAACATATTCAGTGAAGGGAACTCATGTTCTAATGAGGCAAACCATTTCAGGCCCCACGGAAAAAGCAATGTGTTGGGAGACAAGGGACCTGGCTTGAATCTTATCTCTGTCAATTAACTAATCATGGGACCTTGAACAAGTTATCTACTCAGTCATAAGTGTGTTATGGTCTGCGTTGATGGAGGGCATTCCCACACCAGGAGTTCTTCCATGCTGGCCTGATCATAGATCCAATACATAAGGCATCCACATTGCCATATTCTCATTTGATCCTTACACCAACCCAATATTACAGACACTGTAGGTGTTTCTATACCCATTTTGCCATTGAACATAGAGGAATGATGAGGAGTGATGGAATGAGGCTGCACTCAATGAACTCTTACTTAAAACTTGCAAAAAAAAAAAGGAAATACTCTTACTCTTTGGAGACAGGGCTCCTGACGTTATTGGTAAATTAACTTGGCTTAGTGTATGGGAAAACCTGAATTCATATCTGGCCTCAGACATTTTCCATCTGTGTAACTCTGAGCAAATAACTTAACCTTGTTTGCCTCAGTTTCCTTATCTCTAACATGAGCTGGAGAAAGAAATGACAAACTGTAATGCGAATGTAAATTTTGAAGATCTTCCCTGCCCCTAGGCTAATGTGCACCTGAAGCCTGGGGTGGGAAGCTTGTTTTTCAGTAGATACTTCTTGATTGGCCAGTGAGTCAATAAGGTTGTTACATTCTCTGAGCCAGGAGAAGGCTATATAAGCCCTGATGTGTAGCTTTGTTTTGGGACTCACTTTGAGAAGTGTTCTGTGATTTGATCTGAATTCTGGGAAGCCATTGTTGAGAGTCCCCCGGCTTTGAAAAACCCAGAATGTGGAAACCCAGATGTTGACTGGGTGTGGATGTAATGGTTGGACAGTTTGGAAATCTGTCTACTTGATGTTTCTGTCTTGATAATTATGCCTGTATACTTTGAGGTTTGATGGGGGAGGGGGAGGGGTTTATGGGCGGTGCCATGGTTGCTTTGAATGAATATGTATAAGCTTGATGGGGTGATCTCCATATAAGGCCATGGGGTGATCACCATATAAGGTCATAAATGTAAGACTGCGATATGATTGGCTCGGACTCGCTATATATTTTCTCGTGTGAGAGGGCTCTCTCTCTCTCTCCGCCATGTAACTGTTGAAGAATAAACCACCCCGCTTCACTCCTCCGCCTTCTGTCTGGTGTTTTTCCCCGTGAGGGGCCGGTGACGACCGAAGACCCGGGATGGGTAAGTGAGAGGGCCGTGGGGCTAGTCGTCTAGATCTGTTGTGAGGGCAAACGCCC
>NW_027187400.1:30982290-31001268 GCF_028583685.1 Petaurus breviceps papuanus | reverse complement strand
AGGGCCGTGGGGCTAGTCGTCTAGATCTGTTGTGAGGGCAAACGCCCGCAACAGAGGTTCAGGATGCTGACCTTTTCTCCTGAACAAGGTAAACGATATATGTCTGACTGATTAAAGTAAGCTTGTTAACCCATTTTGAGTTGCTTTCCTTTAACAAAGCAGATCCAAGAACCTGTGGTAGCTGCAAACCCTGAGGACGTTTGGGGTGCTTGCTGCTACAGAATGGCGTCAGGAACAGGATCTGCAGAGTAAAAGGAAAGTATGGGGGCTGGGATAATTGTTTGTTTCCCAGTTGTGGTAGCTGTGACTCTGTGGAGCCATGGAGCAGGAGAGAAGAATGGCCTGCATGCAGACTTCGCTGAGCTGAGAGCGGGAATGGTGAGCTGCCTGCATCAGGACCTGGGCAGAAGCCAGGAGCGGCTGCCGCCTTCGGGAGGAGAAGGAGCCCAGGAGTTCGGAATTCAGCCACAGGAAAAGATAAGAACTTAGCAGCAAAGCAGGGGCACTGAATGTGTTTCCTGGCTGCATCCCACAGTTTGGGACCCAGGGGGAGGATGGACTTGTGACTATGGTGGGTGGGATGAAGTGCCTTGGATCCCCAGGGACCCCACCTTGTTGGTTTTGTTGCCCAGCCCCCTCTCTGTGCTTGGAAGCTGGGGCTGGAGCTGTGTGAGGGGAAGGACACTTCCCTTCCCCCTAGAGAACTTTATTTGAACTCTTGTTTTGAACTGAAGTGATAATGCTTTGTACTTTGTGTTTGTTTAAGGCCCAGTGGCCACTTTGGTAAATTTGGTTCTGTACTTTGAAAATGTGACCTGGGAAATGTTTGGTGCTGATTCAAAAGTAAATTGTCTATGCTATGGGCATGAAAGATCTTGGGGCCGAATGTAATGCGAATGTAAATTTTGAAGATCTTCCCTGCCCCTAGGCTAATGTGCACCTGAAGCCTGGGGTGGGAAGCTTGTTTTTCAGTAGATACTTCTTGATTGGCCAGTGAGTCAATAAGGTTGTTACATTCTCTGAGCCAGGAGAAGGCTATATAAGCCCTGATGTGTAGCTTTGTTTTGGGACTCACTTTGAGAAGTGTTCTGTGATTTGATCTGAATTCTGGGAAGCCGTTGTTGAGAGTCCCCCGGCTTTGAAAAACCCAGAATGTGGAAACCCAGATGTTGACTGGGTGTGGATGTAATGATTGGACAGTTTGGAAATCTGTCTACTTGATGTTTCTGTCTTGATAATTATGCCTGTATACTTTGAGGTTCAGGATGCTGACCTTTTCTCCTGAACAAGGTAAACGATATATGTCTGACTGATTAAAGTAAGCTTGTTAACCCATTTTGAGTTGCTTTCCTTTAACAAAGCAGATCCAAGAACCTGTGGTAGCTGCAAACCCTGAGGACGTTTGGGGTGCTTGCTGCTACACAAACTTCTCCAGTATCTTTTCTGAGAAAATCCCAAAAGAAATCATAAAGAGTCAGACACAACTGAAAATGCCTAAACAATGATAGCAAGTGGATAGAATGCTCAATAAAAAGACTGGAAGCTCCAGATTCAAATCCTATCTCTGCCAAAAATGGCTCTGTGGCCCATTCAGTGTCAGTTCAGCTCTCTTTACTTACATGGAAAATGGGGATCGAATTATCTACATCATAGAGTAGATGTGGGATCCCAATGACATATATATGTACATATATATATATATATATACATATGACTTTCATTTATTAAAATTGTTCCACTTCACTTATTAGCCTCCTCTAGTAAACTTTCTTCAGGTCCCACTATTTCCTGAATGAGCAAGAAATAAAGTGTCTCTGGGGTATGGAGATCCATCCTGACCTACTGGAAAGTCAGAGGGGAACGGGGGAGGATATAGGAAAGAGCAGATTGGGGGAGGGGGTATACAGTGGGATTGCTGTTTTGGGGTGGATGGTAGGGCAAGATGGGGAGAAAATTTATTTGTAACTCAAAATCTTGTGGAAATGGATGATATAAACTAAAAATTAAAAAAATTAATTAAAAAAAGAAATAAAGGGTCTGTGTTTTCCCCTCCATTGCCCACCCCCAACCTCCATCCAGTCACCCCTAAATTAATTCTATGCCCAGTCTTGAGCAGACCTGTATTCAGAATGTTAAAGGCCCGGAGGGACATGGAGTGGAATGGGAAATTATTCTTCCTTCCATCCTTGCCAGCTAGCTGTATTTACGGCAGTGACATCTCAGCCTGATTTACAGAGCTAGTTCGAGGAGGAGGGATGGAGAAGGAAACTCTATTAGCAAAAGGGTCAGAACAAAGGCCTTAAAGTTAACATAAGAACCTAGACGTTATTTCAAAGGAAGGGGAGAAGCCCGGCCAGGTTATCAGAATGGATGTGGATGTGCGTGTACCTGGGTGCTTGCAAGGGAGGATGGCAATGAAATATCGAAATGGTCTCTATTTTATGTCAGCACATAAAAAGTAAATCAGCGAACACATTTTGAACTATGAAACCATTTAAGATCCCAGATCACCACCTGAATACACAGATAGAGGAGGGAAATGAGGAAAGGTAAATTTATTATTATTTTTTAAGGCCTGCAAAGCCTTAAATTCAAGGTTCCCTCTTTCCTAGGTGACAGCCATAATGGCCCATGTCATAACCAGTCTCTCAGGGATGCCTGGAACAGACAAAAAAGGAGGCAGATTCATTCTTCCCCCTTTTGTCCAATGAGAAACCATACTGGTCAAAAGTGCTGACTGCCTGACCTTGCCAGGTTCAATGATAGTTGGCAAGGGTTTGGGAAGAATGCTGGATTAGCCATTAATAGACCCAAGTTCAAATCCAGACTGTCCCTGACCTGTGTCACCTTGGTCATATTATTTCAGTTCTCTGGACCTTAGTTGTTGTTGTTTTTTTTAATCTCTAGAAGAAAGGGGTAGATTAGATGACCTTGAAAAATTCTTTCTTGAATTTATGATTCTAATATAAATTATATTAAAATTTGCAAAGCAGCATTGTGCTGTTGGGCAAGTAGGAGGTGCAATGGATAGAATGCTGGGCCTGGAGAGTGCAAACAGGTATCTACTATCTATGGGACCACTGGCAAGTCCCTGAACGCTGTCTTTCTCAGTCTCCTCACATGTAAAGGAGTTGGAGAAAGAGATTAGCAAAGCACTCCAGTATCTTCGCCAAGAAAACCCCAAGTGGGGTCAAGAAGAATTGGACACAACTGGAACAGCTGAACAGCAACGGAAAGTTCTGTCTTCTCTCATTCGAACTTCACAACAACCAGAGAGATCTGCAATACATTTCTGTGGTATTCTCACCCTCATCTGACAAATGAGCAAAGCCTTCTGCACTGCTTCTTCACCGACTCTGTGGCACAGAATATGTGGGCAGCGTCGTGAAGCCTATGGATCCCCTCCCAGAGCCATGTTTTCAAATTGGTCAATACAGGTGATTGCAAAGAAAATGACAAAGGACATTATTTACATTGAAATATCTTTTTAACATTTATATTGAAATGGTTATCAAAATATTTTTTAAAATTCATGGACAATCTCTACCCCACCCAGATATAAGGGGTCTGGAGACCCCTGGTTAGGAGACCCTATTTTATTCCCTTACTTCTGCCTCAAGGTTTCCCTGAATTTCTCAGAACTTAATTCAATTTTTGCTGACTCTATGAGGCCCTTCTCAGTCTAACCCCCAGAATACTCTACATGTAATTTGTAGATAGATAGATAGACAGACAGACAGACAGACAGACAGATAGATAGATAGATACATAGATAGATACATAGATAGATACATAGATAGATACATAGAAAGATAGATAGATATTACACATAGCTGGTCTTTTACATATCACCTTCCCCATTATATTACCCTTGAAGGGTGGAACAGGATTTTGTGTTGATGTTGTTGTTGTTGTTAAAAAATGCCTTTGTATCCCTAGGTATACTGATCCATAGTAAGTACTTGATATATCACTCTGGACTTGACTTCACTTAAAGTGACTTCCTCCTGGTCACACTGCTCATAAGAAACAAAGACAGGATTTGAACCCAATCCTGCATGACTCCAAGTTCAGTAACTCTATCCAGCTTGTTTTACTATCTTCTTTTAGGTGTCTGGCACGATCTAGAGCTGAAAGGGACCTCAGAACAAATGCATCTATTCCAATCCTATAATCTCATGAATGGGGGGGGGGTGTTATTTAGTGATCATATCACTTCCTTTGTAGACAGTCTTAGATATCAGAATGACATTGTCTCCTAATCCTCAAACCTCAAACCAAATCATCACCATGGAAGACAGAAAAATGACTAAGTGATGATGGAGAAATCTCTCCAGATTTGTTAAGGGAACTGACTTCACCAGCAAAGACCTGAGGCCAAATTGTGAAGGAGACAAAGATAGTCTCACTGTTCCCAGACTCTCATTTCTCCACTCTTTCTCCCCTAAGCCCCGATTCAATATAGCCCTTCATCCTTCTTCAGTCATGTAATTGACTTGTTCTAATCCAACCCTAGAACCAGAGTATGTCAGGACTGGTAGAAACCATAAAGCATAGCTAGAAAGGACCTAGGAACGTAGAATATCAGAGTTGAAATGGACCTTTAAGTAGATACTTGCAGAGATGGATGGGACCCTGGTGATTGTCTAGTCCAACTCCCTCATTTTCCAGATGAAGTAACCAAGGCCCAGAGTGATGAAGTGACTAATTTTAGGCCATACAACTCATCCTGTGGAGGTTTGGGTCCCATTGCTCACCTCAGGAATAGATCTGCTATAAGGCATTTATGTATTTCAGCTCAGTCATTTTTCAGTCATATCCTATTCTCTTCTTTGCCTCATTTGGGGTTTTCTTGGAAGCAATATGGGGGTGGTTTGCTGTCTGCTTCTCCATCTCATTTTACAGATGAGGAGCTAAGGTGAACAGAGTTAACTGACTTGACCAGGGTCACACAATGAATAGCTGCCTGAGGCTGGTTTGGAACTCAGAAAGATGAGTCTTACTGATGACAGGTCCTGTACTCTATCTATTGTATCACCTACCCACCCACCTCCGTCTTAGTTTGAATTTGGTTCTATCTCCAAGTTGCCTTTGTTTTTTGAAGTCTTAGCTCTCACTGTGAAATGAAGACTTTGGTCCCTTTAAAGAAATTTGATGGGCAGCTAGGTGGCACAGTGAGTAGAGCATGGGTTTTGAGGTTAGGAGGACTTGAATTTAAATTCAGCCTCAGAAAGACACTTGACATAATTACTAGCTGTGTGATCTTGGGCAAGTCGCTTAACCCCAATTGCCTTGCCTTCCCCCCTCCAAAAAAAAAAAGAAATTTGAAGCAAAAATGGAGTAAATATTTCCCCTTTAAAATTTTCTGCCTACTTAAAATAGGACTAGAAGTCAAAAAATTGCCCCCACAAACAGTAGAGAAGGACCAAAATCATGTCATGGATTGGAAAACCCTTTGGAAACAAATTTTCTGTAAGAAAGCAATTCGTTTGTTTAGAATCCTGTTCAAGAAACTCTCTCCTCCATCACATATCAGCACCAGTCCTGTAATTTATTATCTCAGGGAGCTGTCAAGGTCACACAACCAGCATTTGTGAGAGACAGGGCTTGAACCCAGATTTTCCTGAATTCTGAGGCCAACTCTCTTTCCACTTTACTAATGATTGATGTTATTGTGGCCATCATTGTGCTTTGTAGTGATTGATAGGAAGGATAAAATGAAGTCCCCAAAACCTGTATGTAAGTCTTAGAGAATGCACACGGTTGCAAAAATTGGAAAGCTATATAGCACTGAAAAGTGTAAGGGTTGAGACCCTGAGAGGGCATAAGGTAACAAAGAAAAGAAGAATTACATTGGACAAATCATCTTCTGCCCATGTTAACAGTCAGATTAAATTCTCATTTGGGATACCCTTTGGTAAATGCCTTACACATAGGTATGCAATGCTTGTTATATTGATAACAATGCTTGTTAAATTGAAGCGAAATTAATGTCCTGAGGGGGGAGGTGTAGAAGATAGAAGGGGATTACCTTAGTCAAGTGACTGTAAATAATGAAGGAAACTAACTCCCATAATCTCTCAAGAAGAGGATTACCTAGAGCATGAGTGAGCTATCAAAGGGAAGGATTGAAACAGGCTCTAAGAAAGAGGGCAATCTTGATTCAGCAGCAAGAGATACAACCTGCTTTCTTACCCCTGGAGGATGTACATTCCCATGGGAGGAAAGCAATGTTCCATAATGGGAGGCTTGGGAGTTGGGGAAACCTACCGTGACTACGATCTTTATTGATTTGGTCTGGAGAGACAGCTCCTTCTGAAAGAGTGTTGTGGACACTCCATAGACAGCTTCCTGCTTTTGGAGAAGGAGAATCAGAGCAACTGTGGCCAACTGATAGCCCCAAAGATGGGAAAGCATAGGCCCAGATGAAAGACTTTAGGATAAATGAGAATAGAAAATGATCTTGGGCAGGGCAGGAGACACAAGACAATTGTCAGCATAGGCCAATACTTCTCTCTATCTCCTGAAGGATAAATAGCAAACAACAACAGATCGTATAGGGAGGAAAGGGGAGGAGGGAGATCTATAAGACAATGACACAGAAATTGTTTAGAAGAAGACTCAAATCAGATGCCTTGGAAATTTTAGTCACTTGAGGAATATTTAGACTAAAGGAGGAATAAACAGGCATAAAGACCATGCCTTAAAGAAGGGAAGAAATTTAATGACAAGAATGAGGGAAATGAATCTTTTTGTTTTTAGATATGTTCAGAAAATTTAAAAATTAGTTAACAAAATTGAAAGAGAGGAGATACAAGGGGTTTTAGTTAACCACTTACCTGAAAGGGGAAAAAAAGAGGGATAACTAGATAAAAAGTAAAAAAAAAATAAGAAAAGATACTAAGGGTGTGGAGACAAGATGGAGGAGTAAAAACAGAAACTTGCTTGAGTTCCTGTTCCAACCACCTCTAATATCTGTAAAATATCACTCTAAACAAATTTTAGAGCTACAGAACCCACAAAGTGACAGACAGAAACAAATATCCAGCAGAAGGCAGCCTGGCAGGCCAAAAACAAGGGTCAAGAATACAAAGCTGGGAATCAAGTTAGTTCATCTTTCACAATGTAACTATTATGGGAATATTATGTGTAACTACACATGTACAACCTATATTGAATTTCTTGTCTTCCTATTGGGGGTGGGTGAGGAGGGTAGAAGGGAAAGAATCTGGAAATCAAAGTTTTAAAAGCACATGTTAAAAATTGTTTTTATATGCAACCAGAAAATAACATATACAGACAATGGGGTATAGAAATCCATATAGCCTTACAGAAAAGTAAGGGGGGGGGGAGCAGATTGGGAGGACATAAGAGAGAACAGATTGGGGGAATGGGGCATTCAGTATGCTTACTCTCTTGGGGTGGGGGTAGGGAAGAAACAGGGAGAAAATGTGTAACTCAAAATCTTTTGGAATTGAATGTTGAAAACTAGAAGATAAATAAATTTATTTAAAAAAATAAGAAAAATCATGTTGATTTTTCTCCTGTTTGCTCACACTGGACTCCATATTAAAATGAGATTTCATACACACTGAGAAATGGAGAGATTGTGTGACCTAAAGGTTAGCGTATTAGACTTTCAGTCAGGAAACTCCAATGGGATTCCTGTCTTTGAGACTTATCAACTGTTTTGCCATGGGAGAGCCACTTAAGTTCTCAATTCCCCAAGGCAATGCTCCAAGACAAGAAGTGGAAGAACAGCTGTAAATCTGCTTTAGGAGACAGCTCCCATCTTGGGGTTTCCCTGGATCAATAAAACAAGTCAAGAAATAATACTCATGATACTTATCTCACAGGGTAATTGGAAGAGTTAAATAAGATGATGGATATGAATGGGAGGCAGAATGGTTCCATAGTAAGAGACTGAATTTGTATTTATCTTGTATGTGCTTATTTATGTGAATATTGTCTTTCCCCTTTAGGATATAATCTCCTTAGGAGAAAGGATCATTTATTGTGTTTATTGTGTCTTCAGGGTTTAGCAGTGTCTGGCACATTAATCCATTCAATTGTTGATGTCTGGATTGATTGACTTGGAGTATCATTAACACTCATAATTGAATATTTGAGGCTGACAGCTTTGTTCAACTCTGCCTCACTTAAAACCAATTCATGCTTAAGTCAAGAAGTCACTCTGCAATATCATTAGTCCTCTTTGAAAAATGAAGGACAAACAACAATTGAATATGTGGCTCATTTTCTCAAATAACAAATCAATTACTTTTTCACTGGACAAAGTACCAGCAGTTAGCATTTCTAGAGGGTCCAAAATCTATATGATTTTTAGCAACCTACTTTCACTCTATTGTTGTTACTATTGAAGCATAAATAGAGGTCACACAGGTAAGGGGAATCTTGTAGTTTTCTTTATTTAATGAGGTTGCCTGGGCCCAAAGAATTCATCCTCCAGTGGTCACCTTGCTTGAGGAGAGGAACCTCTCCTTAATACTTACCTAAGGTCTTTTGCTAGGACCACACTTAAAGTCTTTCCAGATTTTGTCTTTCCCTCAGCAGCTGCTTTGGTACAATGATAATTATTAAAGTTGATATTCACATCCTTATATAAGCTTTAGTCTGCTGAGGACTTCTCTTTTTTTTTTTAAAGCAATTGGGGTTAAGTAACTTGCTCAAGGTTACACGGCCAGTTATTTCTGGGTGTAGTGCTGAGTATCTGAGCCCGGATTTGATCCAGGTTATCCCGGCACTAGAGCAGGTGCTCTTACTCACTGAGCCACCTGGCCGCCCTTGAGGACTTCTCTTAAGACAATCCTGGAAATTTCATAATATGGTTCATTGACATTCTCAGCCTCAATTTCAGATGGGGTGGAGTGATAATCTTTAAGTTATGTCTTCGCTAACTCATTTCATTGTCTCTGCCCAGTTTGAAAACTTGGAACACTTTAAATTAATGCAAGCCTATGTGTTCAGGCATCACCCTAATAACAGGAAAAAAACAATAAAACATTTAATTGGGATGGGAATGAAAAACAACAGAGCAGAAAATAATACCAGCCATGATCTTGACTGGGTACAATACTTCGTCCCTTCCCCAAAGTAGTCTTGGGAAAGCTACTCCTCCAAAAAAACAGGTGTAGCTAATGCCCCTTCTACTTGCACCTAGAATGAAGGATAAGAAACCCCAATGTGAACAGCCAGGCCACTTCCAAAATGCTCCTGATAGAGTCATCAGCTCAAGAGCTTGTTCTGTGACTACTGGTTTCCAATGAAATTTCTTGCCTCAGGTAGCACCTTTGATCACAGTCATTTCCATGTTCATGTCTAGTTTCTCTAAACCTCCTAAAGGTCATAAACCTTGATAGAAAGCTCTGATGGATGTAGAGGGAGGAGGGAGGTGGTAAGAGACTTCTCCCCCATCAGATTGGTTGGTTGTTGTTTTTCGTTCTCAAAGAAAACCAAAATGATATCATGATGTTCAGGGCAAGGTAAAGTGTGTCCAGCTGTAGCCAATCAGACCAATATAAGTTTGGAAGGCTCTACCACAGGTTGGGCACAAATAGTTCATATGAATATTTGGAGAGGAGATGGCGCTAAATTTCTGCATCTCGTATTTTTTTGAGTTGCTGTCATTCTGCTTCACTCATTGGCACAGTGCCTTCTTTGAAGGGGGCATGCCATGCTGGGCAGCCCTTTGCCAGTTTCTCTCATGTCACATAATCGCTTCTGAAGTTCTTCAGAGAGATCTTAAGAGTGTCCTTGTATGGCTTCTTCTGACCCTTACATGAATGCATGCCTTGTGTGAGTTTTTGGTAAAATAGACTTTGAGATAAACATCCAGTTGGTATTTGAACAAGGTGCCTAGCCCATCAGAGCTGGGCTTTCTGTTGAGACTTGCTGAGTTCTTTCACAAGAGTGACTCATCTTTCTTATCTGCAGCATTTTGTGTTATCTATAAGCATGGGGATATTCCGTGTACCTGTGCTGAGTGGAATCATTTTAATTTCAGATGGTTTCATAGAGAAGATAACCCTCTTTAGTCACTGACAGGTAAGGAAGATAGGGGGAGGCTCCAAACTTCTAAGCAACCCTTCCTCTGGCAAAAAGAGAAGAGAAAGCCTGAACACAGGCTTACTTTGTGTCCCAAGGAATCATGGGCTACCACACTATAAGTAATGTTATCATTCCCATTTTTTTTTAAGCAATTGGGGTTAAGTAACTTGCCCAAGGTTACACGGCCAGTGTTTCTGGGTGGGTGCTGAGTGGTCGTCCTGACACTGGAGCCGGTGCTCTTACTCGCTGTGCTACCTGGCCACCCTGTATCATTCCCATTTTATAGATGAAAAAACAGAGGCTGAGAAGTATGGTAATTTCTTCAAGGTCATATAACTAATAACTATAGGAACCAGAAGCCTACCCCAGGTCTCTTCATTCCCAAACCAACACTTTTTTCTTTATACTTTGCTGAACTTAACTATTCAGTAAATTCCTGTTTTGAAGGAGGAAAAGTTTAGGGCAAAGACAACATAAAAAGCTGAAAACCTCCACCTACCCTTACTATCCATTCTTCTCCAAACCTTGTTCCTGGACTCCAAACCATCACCATGTTTTAAAGTTAAGACATCAGTCCAAGAATGTTTCTGATAAAGCAAATGCATATTCCTTGGAAAGAGTAATGGATGAGGCCCAATAGAGAAAAACTGGAAGTGATAGCCTTTATTCCTACTTTTGTTCAGCATACTCTGCTCCTCTACATTTCAAAGGATCATAGATTTATCGCTGAAAGGTTCTTTAGAGTCCATCAAGTCTCCCAATTTTTCAGATAAGAAAACTGAGGCACAGAGAAGTTAGTGACTTACTCAAGGACACAGAGCTAATAAATGCAAGAGGTAGGATTTGAATCCAGGCCTTACTGACTCCACATCCATCCTATCACTACACCAGGCTATCTCTATAACGCTGTTTATAAACAAGCTTTGGAAAGGGATGTACAATACAAATGTGATTTGTGTAGCAGTGATGGGAATAGTGTATTTGAATGAAGTTATACACATAGAAAATGTGAATTCAGTAGTATGTTTTTGAAATCAACCACATGGAAAAAATAGAAAAGACATTTCCTTGAGATATAGACATCTTCAATCAAACCAACAGACAGAACCTTCCATCCCACCCTCCATCCCCCTGTCCCTGGATTCATCATTGCCAAAATGAGAATGGAATTCTATGGTGGAAAATAAAATATTTTTTCAAACTATTAATCCAGGTGGAAGGGGAGAAACCATAGAAGAAAAATTTTTAATACATAAAATAAAACTGTCTTCTAAAGGTCAAATATTTTTTCTCTCTTTACTAAGCCTGTGATTTTTTGATTCCTCGGTGGACAACTAATTCACTTTCAGACTGCCCTTATACTTGTAAAATTCCTATCAAGAGACAAGAAAGACGTTTTCCATTTTTATTAGAATTAATGCCCTTCTCCAGTGGAAATGGCATGTCCAGAGCATTCCTAAATTGTTAAGACTAATGTTCACCCAGTGAACTAATCATATGGGACTTCAGAATTCATAATGTAAGTATAATTGTAAGAAAGAATGCCAGTCTTTCAGTCTTAGAATCTAGGTATGCAAGTTCTGTGTCTTGGGGTAAGGTAGCTTTCAAGTCCAACATTCTATGAATCTCACTAAATAAAAGAAAGACCTGGGATGGCCAGAACAAGAGTGTGCTTTATTAATCTAGAATGCTGCCAAGTGTTGAAAAGTCCCATGAGTCTTAAATCTCTACTGAGGAAAAAAACAAGAAATAAAAAGAGAGAAAAAAAGATTCCTTTTGAAAAATTAAAAAAAAATGTGAAAAATTGGTCACACATTGCCAAATTCTGGGCTCCCATGAACATATATTAAAATACTTAGATTCAAGAGACCTGGGTTCTAGTCCTGGTTCTGCTGCTTTGACCACCTGCAAGCAAGGCACTTGTCCTCTCTGGGCCTCAGTTTCTCTAGTTGAAGAATGAGAATGTTGGACTAGATGAACATTAGTGTTCCTTCCAAGTGTTGAAGCCTACGATTAAATGGGATCACAAGCTCTTGGAGCTAAAAGGGAAACCTCAGGATCATATAACTCTCACCATTCTTGAGCAAGAATCCTTTATACCGTCTCTAATGAGTAGTCATCGAGCCTCCAGTGAGGGGAGAAATCCAGTGAGGGGCAACCCTGCTACTTCCTGGAACAGCCTCTTATTCCAGTTTTGTCTAACTGATTGTTACCTTTTCACTGTGACATCAAGCTAACTCTGCCTCTTTGCAATTCCCATCTATTGTTCTACCACAGATCTCTAGGGTCACAAAGAATGAGTCAAATCCTTCTTCTACGTAGACTGAGAAGAAATTCTTCTTTTTCTTGTTCTTGTTCTTGTTCTTTTCTTCTTTCTGTCTGCCTGTTTATCTCTGTCTCTCTCTCTCTGTCTCTCTATCTCTGTCTCTCTCTTTGTCTCTGTCTGTCTGTCTCTGTCTCTGTCTGTCTCTCTCTGTCTCTCTGTCTCTCTCTCGGTATCTCTTTTTCTGTCTGTCTCTTTCTCACCCTTTCCCTTCCTGACACTGTCCCCTATTAATTTGAAATCTCAAGAAGGTACTACCATAAATATCAAGTCCTCATGATGCCACTGGCATCTCCAATAAATTCCGAGGAGCCATTTTTCATACCATAAAGGTTGTGTCATGACGGCTGCCTTGCCTGATTGCCAGTTTAGAGTGTTTGCCAGGCAAGAAAGGAAAAGATAAATCTGCAAAGATGCAGCCTCATTATCTAGGTGACATTTAAGCCTAATTTATGCCCAGAATCTTACCACTTCTCTTGGTGGGAAATGGCATTGTTGGTTGTCTAAGCTAGAGCCACTACCACTGCTATGTCAAAAGTATTGAAATAAATTGATCTTACTTGAGTTGTCTGTGCATTTTTATTGCCTATTTATCAATGTGAATGAAGTATAATACACATTGAATTACTTACACATCCCAGAATGGGGCAGGCAGGTGGGAGAGAGGGGATGAAGGGACACATCCTCTGCAGCTTCTAAGAAAAGGGTCGCTTTCAGCAGGAGTGAACAGGATCAAATATTTGACCTGGGTCTCACTTGGCAGAGCAATCTCTCTGAAGGTTAAAGGAAAGAGGAAATAAAGAGCCCCAGTCGGAGAGATTAGAGATTTGGTGTCATTGGCCAGTTTTGGATACTTACTGGTTTTCTGGCATTGGGGGAGTCTTTTTTCTGGGTCCCAGTTCTTCATAAGGATCATAACTCTTATTTTCCCTCCTCCAAGGTAAAATGCTTTGTAAACCTTAAAGTACTAAAACAATGTGAATTGTTAATATGGGCCTATCTAAATTGCCGTATTTTTCTTATTCCTTGGTTCCCTGAAAATCCTCTTTGATGGATACTGATGCTTAATTCATTCCTTCTACGATGATTAACCCCTTTTTCCCACCTGTCCATATGCTATCCATCCTTTAAATCCTAGCCCAATTCCACTTCCCTTCCTACCAGTCCACTTCGTTCACAGGGTCATCAAAGAATCAATTTAGAGATGGGATGAATGCCAAAGCCCATCTCAACTAAGCTCCTCATTTTACAGATAAGGAAATGTCCAGAGAAGTCATGGGATCAATAGACTGAGAGCTAGAAGAGGCCTATGATGCCAACTACTCCAAGCACAAGTTTACAGATAAGAAAATTAAGCCCAGGGAAGGAACAGGTTCATAGATCTAGGGAAGCAAGAAATTTCTGAGGCCATTTAATCTCAGCTCTTTATTTTCTAGATGAGACAACCAGGGCCTAGAAGGTTAAGTGATTGGTCACTGGTCATACAATCTGATAGAGAGATTTGAACCAAGGTCGCCTAACTCCACAGCCAATGCTCTTTCTATAATGCCACACTTTTTTTTCTCTTGTATTTTTTGCTGTGGCTTCATGTGTGTTAATTTTGACTCCCAATTAAATAGGAAGGGCAACTAGATGGTGCAGTGAACAAAGCGCTGGACCTGAAGTCAGGAAAGCTTATGTTTCTGAGTTCAAATGTGCCCTCAGACACTTACTAACTGTGAGATCCTGGGCAAGTCACTTCACCCTCTTTGACTCAGTTTCCTCATCAGCAAAATGAGTTGGAGAAGGAAGTGGAAAACTATTTCAGTATCTTTGCCAAGAACATCTCAAATGGGGTCACAATGTGTTGGACAGGACTGAAAAACAAATGAACAACAACAATTAAATAGCAACGTACCTGAGGACATTCTGTGCACAGACAAGGAGGCAGAATTAACCAACAGAGTTTGGGGAGCTGCTGGGTTGTTTATTTGACTGGAATGTGGAAGACATGAAGGAGAAGTGATAGAAAATGAAATAAATTAGCAAAATATGTTTAAAACAGTTGTGGCTTCACATACCAGATTGAAGATTTTGTCTTTTTTTTTTCTAGAGATAACAGAAAACCACACAAGATTTTGTTTGAGCAGGAGAGAGACATGGTCTTAACTCTTTCTTAGGAATATTCATTTGGCAGCTCTGTGGAAGACAGATTGGAGCAGGGGGTAGGGGGGTGGGAATCAAGGAGACCATTTAGAAGGCTGCTACAATGTTCAAGGGGCACCTGACAGATTGAAGGACCTAGAAATCAAGAAGAAAAACCTCATCTTCCTGAGTTCAAATCTGGCCTCTTACACCTACTAGCTATGTGACCCTGAGCATGTCACTTAATCCTGTTTGCTTCAGTACACTCATCTGTAAAATGA
Source organism: Petaurus breviceps papuanus (assembly GCF_028583685.1). NCBI lineage: Eukaryota > Metazoa > Chordata > Mammalia > Diprotodontia > Petauridae > Petaurus > Petaurus breviceps. The sequence goes on along the minus strand of NW_027187400.1, from coordinate 30,986,472 downwards.
GCTACAGAAGTAAATGTCAAACCACTCCAGTATCCTTGCCAGGAAAACCCCCCAAATCGTGTCACAAAGGATTGGATAGCACTCAAAAATGACTAAACAACAGCAAAAACTCTTCAAGAAAGAGGTGCTGAGGGCTCAAATAACATGTTTTGAAGTTGAGTTGATGAGATTTAATAATTTATTTGCCGGGGAGGCTAGGTGGTGGAGTCAGGAGGACCTGAGTTCAAATCTGGCCTCAGACAGTTAACACAAAAACGAGCCATGTGACCTTGGGCAAGTCACTTAACCCCAATTGTCTTAAAAAAAAAGAAAAATAATTTATTTGCTTATATGGAGTGTAAAGAAAACTGAAAAGTCAAGTATGAATTTAAAGTTACAAAGCATAATGACTTGAAGGTGCCCTCAATAAAAATAGGAAAGTCAGATCCATGGAAAGATACTGAGTTCTATTCCGCATGTATTGAGTTTGAGATGGCTGTGGGACATGGCATATGAAATATTACCTGGTTCATAAGTAATATGGGACTAGATAGAAGGCTCCTGGAGTATATATCTAATTTTGGAATTCAGCTACATAAAGATGGTATATGAATGAATGAGATCACTAAAGGATCACTTGTACAGGAAGAAGAAAATAGGCCATATGATAGACCCTTGTAGGATACTCATGGTTGGTCAATATGAAATAAAGGAAGATCCAGGAAAGAAGACTGAGAATGAGTGGACAAACATCGCTAATTTCAATTCATTATTCTTCCTAAGTAGGTGCTAAACTCAGTTGTCTCTAGTTGCTAAAGGAATTCAAGTTGAATGAACATCCTCTAAATTGTGGTCTCTTAATATAGTACAATATTAAAAAAGAATATCGCACATGAAACAGCAAATCTACGGCTTGTTTTATCGCATAAATTAAAAATAAAATAAATTTTGGTTTCTTTTGGAAGAATCTTGATCTCATTCCAGTTATAACTCTGCTTAAGTCTGAGGGACCATGCATCTCATATATGTAACAAGTTTAGGAAGAAGGACAAAGATTTCAAATGCTCCATAATCCAGCCGTGTGGCATAGGGACAGTGACAGAGTCAAGAGAGAAGAGGAAAAAAACAAACAAGCAAAGACTTAGAATGTTGAAAGTCATGGGGAAACTATAGCTAAGAGACTAGTTAAGGGCAGAAAACTGGTTGGAAAGAGAAAATTTAGATTAAGCCTAAGGCTCACAGATTCAAACCTGGCAAGGGGGTAAATGAGAGAAAGCTCATACTTTTTAAGTGAGAGTCAGCAGACTGTGAGGCCAGGGAGGGTATGGCAGGAGGGAGTTAAGAGAAGGAATTCCTAGATCAGCATAAACAATAGCTCTGTTTGGAGGCTACAAAAGCCCATCCATATTGGGGAGAGATCTGTGTGACCTAAGTGCAGTGAGTCTCAGGGACCCTATAGGCAATTTGGGGGGTTTTGTATTTGCAATGGACAAATTAGAGGAAAAATCCAGCCAGGAGAAATTAATTAAAATAGCATATCCTTAAGTATGTATTTTTTTTCTATTTAAATGCTGTCCAAGGCCAAGGAGCAATGAAGTTGTAGATAATTACATTGAAGAGAAAAGGGGAACTTGTAATTTAATGAGGAAAATGTGGAATTGGAATTTGGAAGGGCACAGGACCACAGAAACAAGAATACCAAGGAAAGCCCGCTGGGGCACTTTCTGAGACAGAAGGAAGGAAGTAAAATTGGAAAATTGCATAATGAACTAATCTAGAAGAGACCGAAAATTAAGTCAACAGTGACTTGTTTGTAGAACATTAAGTAGATATCAGAGGGCAAGGCCCAAGAGAATGTTTTTTCTAACTTGCAGCAAGGTTTGTCTCTCTGCCAACATGATCAACGTTTGATTAGTTTGTGCCTAACTCCAAGGAATCAGTTTGACTTTCTCTGAAAATTTACCCTTCATTTCCCACTCCAGAATCTTCAATAGCTCCCTATTGAATCTAGGATGGAATACAACATCATGACTTAGCAACATACAGTCCTTCAGAGTCTGCTGCTTAGCTTTCTGAACTTTTCACATTATTCCCTTCTCACACTTTACCTTCCAGTAAAACTTCCTTGTTTGCTATTTCCCAAACAAAGCATTTTAAATCACATTTCTGTGCTTTGGAACAGGGCTTTTTACATTACTACTGTAGATTATAGCTTCCTCTAAGGTTTCTCTCCAGTGCTGTCTTCTAAGGAAAACCTTTCCTATCTCACATACTTGCACATTTTCTCTTCCTAATGTGTATTTGCTTATCTGTGTAAATGTTTTTAAAGCTTCCATCTATCCTCCAGAGTAAATTATTGTTGAGGGCAGGGAATTTGTGCTGATGATTATGTCCCCAGTACCTTGTAATCTAGGAGAACTCTAGTATGGGAGGGTACTTGGCACTTAACAAAGAACAAATATTAATTTATTTCCTACCATGTCCCAAGCACTGTCTTAGACATGGTGATACAAAGAGAAAAAAGAGAAAAAGTGGCAGTCTCTGTCTTCAGTAGCTTACATTCTATTGGTTGAGACAAAATGGGTATATGTGAGCATATCATCTATCTTTCTATCTCTCTCTCTATCTGTCTGTCTGTCTGTCTATATGTCTATCTATCGATGTAGATATAAATTCATATTTAGATATAGAAATAGACAAAGGTAGAGATTAAGTATAGATAGATAAACATAAACTAATCGCCATATATATATATAGGTGTGTGTGTGTGTGTATGGATATAGATATAGAAAGCTATACATATAGAAAAGAGATATAGACATAGATATTGATACAGATAAAGATATATGCATACACTAAGTTACATAGATAGCTACATATAGCTATACGGATATAGTTATAAAATTATATATAGATGGATATACATACATATACATAAAGTGCCATATATGTGTGAATGGATAGATATAGATAACATAAATGCCATTTATCAGTATATGACAGATACTTAGTAAATGTGTTTTGTTTTTGGTTTGGGTTTTGTTGTTGTTGTTGTTGAGGTAATTGGGGTTAAGTGACTTGCCCAAGGTCACACAACTACTAAGTGTCAAGTGTCTGGTCAGAGGTAGAATTTGAACCCAAGTCTTCCTGACTTCAGGGCCGGCGCTCTGTCTACTGTGCCACCTAGCTGCCCCAACTAAATGTGTTTTGAATTGGATTTTGTTGAATCCAAATTATAATTTGAATCTCTACAGGGATGTCAGAGAAGGTCAACATTCTGAGCATGATGGTGTCTATTTTGTAGTGAGTGCACTGAGACCAAGAGAAGCTAAATGTCTAAGCCAGAGTCAGAGCCCTTGCAAAGGTTCAGAATCAGGATTTGAGTTCCAGTTCACTAGATCTGGATCTGATCTTATTCCATTATAAGATTCTCCCTCTTCCTCACGTGAACGGCATATGATGGACAATGCTCAGGCCCACCAGAGAGACACAAGGTCTGTGACAGTTCAAAATCTGGGGACTTCATGCTGGGTAAGGGGATTAGAGAAATATTCATTAAAGGAAGAACGGGGTAGGGCATTTGAGCTGGGCTTAAAGGATAGGCTCCCAAATCTTTCAGCATCATAATTGTTATGCATACATGCACACATGTATGCATACGCATATGTATGTATGTGCGTATGCATAAATAAACGTATATGTATATACACATGTGTGTGCATAACATATACCTATATCTCTCCTCTACTAGATATAAGCTCCTTTGCACTATTTCATTTTTGCCTTTATATTTCCAGTAACTAACACTTTGTAGGTATTTAAGAAAGTTTTGGGTTGATGACTTCTAACTCATAAATAAATATTATTCCCAATGGTTGAATATTATTGATCTTTAAACATAAAGAAATGGGAGATTTTCCAAACTTTTATGTTTTTTCTCAGTCTTTGTCAGGCTCCAGAAAGATAATACACAGGCTATCTCTGCTCCTTCTGTCATCCTTAAAAATATGGTGATTTGGGGATAATAGCAATAGGAATCTGACAGTGAAAATGGATACAGGAATGAAAGGAAATTGGGGTAAGTTTAAGAAAGACTTCTGTCCTATGGAAATTTTTCCATGTTCCCTGTCTAAAACAGACTCACTATTTGAGAGAGAGAGACAGAGAGAGAGAGAGACAGAGAGAGAGAGAGAGAGAGAGAGA
>NW_027187400.1:30976068-30981890 GCF_028583685.1 Petaurus breviceps papuanus | reverse complement strand
AGAAAGAAAGAAAGAAAGAAAGAAAGAAAGAAAGAAAGAAAGAAAGAAAGAAAGAAAGAAAGAAAGAAAGAAAGAAAGAAAGAAAGAAAGAAAGAAAGAAAGAAAGAAAGAAAGAAAGAAAGAAAGAAAGAAAGAAAGAAAGAAAGAAAGAAAGAAAGAAAGAAAGAAAGAAAGAAAGAAAGAAAGAAAGAAAGAAAGAAAGAAAGAAAGAAAGAAAGAAAGAAAGGAAGAGTTTTAAAAGCTTCGGTAATCATGGAGTCTGCACTATTGTGTCCAAGTAAATCCTATATCTTTGGCTCCTGCTCATGAGAAGAGAACTTGATTTCCAATGCTTAAGTCAGCACCTTGGATTCTTCCTGAGGAGACTCATAAGCTTTGGCTCCATTTGGTCTCGTTGTTCCTTTCTTTTTTTCTTCCTTCAGTCAAATCCAACTTCGTGGGCAGCCTGCCTGATCAGGGCCTATTAAACTAAAGCACAATTCCATCCTTTTCCTCCCACTGTAAACCACCCCCCTCAAAAGGATGTCAATATCCTCTGCTGCCTGTATGAAGATCGACTATTTGTCATGTTTTCCAAGAGATCCGTCAAGAAATCTCAGATGAGCCATCTTCCTTTCATGACAATGGGCCACTGGGGTTTCTGAGTTAACAATATAGAGTGCTAGTTTACAGGCCTGATTCAGAATGTCAAGAATGTTTATTTTCAGCTGATGGTGACCAAAGACTAACCAGCTTCACCCTCACTTCCTTCTATCCGTACATCATTAGTCACTCATCCAGTGTGTTGTTTTTATACCACTGAGATGACTTCTCTGCTCCAGGGATTCCTACAATCATTTGCATCTACTGTGAATTTATGCAAGAAAGCCGTATCAGGGATTTGGATGTGTTCTTTTAACTTGGAACATCACTACCTGGGTTCTCCTCCCACAGAACGTTCTCATTCTCAGATGTCAGGAACAATTTATTCTTTCCCTGATGTAAATGAAGTATGGCAAGATGAAAATGCAAATGGAATACATTTAAGGTATAGAAGATCCTTCCAGTAAAGTCTTCTAGCCAGAAGAGACCTCTGAAAACACGTAGCTTGGTCTCTTTATTTTACGAAGGAGAATCAGAGACTGAATAAGTGAAAGGAATTACCCAAAGTCACACAGTCAATAAGTGGCAGAACTGGGGCAGTGCAGTGGCCAGAGGACTGGGTTCAGAGTCAGGAAGTCCCAGATTCCAAACCAGCCTTTGGCACACTAGCTCTGTGACACTAGGAAAATCATGTCCCACATCTAGATCAGTTTCTTTTTCTGTAAAAGAGAGGAATCTATGATCCTATGCTTTGAACCCACGTCCTCTCCCTTCATATCTAGAGCTCTGTCCATTTACTGATATATCTGGAAATCAGTAATTCCATCAATAATCCCCCTATGACATGACTTCCATCCTCTTTGCATGAACATATGTACATTATAATATGAGATCCTTAAGGGCAGACACTGTCTCACTTGTACTTTTTCATTCCCAGCATTTAGAAGTAAATAAGCACTTATGTGGCACCTAATGTATGCCAGACATTGGGCTAAGTGCTTTACAAAGATTATCTCCCTTCATCTTCACAATATCCATCTACAACATCCCTGAGGAGTAGGTGATTCCCATTTTTCATTTGAGAAAGCTGAGGAAAAAATGGGTGAAGTAATTTCAATCAATAAACATTTATTAAGCACCGACTGTGTCCCAAGCACCATGTTAAGGACATTACAAAGTTTATCTCATTTCATCCTTATTGTTTGGTCTGACTCTTTTTGATCCCATTTAGGGTTTTCTAGTCTAAGATACAGGAGAAGTTTGCATTTTCCTTTTCCAACTCATTTACAGATGAGGAAACTGAGGCAGGGTTAAGTGCCTTCAACCAATCATCAAACATCCATTAAGTCCCTCCTGTGTGCCAAGCCCTGTGTCAATCACTGGGGACACAAAAAGAGGCAGAAGACAGTCCCTGTCCTCAAGTTGCTAATGACTTACTATGAATAATCAGCAAGTAAGTGTCCATATCAAATTTGAGCTCAGGTCTTCCTGATGCCAGGCCCAGCTCTCTGTGTGCTGTGGTGGCCCCTAGCTACCTCGCTTAGTACAGTGACTGGAACACCACAGGCATTTAAGTAAGCATGTATATAGTGCTCTGTTTTTCACAAAACATTTTACAAATATTATCCCATTGGATCCTGCCAGCAACCTTAAGAGATCGATGCCATTATAATCATTCATTTCCATTTGAGGAAATGAATACAGAGGTGAAAGACTTGCCCAGGGTCATACCACTAGTAAGCATCTGAGCTCAGAAACACTCAACTCCACATCCAGTACTCTGGTCACTGAATTAGATGCTGAGCTTGGTTCCTGAGACACCAAGGCAAAGGGGAAATAATCTATGGGTTAGTGAAGCATCCTTTTACTGGAGGACATGATGCATACACAGCAGAATAAATATGCACGGTGTTTTAAGGATATGGCATGGGGAAGTGAAGATAATTCCTAAACTAAAATGAAATTTCCTCTAGGGATTGTTCCTAGAACATTGTAATCACTTACTAAATGCTCTTTATAAAAATAATTTTAATTCACTTAATCTTTCTTAATATGAAATGAACATTTTTGTTAAATTCAACTTGACAAATATTTATTTAGTACCTATTATTAGATACCAACAAATGAAAAAGAAAATGAAGCATCCCCTGCCCTTAAGAAGCTTGTAGTCTATTAAGGAGTACCCCATGCATTCAGTGAAATACATTAGGTAATTTTGATAATTATATAAGTAATACATAAAATAATTTTGAAAGGGGGGAGAGGAAAACCCTAAAAACTGAAAGAAAATGTTGTTGAAGGCTACAAAAATCCAGAGAACCTTGAACTTTGGGTCACTTTGTCATCAAACCACTTAATCTATTCAGCCCCACCACCACCCGCCCCCTGGATAGTCCCAAACATGGCATCACCCATGCACCGTGATTACTGTCAACTTTATACCATTGGCCAGCCTCCTGACAGATGGAGAAGAACAAGGAAGACAAAAGCTCATCTTAGATGTTGCTATTTTGTAGGCTGAAACCATCCAGCCCCCTTGCTGACCCTAATGTACCAGCCCTCTCTTCAATGAGTTGATGTGGCCTCTGACAATTGCCCAAACACAAAAGACCTCCACAGCTGCTAGAATCTGAGCAAGAGTCCAAGCCAGAGTCTGCCAATGGGACCAATCAGAAAGAGTAGCTCTGACTCACAAACAGTGATGGGATTTGGGTTGTTATTTTTTCTTAATAAAACTAAATCATAAAGAAAATTAATTTGAAGAGTCCTCTGTTCTCCATTTTCTTTGCACCACGCCCCCTGTATTTTTCTCATAGAATCTGACTATCTTCTTCCCTAGTCAGTTCATCCTAGAGCATCAGGTACAGTTGTGGATGCCATATTTTAAAGGAAGACTATTAATATCCCCAAGGGTCTTGTGGACAGGGGCCAGAATTAGCCTGTAGCCTCTTCAATATGATAATTAGTTTCAGGAACTTGGGTGCTTATTTACCTTCCCTGGGCCTCACCCTACCTGAAAGTAGTACTCAATAGCCTCTGAATTCCCTTACAGATGTAGAATTTTAATTAATTAATAATTTTTTTAAATTATGGAATAAAATAAGTATTTCCATAACAGTATAATAAAAAGAGATGTTTGTACATGAAACTGTAAATCTTTTATGTACAACTTGTTCTTCCTTTTAAATATATATATATATATATATTAATATGCATGTATATATATATATAGCTATAGATTTTTGATTCTACTATTCTAAGTAATTTCTCTTTTTGGGTTCTCAGTTTACTTGTTTGGAAGATTCAGGAGCTGGATGGGGGTATTTCTATTATCTTCTGTAGCCCTAAATATACGGCCACTTGGGATCATGGAGAAATTGGTCTGAATCACTTTTCCTGGCATTGAAGATTCTGAGTGCCCTCTATCTGTGTTCCCAGAATGACCACTGTGCCCCTAGGAATGTTTTTCTTGCTAGACTTGCTTTTCATGGTTAAAAAATAAAATAAAATACTCAGTGTGACAGCATCTTGGAGCAGCTCTGATGAATTCATGACATTGGGCCTCAAAGGGCTCTGGGCAATTTGTGGTAAGTTTTCATTGTAAAATCCAGAGGGACCTGAAAGCTTGGCCAACTGGGGAATTGGTCATGGAACAATAAATGGAGATTAGAAGCCAGCCCCACAGAATTTTTTGTTCTAATTTGGAGCAAGATGCATGTGTGTGCCTGCATACAACAAGAATTATTTAATATATTTACCAATATGGTTTGCACCCAACTACAGCTGTGTCGTCTTGGACTCTCTTACCTAAGTTACAGGACTGTAGATTCACTGATAGACTGAACCCTAGAAGTCTTCTTGCTTAACCTCCTCATTTTATAGATGAAGAAACCAGAGCTAGTAGATGTGACTTAACCAGACATATAAGTCATACAATAATAGTAGCAGCAGCATCTACAGGATTAATAGTAGTAATAGCCATAGAAGTAGTAGTAGTAATAGTAGTAATGGTAGCAACAGTAGTAGTAATAGTAATAGTGGTAGCAATAGTAGTAGTAATAGTAGAAATACTTTTAGCAGCAGCAACAGCAGTAACTAGTAGTCTAGTAGTAATATAACAGTAGTAATAGAACTAAGTTCTATTAAGTTCTAAGTCTAGTAGTAATAAAATACTAACAGAAGTAGTCTAGTAGTAATAGAAGTAGTGATAATAATTTTATAGTAATTATAACAGTAGCAATAATAATAGTAGCAGCAGTAATAATAATAGTAGTACTAGTAGTAGAAGTAGTAATAGTAATTAAAGTAGTAGTAACAGTATCAGCAGTAGTAGCAGTAGTTGGAGTAATAATAATACTAGTAGCAGCAGCAGCTTAAGAGCTAGACGGAACCTTGAGTATAATCCCCTCATTTTGTAGATAAAGAAAATGGAACTCAGAGAAGTTACACGATTGGCCCAAGTTGACACAAGTAGTAAGTGGAAGGAGCCAAGAATCAAATAGACTATCTCATCTCCAAATTCATCTTCCCTTGCATTACTCCATGGAGGCTACTTGTCTAAGTCTCCACCCACCCACTCACTCCCAGAATCTCAGCTCATATCAGTCCTCTATGCTCATGGCCCTGGACTAATCATCCCTCATCAAATTTCCTCATTCATAAAAGTGTATTTGTATACAAGGTGTCTTAGCTGGGAAAAAGACAAGAGTGATTACACAAAGAAACCTTAATTCTGACCAAGAAAGATACACACAAATAGCATAATTTTTTTTCCAAAAAAATATTTTCAAGAGATAAAGGCAGATCTTAAAAGTTCAATATTCTGGTGAACTTTGTGGGGGAGGATCATAACTTGCCTTCTCCAACACCCTGATAATTATGCAACGTGCTCATGTACCCTGCTACCAACACCAAGATACCATAGGATCATAGAGCTAGAATCCAAAGGGAACTAAGAAGCCACCTACTCCAACTTCCCCATTTTACAGTTGAGGACACTGAAGTTAGGAAAATCAAGTTATTTACCCAAAGTCACATGTGTAGTAAAACTCCCTGATCAAGTTTGAACCCATATACTCTGATTCCTGAGTCTTTGTACTCTTTTCACTCAATATTCCATAGCAATTGGATGGATGGATGGATGGAGGGATGGATAGGTGGATGGATGGATGGATGGGTGGATGGGTGGATGGGTGGATGGATGGATGGATGGATGGATGGATGGATGGATGGATGGATGG
>NW_027187400.1:30937433-30976058 GCF_028583685.1 Petaurus breviceps papuanus | reverse complement strand
TGGATGGATGGATGGATGGATGGATGGATGGATGGATGGATGGATGGTGGGCAGGCAGGTGGATGAATTTATAAACTTATTATTTGAGAAGTCAGGAAAGAATCCATTGGACTTTTTGCTAACAGTCAACGCTTAACAGACCCAAGGTTCAAATCCCAACTCTTATAATATGGTACATTAGAAATAACAATGAATGGGGAGGATGAAGACATAGGTTCAAATTCCTACTCTTGCCCTTTATAGTCATAGAGAGTTATCTAGAATACTATAAGGATAAATGACTTGTCCAGCGTCATACAGTCAATAAGAGATTTGAACCCAGATCTTCCTGATTTGTGAACTAGCTCTCTCTCCACTCTGCATATAAGCCATTTTTACCTGGCTAAACTCTCATTTCTCATTTCTAACTAAACCTTGGTCATGTTTTCTGGAAATAATGAGGTTTTCTTTTAATTCTTTCTTTTTTATAACCAACTTCTTTTTCAAGGAAGAGAGAAAATCAACCAAACAAACAAACAACCAAAAATGCTGTCCAATATTCTTTCTGGCCAGGCATGTTTCTCTTTGCAGGGAAAACAGCAAATACTCAGTGTATTACTTGCCAAATGCTACTATCTCTGTTTCCTGATAACAGATAGAGAAGATCAATAATAAATACTTGCTGCTCTACTGTGGGCCCAGCATATAGTTCTGTGGAGCAGCTGTTCTTGCCTAGCCATCTGAAGCCCAAGTGGAGGGGATGGTTGGGGCTGAGCCAGAGTTAAACACACCATCATGGCTGTCTCCTAATTTTTTCCTTCTGTTACCCAGTTTCTCTGATAAGCCAGAAAATCTGCTATAAAGCAGCAAGTCCATTTAAGCTTAATTTGTTTTTTCAGGCTGGGAGAGGCATGGGCTTTAATTACACGTAATGAAAGGCATCCTGGTCATTGGCAGTCATTATGGGCCACAAACAGGAATGGATGGATGGATGGGGGGGGGGGGGAGGAAGAGGGATTATTTTGAGGAGTCTTTACATCCACAGGCTAAGCCATAAATTAGTAAACATGCTTTATGTAGACCCAGGATAATATACTTCATATATATATATATACGCCCACACACACCCATACACACACACACACATTTATATATAGTAGCACTTGTTTTTGTTCAAATCCCTGGTAATACTGTGATTAATTTAATCCAATCCAACATGCATTTATTAAACATCACTGCAAAGATAGCATAGCAGAGGGGAGAAAGGATAAGCTTCAGAATCACGAGATCTTAGTTCAAACCTATCCTCTAATATTCACTGTTACCTTGGGCACCATCCTCAATTTTGTCACCTGAAAAATCAGAATATTCAATAAAATGACCTCTGTGGGAGCTGCCAGTGATATAGTCAGCACAACACTTTCAGACAGATGTGAGTTCAAATCTAGCCTTAAACATTTACTAACCTTATGACCCTGGGAATGTCACTTACCTCTGCCCTCAGTTTCCTTGACTGAAAAATAGAGATGATAACAATAACTACCTTCCTAGGTCATTGTGAGCTCAAATCTTTCCTTAGACATTTATTAGACTGTGACCTTGGGAAAGTCATTTACCCTTTATGTGGCTTAGTTCATTATTGGCAGAATTAGGAACATAATGACTTAATGACCTCTTAGACCTCTTCCAGACCTAAATTTGTAATGCTTTGAGGAAGTAGAATGCATACATGGAGACAGTCTGTGCAAAGTTAGAGGTAAGAGATGGAGTGCTGATTTTATGCAATAGGAGGTAGGCTAGTTGTATTAACAGAGAGTATGAAGGAGATTTTGAAAGGAAATAAATAGTAATATCAGAAGTAAATGAACTTGGAAAGAGAGCGGTCCAAGGCTTGAAAGGACTTCAAATGCAAAGTTGAATGGGAAAACTTATTTGAACTAAGCAAAGTGAAACAAGCAGAAAGAGGAAAATAAGAACACGGCCAAAATGATGTACTTAGAAATAAGACATAAGTAAATAGAAGAAAATGAGGGTTAGATAGCTTGAGAGAAAAATATATATCTCTTATTAGGGTAAGAAAATGCTTCTCCTTCTTTGTTTTGCAGAGATGAAGGGGAAGGTAATGAGATGTATTAAGCAACTACTGCATGCCAAGCATTATGCTAAACTCTTTTTAAATATAATCTAATTTGTTCCTCCCAACAACCCTGTGATGTAGGTGCTGTTATTAACTCAATTTTACAGATGAAGAAACTGAGGTACACAGAGGTAAGATGACTTGCCAACTAGCATGTATCTGAGTCTAGATTTGAACTCAGATCTTCCTGACTCCACTTTCTAGCTCTATGACCCTGGGTAGGTCACTTTACTCTGTTTGCCTCAGTTTCCTAATCATAACATAAGCTGGAGAGGGAAATGGCAAACCGCTCCAGAACTTTTGTCATGAAAACCCCCAATGGTGTCATGAAGAGTCAGACATGACTGGAAAATGATTGAACAACAAAGAAATTTTGACTCTACATTTATGCTGTATCCACTGAGCCATCCTGATTCCTTGAACTAGAGGATTATGAATGTAGAAAGTTCCATATACTGCCAAATTCAGTTGATATATTGGTTGGTTTGTTGAACTACCTTTTTTCCTTATTTTTTAATTCATTATTGTAAGTAATAGATCACTACATAGGGGAAGATGGAATCATATATTCAAAATTAAAGATGATGTAAAACATTTTTGCTAAAAGATACCAAATGAAGATATTTTATTTTATGTTAGCATTACCAGGGTACCATTGAAGGTTCTTGAGCAGGGGAAAATGAGAGGATTATTTTCTTTAGAAAGATTGTTTTGAAGAGGGAGGTGGAATAGGAGGGAGGGAAATATAGTCAGTCTTTTACAATATATCCACTATGGAAATGTTTTACATAGCTACACATGTACAACCTATATCGAATTGCTTATCTTCCCAGTAAGGGTGGGTGACAGGGGAGGAAGGAAATGAATCTGGAATTCAAAGCTTTAAAATCAAATGTTTAAGATATATATATATATATATATATATATATATATATATATATATATGTATGTATATATATATATATATATACAGAGAGAGAGAATGAGAGAGAATTATTAATATTATTTTACATGTGACTGGGAAATAAGATATACAGGCACTGGGGCATAGAGATCCACCATGCCCTACTGGAATGTCGGAGGGGATATGGGAGAAGATATGGGAGAGAGCAGATTGGAGGAGGGGATGTCCAGTGGCATCGCTATTTTGGTGTGGTAAGTAGGGGGAAAACGGGGAGAAAATTTATAACTCAAAATCTTGCAGAAATGAACGATGTAGAAGTTAATAAAGCATAAAAAAGAAAGATTGTTTTGACAGCTGTGAAAATGATAATTAACAAAAAGGGAGAAACTTACAAACAGGAGTCTGAGTAAGATGGCATTATAGTAGTCAGGAAGGAAGCTGAAGAGGGACTGAACTACATTGGTGGCCACTTAATAAAATAATTGACAAGTCATTTTAAAGTGTTGCTGAGTTCAGAGGAAGTTTTTGCCCTTACAGATTTCTTTACAAATTATGAATTTGAACATCAAAAGTAAATGTGATCCAATACATAATAAAGTAAAATAGAGTATTGCATATGAATTATTGTGCTCCTGCTAGAGAGGAGAGAAGAGGAGAGGAAAAATCCAAATCCTTGATAATTTGAGAAATGAATATTAAAGCTCTAAGATTCTATCTCTACCTCATAAGTTTGACAAAGTTGACAGTAAAGGGAAATGGCAAATGGTGGAGGGGCTGTGGGGCAACTGGAGCATCTAAGTATTCTGGGTAGAGCTTTAAACTAGTACAGCCATTTTGGAGATTAACACGGATCTATTTGCCCCAAAATACCCTTATTAGGCTTCTCTTAAGGCTCAACTAAAATCCCACCTTCTATAGGGAACTTTCCCCAACCCCACTTAATTCCCTCTGTTTATTTCTTCTTTATCCTGTAGGTAGCTTACTTTATACATATTTGTTACCATGTAGTCGTCCTATTAGATTGTAAACTCCCCAAGGGCAGAGACTGTCTTTTGCATTCCCAGGATCTAATACAATGACTCACACATAGTAGGCACTTAATTGATTGATTGATATGTACAAGAAAACATCACAGCTGCTCTCCTTGTGGGGGCAAAGACTGGAAATTGAGGGGGTGCCCACCAAATGGAGAATGGCTGAACAAATTTTACTTATATGAGTTCTACCTCCTCCCTTCTACCACTTGGAATCATGGTCTTCCTTCAAGGCAATAAAATCTCTTGTTCTACAGAATGCCTTTCCTAATCCCACCCCCCCCAACCCCCCGTTGTTAGTGTTCTCCTTCTCTACCAGATTAGCCACATTTACATTGTAGACCCAAAATGTCTCCCAACCACCCCCCTCCCTATAGAATTAAAGATTCTTTAGGGTTGGGACTACTATATGACTCTGTATTTGAGTCTCCTGCCTTTAGCGCAATGCTTAGTAGAGAGCAGGTGTTTAAGCCCTGCTCAATGGACTGAATTAGGTGACTATAAATTGGCTCCTATTCTTTCTGACTCAGAGGCTCCATTTTTCTTTTCCATCCTTTTTCCTACTATGGCCTAAACTAATTAGAACTTGGCTTTATTGTTTTTCAAAAAGACAATGATAATGACTAAGAGTGATGGCAGCTGTTCCCATTTAAGTGGCTCTTTGAAGTTTATCTAGGGCTTTTCCTCTCAATGGTACAAAGAACTATAAGCACTATTTTGCAGAAAACTAAATAGACTCCAGAAAGTGAGTTAATGTTCCCATAGTGACATAGTTAGGAAATACTATAGCTGGGATTCAAACCCAGATCGCACCCGTTTCAAAGCCAGTACACTTTCCTTAGCATCACACTGCCTCTCGCAGGTTGGTAGAGCATGTCAACATCAAGACGCAAATATATCAGGGATCTTATAGCAAACATTGAAATGGATTAAGGGGGTGGACAATATGATTTCTCAAAGTCTAAGATTCAATAATTTAATGAAAAGAAAGGATGGCATAATAGCTAGTTTCCTTGACTTATGTCAAGAAGACCCAGTTTCATGTTCTGTCTGCTTCTAACACATATTGGCTGTATGACCCTGGGTAAGTCATTTACTCTCTCAGTGTCCAAGGCATCTCTCTAAGGCTGGAAGAGTCAGAGGACCCAACAGCAGTTTCTATAGCAAAGAGATCACAAGTCCCTGATGTATCAATTATTTTTTAATGCATCAGCCCATTGCTAAGTGTTTATTAAGCGCAACCTCTGCCAGGCACTGCTCAAAATAATGGGTCACACTAGGACAAAGAGTGAAATAATGTTCCATCTCGGAGAGCTTAAATTCCACTAAGGGAGTCAATTGTGCATAAACATTCCTCCCCACCTCTTCCAAATCCTTTTGCTTTTTCCATATATAATTCCAGAAAGAAAGAGAGAAAGAAAGAGAGAAAGAAAGAGAGAAAGAAAGAGAGGAAGAAAGAAGGAAGGAAGGAAGGAAGGAAGGAAGGAAGGAAGGAAGGAAGGAAGGAAGGAAGGAAGGAAGGAAGGAAGGAAGGAAGGAAGGAAGGAAGGAAGGAAGATAAAATAGATAGATAGATAGATAGATAGATAGATAGATAGATAGATAGATAGATAGACAGATAGATGATAGAGATGGACAATATGTGTATAGAGAGAGATTTCTAGATAACTAGACATATAGTTGTATAATGAAATTGTTTGCGTGTGTGTAATATAGATTGTATGTAATATAGGGATAAATAGATACGAAGTTCAATAAACTTTTGAAGTCAGTAAAGTATTATTAAGTGCCTACTGTTTGTGTATCACTTAGCACTGAGGATACAAAAAGAGTCAAAAGACAGTTTCTTCCCTCAAGGAACTCACAGTCTAATGTGGGGGGAGCCAGTAAGAAAATTAACATGTACAAGTAAGCTCTATATAGGACAAATAGGAAATAATTTTTAAAAAGGAAGCATTAGAATTAAGAGGCATTGAGAAAGGCTTCCTGTAGAATATGGGATTCTATTTGGAATTTAAAAAGAAGTCAGGGAAGATGGTAGGCAGAGAAGCAGAGGGAGAAGAAGGAGAGTATTCTGGGCTTGGGGGACATCCAAAGAAAATGCCCAGAGTTGAAATGAAGTTCCTTGTTCATGAAACAGCAAGGAGGTCAGTGTCCTTGGATCAAAAAGTATGTGGCAGAGAGAAAGGTGTGATAAAAAATGGAAAGTTAAGAGGGGGAAGGCTAAGTTATGAAGAGTTTTGAATATCAGGGAGGTGCTAGGGAACCACTGAAATTTATTAAGGGAAGAAGTGATCTGACTTGTACATTAAGAAAATCAGTTTAATGGCTGAATGGAGGATGGGTTGGATATCTATCTATCTATCTATCTATCTATCTATCTATCTATCTATCTATCTATCTATCCATCCATTTTTCTATCTATCTAATAATATGATTACTTTGTTTATATATAAAAATGTTAATTATATGTTTATATGATTATGTAGCATATTTATTGTATATGTGTATACTATATGTATGTTTATCTACAGTCATTTATAGCCATGATTGTCATATACATGCATGCATAAATACACATAGAATACATATATACACACATGAATGTGCTTAAATAATTGTGTATTAATTAGGCAAATGGATTTACAAAGGAGAGAATTAAAAGTGGAAGGAGACAAAAAGATGGAAAATTTGACCAAAACTTTGATTGGTCACCCCAAATTTGTCCCCCATTATTTCAACTAAAAAAGAGAATAATTTCCAGTCAGAACAAACGTGAGCCTTTTTAAAGCAAATATATCCAAGAGAACGTGAGCAGCAGATGCTCGCTTCCCTGCTGCCCTGAAATGATGTTAGCCCAGTGTGTGACAACGATTAATATCTTATTTCTCAAATCAGCCCATTAGAAATAATCATGCAGGTAACTGTGGGCCATTAATCTGCCTTGGAACCCAACATACACTGTCTGATGAGTGGATTGAGCCCATAGGGAAAGAAAGTTATTTTTACAGTCATTAAATGGACCTCAGAAGAAGGCAGGAGGGAAGTGGGGAACATTTGAGACTAAGGGCACAATCAGAGACTGAAACAACTAGAAAGGAGCATTGTGGATTTTTCTCTGTACAGGAAAAGAAGTACTGGTTGCATCAGAAATTCCTGTCATCCTCATTCATTTTCAGTCTCAGATATCACCCTTCGAACAGTCCATTTTCCAAATTCAATTCAATTCAGCTTTATTCTGTTCAAGACACTGTGCTATCTGCTGGAGACACAAAAAGCAAAAAGATGAAAGGGGCCCTTCCCTCAAGGAGATTACATTCTACTTGGTAGTCTGTGTGAATTAATACTGAGAGACAGAGACAGACAGAGAAAAAGAGAGGCAGAGAGAGAGAGACAGACAGACTGACAGACAGACAGAGACAGAGAGAATATAAGGCAAGTAGTCTTATGTTTTATGCTTTGCAGGAAGTTAGAGATTCTAGTAGGCAGAGGTGAGGAAAGTCTTCATTCTATGTGGGAGAGACGTCCCAAGTTCTTCCAACAAAGGAACATAATTGTTCATGTCAAAGCATGGAGACTGAAGGCAGTAATACCATGGAAACGGAATGTCTTGTTTTTTTCCTCAAATGACTTCATCAATTCCTACCAATAACATAGTTATAAAAAATAATATGTCAAAGATGAGGGATCTGAGACACCATCTAATTCAAACTCTGCCTGCCACAGGTGAAGACACTAAGATCAAAAGAAGGAGAGGTTACTTCCCCAAAGTCACATACTTTCTCTGTTGAGAGACCTGCTCATGGAATCATGGATTTAGAGGTGAAAGAGAGCTGTAAGTGTTCATTATTTTACATCTGAGAGAAATGAGGGCCACATCCCAGCATGCCCTAAGAACTCAATCTCAACACCTTCATGCCATGCCGCAGCTACCAAGGGTAATCCTTAGGGATAAAGCCACACGCATCAGAGACCACAGGTGCGTGTGACAATGACGAGGCTGAGTGAAGCAAGATTCAGAAGTTCAGAGGAATTTCTTTCATTTACAGTTTATATGAGCAGATCTTCTTTATGAGTCTGGGAATCAATCGGGACTTCCCCGTTGGCCATAGGGAAGACAACACAGAATTTTATCTTACAATGTTTCTTATTTATTAATTAAATTCTAATCTGAAGAAGTAGAAAATGTGGTCTTGTTCTTCTGGGGAGGCAGACATGCTTATTTTGCATTTGCCAAAGTATGTGTGACCCTTTCTGACTGGTTTTTGTTTGAGCTCCACGTAATTTTAGCTATTGCTGTTATTGTTATTGTTTTGCTTTGATTTTTGTTCTTGTGTTTATGCAAAGTTAACAGTATTGTGGGAAAAAAAAAAACCCTAGATTGAGTCAGAAAACCTGTGATCATAGAATTGGAACTGGAAGCAGTCTTAGACAGTGTTTGTCTAGTTCAACATCTCCATTTTGCAGATGAGGGAACTAAAGCAGACAAACATGAAGTGACTTGAGATCATAACATAAAAATTAGGGCTGGACAGGACTCCAGAGGCCAGCTAGTCCAACTCCTTCTTACAGAAGAGAAAAAAAGCATCCCAGGGATGGGGAAGGATGTACCCTAGGTGGTGCAGGTAGAAAGTACCAGGGTGAAGATTGGAACCACATTCCTTTGACTCTACATAAATTATTTTGTCTGATTTTTCTTTCTCTGCATTATACCATCTCTCTTTCTTTCTGTGTGACCTTGGATAAAGTCATCCATAGGACCCTAATTGTCTCTAAAATAAAGAGGTTAGTAACCTCTTAATAAATAATAATATAAATAATACCCCTTAATAAAAGGATTTGTTCTATGAAGTTTGGATTCAGTCAAAGATGGCACTTGAGGACCTAGAGGATTCCCCACCCTGGTCTTTTCTAGGTATCCTATGGGTCATCTGGTCTTATCCTGTATTGCTGTTACTGTTCAAACAAATCTTTACCTAATATATATGTATGTGTGTGTGTGTGTGTGTATACATATATATATACACACATATATATATATATATATATATATATATATATTGCTTTTTAATATTTTTTTAAATTTCTTTTGGAGGTGGGGAGGGCAGAGCAATTAGGGTTAAGTGACTTGCCCAAGGTCACATGGCTAGTTTTGTGTTGTGTCTGAGGCTGAATTTGAACTCAAGACCTCCTGACTCCAGGGCTGGGTTCTATTCACTGCGCCCCCTAGCCACCCCACCTAATATATTTTTTAGATAAGCAACAAACTGTTGTACTGTAATGAATGTCACTGGGGACAAGAGAAGGCATCCCTTTCATATCAGCTTCCTCTTCCAAACTCTTAAGTAAGTGTAAGTACTATGTATAGCGCCCCCTCCCCAACTCCCAATTTTAAAGCAATCAATAAAATCTATCAAAATCTGGCTTCCTCAAAAATTAATTTGAGGTAAAAACTCACTTTATGACATGATCTGGCCAAGACAACAACAATAACATTTGAACTAGTTAAAATTACATTGTATAATATTAACGGTCAATTTGGCCCCAAGGAAGAGATATGACGATGTAACCCATACCCTTCTGTGCAGAAGTGGGAGACTATGAGGGTGTAATACTTTGTGTACTGTCAGACTTGACTGACACAATGGAGAGAGAGTTGGTTTTAAGTTAGAAGGACCTAAGTGTGAATCTAGTCTCAGAGACTTAACTAGCTGGATCATTGTAATGGGAATGTAAATTTTTAAGACCTTCCCTGTGCCTAGGCTAAAGTGACCTGGAGCCTGGGGTGGGAGGCTTCTTTTTCAGTAGATACTTCTTGATTGGCCAGTGAGTCAATAAGGTTGTTACATTCTCTGAGCCAGTAGAAGGCTATATAAACCCTGATTTGAGGCTTTGTTTTGGGGCTCACTTTGAGAAGTGTTCTGTGATTTGATCAGATGAGACTCTGGGAAGCCGTTGCTGCTACAGAGCCCCCCCTCAGCTTTGAAAAACCCAGATGTTGATTTGGTATGGAATGGAATGATTGGACAATTCAGAAATCTGTCTACTTAATCTGTTTCTCTCTTTTGATAATTCTGTCTGTATATTCTAAAGTTTGGGGTGCGGACCTTTTTCCCTGAACTAGGTGAATGATACATATTTGACTGATTGAAATAAGCAGATCTAAGAACCTGTGTTGGCAGCCACCCTGGGGACTCTGGGGTGCTTGCAGCTACAATCATATTGGGAAAGTCACTTCACATATGTCTGCCTCAGTTTACTAATATATAAAATGGGAATTATAATAGCACCTTCCTCCCAAATTTGTTGTGAAAATAGGATAAGATAATATTCGCAAAGAGTTGTATAAATGCTGGTACAACTATGTGGACCACCAGGCCTGAAGACAGGAAAGCTTATTTTCCTGGGTTCAAATTCAGCTTCAGACCCTTACTAGCTGTGTGATCTTAAACAAGTCACTCAACCCTGGTTGCCTTAGCATTCTCACCTGTAAAACAGAAAGGAAAAGGCAAACCACTCCAGTATGTTTGCCGAGAAAACCGCAAATCAGGTCATAAAGAATCATTCAAATGACTCAACAACAAAAAATATAGATACTACTTCATATAATGTGTTTGCTGAACTGGTCTTCTTGTCCTCATTAGAGTTGGGATTTTTTGTTAGTTTGCTCAGTTTTTTTTTTTTTCAAATCTTTGAATTAGAACTGGTTTTATGGGTCAGGAAAACAGGAGGGAAATATAAAAAAAATAAATATATTAAAAAGTATTTGTAGCGACTCACCATAGGATTCCTTTTAAGTTATCTTTGAGCACAGTTTAATTTTGAGGTACAAATCTATTGTATGCATATGTGGAATGGTATAGTCAGCAGTATCCTAGTGGCCTTCATCTTGAGTCAAAAGCTTTGAATCGGAATCCCAGCTTCCCTATTTAATACTAACCCTGGAATCAGGATGCTGTTACTGTTCAGTCATGTCCTACTGTCTGTGAATTCTTTTGGGACTGCCTTGGCAAAAATGCCAGAGTGGTTTGCCATTTCCTCCTCCAACTCATTTGACAGATGAGGCAACTGAGGCAAACAGGGTGAGGTGACTTGTCCAGGGTCACAGAGCTAGTAAGTGTCCAAGGCTGGATTTGAACTCAGTTCTTCCTGACTCCAGGCATGGCACTTTGTCCACTGTGGCACCTAGCTACCCCTGGAATCAGAATGAACTGAGTTCAAATCTAGCCTCAGCTACTTACTAGCTGTCCAACTCCAGGCAAATCACCAACTTTTGCCTCAGTTTTCTCATCTGTAAAATGGGAATAATAACAGCATCTCCCTTGATGAGCTGTTGTGAGAATTAAATGAAATAATAACTGCAATTTTCTTACCACATTGCCTGGCACATGGTAAGAGCACATAAAAGTTTGTGTTATTATTACTATCTATCAAAAGAGAAGTTTAGACTAGGTATTGTCTGAAGTCCTTCACAGCACTGTCTGCTTCAATCTTTCAAAAAAATTATGAACAGTATGTGTATTCATACCTTCACACAGGATAATATGCTAAAGTGTCAACAGAATTGATGTCCTAACAACCTCCAGTGAATTCAGTAGCCATCCAATAAATATAGTGATAAGGTTAAAACGGAAATCTCAATTTAGGCACAACTAGCTGGTGGTTGATGTCTCTCCTTCTTATTCCATACATTAAATGCTTACAGGATCAATGAGGAAAGCACGGGGAGGTGCTCTGATTTAGCTTCACTCCTTGGGATGTTTTGGAGCAAAGGAATTTACCTGTATACACACATATTGTGGGTGTGTATGTATATACAAAAAATGTATAAGGTACCTATATGCATATAGGTATAAATACATGCACACATATATTAATGTCTGCAAAAAAGCACACATATACACAGCATATCTGTCTATATCTATATCTATAGATGAACATATGGATATGTCGATTGAATACAAACATTCCTATCGGCTCCCGCTATAGGTTTTTCACACTAGGCATTAAAACAACTGGTGCTTCCTGCACCCTCCCACTAAACTTCCTCCCGTTGATTACCAGTGTTAATGATCATTAATGACTAATAATTATTTCGCAGAAAAAGCAACACAATTACCTGGTGTAGCATTAGCTGTAGATTTTAGCCCACATCCTTCTCCTACTTCCTATATTCAACGAGATTCACTTCCTTTGCTAACAATGAAGATGTGACTTCTTTAAGCATCTGTCTCCTGGGCAGAAACTCTTGGAATGTCTTCTTGGTGCTCTAGTGCCTAGAGAACTCCTTTGGATGGTTTGATTTCTAGAGGGAGAAAGTGGTGTGGGGCCTCAGTGGCTACGGATCATCAATTATTAGAGGAAGGGAAGAGAATAAGCATTTATAGATCACCAACCAGACTGCCAGGCACTAGGCTGAGTACTTTATGAATATTATTTCATTTTAGCCTCATAGAAATTTTGTGAGGTAAATACTATTTTTATCCCCATTTTACAGTTGAGGAAAGTGAGGCAGAGTTTAAGTGACTTTCCCAGGGTCACATAGCTAGAATGTAGTTGAGACAGGATTGAACTCAAATATTCTTGACTCCAAACTTGACACTCTGTCCAATGTGCTATTTAGCTGCCAAAAATGAATGGGCAAAAGAATCTTATGCCAGCATCACAGAACCACAGTACTGTAATATGCATCTGTTAAATGGGGATAATAAAAGAGGGATGCTAATTCCCAAGGTTCTTATGAAGATCAAATGAGATATTTATAAAACTCTGTCAATCTTAAAGTGCAATATTAATGTTATTTGTTACAGTATTATTAATTATTAGAAAGGACTCCAGCTATCAAACCTATAGAACCCCATCCTTAAAACAATATCCTTCAAAATATCCCCAATTAGTGGACAGCCAACTTCTTTGTGAAGAGTTCTTATGATGATCAACCTGGTACTTTCCAAGGCAGCAATTCCTTCCATATATTGTTCTATTAAGTTAGAAATTGTTTCTGGGGGCAGCCAGGTAGCACAGAGAGTAAGAGCACCGGCTCCAGTGTCGGGATGACCTGGGGATCGAATCCGGGCTCAGACACTTAGCACCCACCCAGAAACACCTGGCCGTGTAACCTTGAGCAAGTTACTTAACCCTGATTGTTCAAAAGAAATTGTTTCTGATGGCAATCTTAAATTGACTTTCTTTAAAAATGTCTATCAATTATTCCTAGTTCTTCCTTCTGGCAACAAACAGGAAATAACCAGGTGCTTCTTCCAGGCAACAGACATTCATATTTTGAAGACAATTTTGATGTCACTCCATAAGAATACAGTGGAATGCATAAGTTTGCCATGACTATAGATTGAAAACTGGATAGGACCTGAGGGTTATCTAGTGCAATTCTGTTCACTTTTCAGATGGAGAAACTAAAGGCCCAACAGTTTAAGTGACTTTCCTAAGATCATATATGTAGTAGCAGAGGTGGGATTTGAAACTAGGCCTTATGATTCCACAGACAGAGATCCTGTTGATATTCTCTACTGTTTCATCATGTAGGCAAAGTGTTATAAGGCAAGAGCATGGAATAAGATACATTAATTCAAAGCTTTTTAAAGTGGCTCAATGCTTTAGTCCCATAACAATTGACCACACTATTGAAAGTGGTTGGCCAAAGTTCCTGAATCTCCCTATTGAATGACTAATCCAATTCAATAAACATGCATTGAGGACCTTTTATGGACCAGTCACTGTGCTAGTCACTGGAGATGAAAAAAAGGAAAGCAAAATAACTCCTGTCCTTGAGAGATTTACTACTGGAAAACTACAATATATGAATAGACTGAAGTCAGAGGAAGAAAGCAATATCAATGAAGGAGCTCAAGAGATAAATGGGTAAAAACTTGAATAAAACTTGGGACACTTCTAAGATGCAATGCTGTAGGGAGGAAGTGTGCAGAGTGAGATTTCAACTCAGAGTAAGGAAGAATCATCTCACAATTAGAGCTCTCTGCACATTGAAGGAAATTCCTTATACGAAAGGAGTTTCATTCTTCATATTTGTATCCCCCAAATCTACAATAGCATGAGGCTCATAGTAGACACTTAAAAGATACGTGTTAACTAATTAAGAGAACTTCACATTATGAATGGCTAAAAAAATTTAATGTGTGGATGCAAAGCAGTGATGTCAAACTCAAATCAAAACACATCTCTGAGGGCTGTGCATTAACTTAGAAAATCACAAATCAACATTATCAATGTTGTATTTATCATTAATTTTGTTTAATCTTTTCCAATTATGTTCTAATCTGGGTCAGACCACGACTAGGGAGTTTTGTAGACTGAGTTTGATATGGCTGATATAAAGGACCATTACTGTGCTATAACATGTAATGAATATAACAAATTCAGAGAAACTTGGGAAGACTTGTGTAAGACCCGAGGAAGAACAAAGGTAGCAGAACCGACTAGGAAAACACTATGCAAGTCCCCTTAACTCTTGTGCCTCCCCTCTGTTGCTAAACGCCAGTGCATCTGTATACACATATCTTGCTTGTTGTAGCAGCAAGCACCCCAAGCGTCCTCAGGGTTTGCTGCTAATACAGGTTCTTGGATCTGCTTTGTTAAAGGAAAGCAATTCAAAATGGGTTAATAAGCTTACTTTAATCAGTCAGACATATATCATTTACCTTGTTCAGGGGAAAAGGTCAGCACCCCGAACTTCAAAGTATACAGGCAGAATTATCAAGACAGAAACAGATCAAGTAGACAGATTTCCAAACTGTCCAA
Organism: Petaurus breviceps papuanus; assembly: GCF_028583685.1. Lineage (NCBI taxonomy): Eukaryota > Metazoa > Chordata > Mammalia > Diprotodontia > Petauridae > Petaurus > Petaurus breviceps. The sequence continues at coordinate 30,961,228 of NW_027187400.1, read as the reverse complement.
CCATTACATCCATACCCAGTCAACATCTGGGTTTCCACATCTGGGTTTTTCAAAGCCAGGGGGGCCCTGGACAACGGCTTCCCAGAATTCAGATCAAATCACAGAACACTTCTCAAAGTGAGCCCCCAAAACAAAGCCTCACATCAGGGCTTATATAGCCTTCTCCTGGCTCAAAGAATGTAACAACCTTATTGACTCACTGGCCAATCAAGAAGTATCTACTGAAAAACAAGCCTCCCACCCCAGGCTCCAGGTACACTTCAGCCTAGGGGCAGGGAAGATCTTCCAAATTTGCATTCCCATTACACTTGTACATAATTGTTTGCATGCTTTCTTCCCCATTAGACAGTGAGCTCCTTAAGAGCAAAGACTTTCTTTTGCTTTTTGTTTTTACCCTCAATACAAAGCCCAGTGCCTGACACATAAAAGGCATAAATAAATGTTAACTGACCTTTGAGGTCTCTTCCAACCCAAAGATCCCATAATTCTATGGTTCAATGCAGTTGTTGCTAGGGGAGAGAGGGAGAGACAGAGAGAGAGAGAGACAGAGACAGAGACAGAGAATAAGAGAGAGAGACAGAGAGAGAAACAGACAGAGACAGACAGACAGAGACAGAGAGAGACTGAGAGACGGAGAGAGAGAAACAGAGAGGCAGACACAGAGAGAGAGACAGACACAGAGAGACAGATACAGAGACAGACAGACGGAGACAGACAGAGACACAGAGACAGAGAGTCAGAGACAGAGAAAGAGAAAGAGAGAGAGTAGAGAGTTCAGGAGATTTCCAAGGATTTAGATTTGTTAATAGGAACACTGGAGACAATCTACATTGACTCCATCCTTCTACAGATGGGGAAATAAAAGTATAGGTTTAACATTGTCATCTACACCCTCCCTTACTCCATCAACTCCATGCTGCTCACTTACCTCCAGAATCAAATATGAAATCTTATGTTTGATATTTAAATCCCTTTAGAATTCTCCTTTAATCTCCTCCACATTCTCTGTGGTCCAGCCACGCTGGCCATACTGTTCCTCAAATTTAACACTGTATCTCCTAATTCCATGCATTTTCACTTGCTATGCCCCAAATCCTGAATGCTTTCCCTCCTTACCTCTGCTTCCTGGATTCTTTGACTTCCTTCCATACTCAGCTAACATCCCACCTGTGGGGCCATCTTCAGTCATCCTGATAAGTATCTTGCCAATGGACCTAGATGTGTCCAGAGGAGAAAGTGAGGTTGGTGACTTTTCACAGCCCTGCCTCCCTTAAATCCAATTCACTTGCAAGTCATGGCATCACCTTCCTGACGTCATGGTCCTCTTTGAGAACCAAGGACAAACAACAGCAGCCACACAATAATAGTACCCCACCTCCCACAGAAGGCCTTTCCTGGTGTTTCTCTCCCATCTTCCCTTCCCTTCCCTTCTCATCTTTCCTCTGAGATTAGCCTCCATTTACACTGTATGTAACAGGTTCCATGCTGTTTCCCTCATTAGAATGTGAGCTCCTTGAGAACCGGGGCTATGTGTTTGCTTTTCGTTTCATCTTTAGTAGCTAGCACTTTGATTGGCACATCAAGTGCTTAATAATGATTTGTTGATTTACTGATTGATCACAACACAGAGAGGCCTTGCTCAAGGTCACACAGGTAATAAACCTAGCAGAACTGAAATGCCAAGATCTCAGTAGGAAAACCTCATTTCTCTCTCAGGTACATTTTCTAGGTAATTATATATCCTTGTGTTTTGGTAAAAATGATGCCTCTCTCTTCTTGCATAAAGTTAGGAATGAATACTAAATTCCCTAATGACTCCTAGGGACTTAAAAAAAAACCCACTGGAATAAAAATACTGCCCCAAATGGAGCTTTCTGCAAGCAGTAAATCTGCTACCTAGCATGGCCTGCTTTTCTAAAACAAAAGTGACTGCAGCAAGCACTTTTTATTATTGCTCATATATTGTTTAAATATTTCAGCTGGGAAATGCTGTTTGAAGAGAGAGACAATAGCTGGCTTGACATAAGATTTATTAGAGAGGGTTGGCACAAATATATTTGTAGTGCACAAAATATGTTAGCAGAGATTATTCCAGATTTACAATGATTAATAATGGATCGGACACAGCAGATGCCAGAAGCCTGCCTCTTTGGCAATTTCGACGGCAGGTTGAGGCAGGATAAAACATTAACTTCAGGATTCCCCATAATCTTTTGTTAAAAACAGTGAAGTTGTCTCAATAGAATGAACCGACCAAACAAAAGACCTTCCTTCCAGTCCAGATGCTCTGCAGACAATTTAGACAAAACCCGTAACGTCGACATTGCATTTATGAGGTATCCTGAGGTTTGCTAAGTTCTTTCTTCACAATAACCCTGAGAAGATGGCAGTATAAGAATCATTAGCCTCATTTCACAGGGGAAGAAACTGAGGTTGATGTGGGTTATATGACCACAAAGCCAGTAATGGTGTTTGTCTCTGACCCCTTCTCTTCATTCACAAGGTCAGCACTTAACTTCTAGAATTAAATACATATTCCTCAGCTTGGCAATCAAAGCTCTTCCCATTCTGGCTGTAACCCACCCATCTACACCTATTTCACATTGCTTTCCTTCAGAGTATCATGCACTTACATTTGGAGAGAACCATAGAGGTCATGTGGTCTGATCCTCACATTTTCGAGACAGGAAAGCAGTTCAGGGAAGAGAGCCCCACTCTGGAATCAAAGGCCTATGAGTCAAAACCTGCCTCTGAAGCTTAGCACCTGTGTGACCATGGGAAAATCCCTTGAACTTTGGAGGCTTCAGTTTTCTCACTTGAGACATGAGGGACTTGAACAGTATGGTCTCTGAGGCTCTGGATCTATAAGCCTAAGAGAACAAGGAAATTAAATTAGAGGGATTTGCCCAGGTTCACATAAGGAATAACTGTGAGGGTGGGATTTCATCCTTAGTCCTCAGATTACCAATCCCATGTATGTTTTACAGTATAATGATGCTACCAAATATGGAGAAACATATATACACACATACATATCTACACACATATGCACACATGTGTGTATATGTGTCTATATATGTATTCATGTGCACGGGCACATATGCATTGTGTGCATACATACTCATAAATACATGTATATATGCATACATGTATGTGTATATATACACAGCCCAGTCAGACTGATCCACTTGCCATGACCAAACTTGATGCTCCTTCTTCCAGTTCCTAGAATGCACTCCTTCCTTCCCTACCCTCTTCCTCTATGGGCCTGAGTTTCTATATGCCAATATATTGGCCACCTCCTACAGGAAGCCTTTCCTGATCCCACTAGTTATTAGTGCTATCTCTTCAAATTTCCTCATATAATCCTATCTGTTTAACTATTTGTGGGTTACTTGCAAAATAATATAAGCTTGTGACAGCAAATATTGGCTTTTAATTTTATTTTTGTATCCCCATTGCCTTGCATATAGTAATCAATAAATAATTATTGGATTTCTTTGGAGAGCTTACTTGACCCTGGGGTGTGTGGCCATTTATCTAGCTCTCTACCTACAAAGCTATGCTACTTTTCTAAACTTTAATGGCACATGTTTCATCCATCCATCCAATCATTCACTCATCCATCCATCCATCCATCCAGTCATGCATTCATTCATTCATTCATAGAATCACAGAATCTCAAATTCGGAAGGCAATTCAGAATCATAGGACTAGATTAAAATAAATTGTGTTGTATTTAGCATTTTCAACTTCTGGTGCCATCCAAGTTCCATGGGATCAGTGAACCTTTATAGTCTGACAAGGTATTAACTTTGTTCCAGAAAAGATGGATGACAAAAATATTGGAATTCCCCAATTTCTGATGTTTCATAAGTGAATTTTCAGAGAGCTTGTTATGTTGGGAAGAGGCACTTGTGGGAAAAAAAAACAGGATGAATAGGATTGCCCCACTTTTAAAAAGCCATCCATAGGACCACAACAGTTTCCAGAAACAAAAACAAGAATCACAGGGTCATGCACTGTAGGAGAGGATTTGAGAGCCAGAGTTATCCCTGCCCAAGCAGAAATATTTAGCTCTGTGTCAGATGAGTCAAAAGATGAGCCATCAATAGCACATGGACAAGTAATAGTAGCATGCTAGCTGAAGACCTTATGTTTTCTCATCCCTAAACCTTAGAAGGCTCCCTCTCCCCAGTCATCTACACTGGCACCAAAATGGTCCTTGATAAGCAGCCAATTATCAGAGCTGCCTTATGTAACAGAGATACCTGGAAAAATACCTCCATTTAATAAATGAATAGATTTTCTATTTTAATTTTGAAGGTTGCTACAACCAAAGAACCCATTACTTCACAGCCAATCTATTAGAAATTAGCATATCTTTCTAACTTTAGTCTGGTCTTCAGAGAGCAAGAAGATTATTGCTAATAGGATCATTCTCCAAGCCTGTCCAAGATGGAAAAGTTGGCCAGTTCTTGGGTTCTGCTGATATAGCCTTCAAGATTACCTTTATCCCTTTATTACCTTTATACTATGAGAGGTCATAAGAGATATGAACTTAGTAGTAGTAGTAGTGTAGTAGTAATAGTAGTAGTAGTAGCCTTCAAGATTACCTTTGTCCCTTTATTACCTACAGGATTATCTTTATACTATGAGAGGTCATAAGAGATACGAACTTAGTAGTAGTAGTAATATAGTAATAGTAGTGGTGTTAGTATAGTAGTAGTTGTAGTAGTAGTAGTAGTAGTAGTAGTAGTCGCAGTAAAGAAATACACAAAATCACAGGTTTAAGGTGTAAAGAAACCTCAGAAGCTCTGTAAGAGTCTACCCATTAGGCGAACCTTTAATGAACTCTGCTTTTCTTTGACTGAGAGAAGACTTGAGTCGAATTCATTCAGCAGGACCCAGCAGGTTGGTATTTTGGGGTCTCATGCACCCCTAAACCTTTAACCTCAACAGTAGTGACAAGGAGGGAGATCATTCCAGATATGGAGAAAAGCCAGAGAAAATTCAGTCAGGAGATGGAATGTTTTGTGCAAAGAAAAGCTAGACCAATGCACTTCTTGGATTATGGAGTGCATGGAGAGGAGGAAGGTGTAAGAAGACTGGAAAGCAGCCACATTATGCTGGAAGGAGGAGTCCCAGTTTCTCAATCACTTGGTCAGTAGTGGGTACACTTCCTCTGATTTGCTTACTTCCTACCCAGAGTTTCCAAATCTCTCTGTACCTTCTTCAGCCTTGGTCATAGTAGACGTAAGTGAAGTTAAGGTCGTTACAGTGGTGCCTGTGCATTTAGAGGGGAAACTAACTTTCTCCTTTGCACTGTCCCAAATTTCCCATGTCCCGCAGAGCCTTGTTGTAAGAAATTGCGATAAGGTGCAGAGAGTTTGATTGAGCCACTTTAGGCTGTGACATGAGCCTGAGCTGGGCCCCTGTGGAGCAGAAACTGCTTGCAGAATCAGAAAGTGAGACTTGCACTTGCCCCCTGGACTGCAGTGCTGGCTGCAAAGTTTTGTCTCCCTCTTTAGAGACTCAACAACAGTATCATCACTTGCTTTCCCGGGGCTTTTTGAGACCCGCTGCTATGCTGGAGCTGCTGTGAGACTGACAGAAGGCAGGTACAGTTGGCTATGGGATGACTGAAGCTGAGCAGGATCAGCATGAAGCTCATCTCACGGAGATGTTTAACGGTGTGGATGCGACTGGCACTGGGTCTCTGGGCCAAGAAGAGTTGATAGACTTGTCAGTTGCTGAACTTAGAAGAGGGGACACCTGCATTACAGGAGATGCTGTTTCAGGACAACCTCTTAGGCAGGCTTTGCAAGAATACAAAATCTGATGCAGTGACAAAGGATCTATATGTTGAAAATACCTGCTAAAAACTTTAGAGATTGCTGAACAACAGCAGAAAAGAGCAGAAAAAAAAAACCTGTCTTTTTGGAAGAGAAGATTGCAAGTCTCAGTAATATCATCAGAAATCTAACACCGGGACCAGTGATTTCTACACCTCCTCTCAGGTCATAGATGAGACATAAAATCTACGAGAATATATACATTATACTGAAATAGAACATTTCAGTGGGATATTACTGTCCCTTTTCTCTCCATTCTCATGCTTAGGGTATGATTATTTTTATTTTCATTTTCAGTTAGTATAATTATTGCTACTATAATGAGAAATATGAAAGCCCTGAGTACTTCTAAAATGTGACAAGTTAAAAGGGAACAATCTAAACTGGAGTGCTTACTAAAATGTAAAAGGGAAATCTCAGTATTCTGCCTGATTAACCCTCACAGCTATTAGAAACAAATTAGGAAAGTCTGACCAACCTTCAACAGAGAGAAAAGATAAAATATTTTTTTCCTTTTATTTTGGAGGGCCAATTGAGGTTAAGTGACTTGCCCAAGATCACAGGGATAATTTTTGTATTAAGTGTCTGAGGTCAAATTTGAACTCAGGTCCTCCTGACTCCAGAGCCAGTGCTCTATTCACTGCACCACCTAGCTGCCCCAATGATCAATTTCTTAAAGGTAATGTTAGCCTATATCATAAGCTTTGATCAAGGAACAATTGAGACTGAAGTTTTCATGTATAGCACAATGTGGCAAAAAATAAAAATAAAAGCATACCTCAAGTTTTATATCTAAATTAAATTTTTTTCTGACTCAAATCATGGTTTAAATAAGACACTCTAAAAGGAAAGTTCCCAATAAAGCTTAATCTAACACCACCAGTAACAGATAAAGGTTTTTTATTTAAATATTCTAATGTTCCATCTTATATGTATGTGTATATATAAGTACATGTATATTCATGTATATCCATATGTGTGTGCAGGTGGATATACATACATACATACATATATACACACACAAATTTTTTTCTTAGTAAATTCTTTTAGGAGTCAAAAATATGTTTTACTGTGTAATTTGACATATTTCTTAACCTTGAATTAAATGTATTTTAATAAAAAAAAAAGAAACCTCAGAAGTTGTGATAGTAATGGAATATAAAGATCCCCCTGTATTGGCTTGGTTTTCAAATTGATTGTGTTAAAACCCAGAGCTTGTTAATCCCACCTGTGGGATGGACTTGTTGATGTGAAAAGAAAGTCCTGAACTGGGAGGAGCTGGTGACATAGATTTGGAGAGACAAGAGAGAGGCAGAAGAACTTTTTGGAAGCAGCACCCTCGTGGAGGCAGAGAGAGAGACTGAGAGGATTGCTGAGGGCCACTTTTAATCGCCCTGGACTTTTGAGACCTGCCCCCTGAGCTGGCAAGGACTGAGGAGACATGGCTGTTTTGCTAATGTAATGTAATGCCAAGGAAAGGCAACTTCCCAAGGTTCAGAATACCAGCATAGGTGCTCTCCATTTTATTCAGTGACAAATTAAGAACAGAGAAGGTCAAAACATGACATCATTCAAAATACAGCATTTACTAAGTGTGATTAAATAATCTCCAAGTACTACCCCACCCCAGGACCTTACATTCATTCAATCAATTACAAAGTCCCTGTTCTAAGTACTACTCCACCCCTAGGCTGTACCTTCAGTTAGTCTATCACAAAGCCCCTCTTCTCAAATGGAGATTAGTTTCCAAACATAAGTAAAGTACATTCATTTGTTCAAACATAGAACACAAAAAGGTCAAAGGTCCCCCACCCCTAGATCACAATTGAATCTACCCCAGAGCTACAACAAGTTTAAGCACAGCACTTAATACCTAAATGGAGGTCTTTTCTTCATCTTGACACAGGCAAGTTCTCAGCAATCTTAGTTCCTGGGGAGACAAGGCTAAGCAAGGCCACAAGATACATTGCCAGTCTCTTCATTAATTCATCCTCTGTCTGCAGAACAGTCCTAGAACCCCTGAAAACATTAGCAAAACCCTCTCCCAGGATTTCTGTAAACATACAACAAGAAAATCCTTCTTCAGGGCTTCTGAACCAACAGAAAGGTTCCCAGACCCCTGCAACAACAGCACTGTCCTTCACCAGTGGACAGTATTCACTCTCTGTCTGCAGGACAGTCTCAGGAGCTCTTAGCCAACAGCCAGGTTCCAGGACTTCTTCAACAACAGGACAGTCTTTCACCAGTGGACAAATATGGCAAAACAACATCAAAACAGACAGACAAAGTACCAGCAAAACAGCCATGTCTCCTCAGTCCTTGGCAGCTCAGGGGGCAGGTCTCAAAAGTCCAGGGCAATTCAAAGTGGCCCCAGCAATCCTCTCAGTCTCTCTCTCTGCCTCCATGAGGTGCTGCTTCCAAAAAGATCTTCTGCCTCTCCCTTGTCTCTCCAAATCTACGTCACCAGCTCCTCCCAGTTCAGGAATTTCTTTTCACATCAACAAGTCCATCCCACAGGTGGGATTAACAAGCTCTGGGTTTTAACACAATCAGTTTGAAAACCAAGCCAATCCAGGGGAATCTTTAAATACCATTCCTATCACAGAAGCCTTTAGTTCAAATGCTTCATTTGACAGAAAAAAGACCCTGAACCCAGAGAGAGTGAATGACATGCCAAGGTCACACAATGATCATTGATAGCAGGAGGATACCCAGAGAAGGATGATAAGCCTAATGAAAGATCATGCAGTAGGAAAATCCATTAAAGCAACTGGGATTTACGAGATGTCAGTGAAAAGACCTAGGGAGACAAGTGATAGCTGCCTTCAAGAATTCGAAGGGGCGGGGGAGGCTAGGTGGGGCAGTGAATAGAGCACCGGCCCTGGAGTCAGGAGGACCTGAGTTCAAATTCAACTTCAGGCACAACACAAAAACCAACCGTGTGACGCTGGGCAAGTCACTTAACCCCAATTGCTCTCCAAAAACAAGTTAATGACAATAATTTGAAAGGGTTTCCTCTTGAAAAAAGGATCAAATTTGCTCTGAACTTAGGGTTTGTGGCCCTTTAGTTCTGCAACTACAAAAGGATGCTGCTTTTCTAAACTTTAATCTTACCCTATTTCAGCCATTCAATCATTCACTCATCCATCCATCCATCCATCCATCCATCCATCCATTCATTCATTCCTTCGTTCACAGAATATAGAATTTGGAAGGCAAGTCAGAGTCCTAGACCCTAGCAAAATGAGAAGAAATGGTTGTAAACTGCAATAATGAAGCTTTGAACACGACCGTAGCACTAATCTTCTTGCTCTCTGAAGACCAGCCTAAATATGTAAAGATGTGCAGATTTCAGCCAGACTTCACCATCAGCACCATTGGAAACAGGAAGCTGCTTCATGCTTTGAGAGGCAGTGATTTCCTTCTCACTGGTGGTATTCAAGAAATATTTGGAGAACCATTCACTTGGGGTGTGGTAGAGTGGATTCAGTTACTGGTTGTACTAGAAGATACTCTAAGGACCCTTCCAACTTGGAGATCCTTATGATTCTATACATGAATGAAGTGGATGAAACACTAAGGAAATAAGCTCCATTCACAGATGCGCTTTGTTGCCCATAAAATAGCAACTACTTGTGCAGACGTTCACTAGAAAAGAGATAAATTGAAGCCAATATTTTTGGGGAGGAGATTTTTCAGATGCAATTCATCTTGTTCAGGAGGTCAGAGTGAGCCAGAGAAAACAAGTCTGATTAATAAAAAAAAATGACAAACAGACCCCAAGGTTGAGTATAACTGACTTCTAATAAGCAGCTCCCAGATAAGCATCTTATCGGCTTTAGAGGGTAAGTTGGCTTGTTGAGAGATGACAGCCCTGCCAATCTGCCTTATCAATGACAAATGGGCCACCATTCATCAAAAGTTATTACAGGTTTATGCTGGAAGGCAGGAGGCCACTAATGAAGATCTGTGTTTTTTTTCCTTCTTTCTTCTGCTTGCTGGCTGTCATTATCTGGTCAGAAAGGATTGGGTGGAAGTTTGGATCGGGCACACCAACGGGTGGCTTCTGGGGTTTCTAGGCACCCCAGTTTGTTACCATGGAGAAAGAATAAGTTCACTTTCCTACAGCTGTGTAAATGTCTCCCTGGAGTTTTGAGATGACAAGTTAGCCTGGGAGCAGCAAATTAGAAGCTATAATCTCTGAAGTGTATGGATAGGTGATTGATTGGGTGTGAGGGTTGTAGGCAGATCTCAGGGTTCTGGCAATGTGCAGACACACAGAGAGAAGATCATCTATCCATGAGAGACAAAACAACCTCTCATTTTCCCATCTCTCTTTCTTCCCACGATGGTGCACTCAAGGGTCAAAGGAGTCTGTTTCAGATACCCAGGGACCTCTAAAGATTGTCTGGGCATCAGGCTCTTGGTTTTGGATAACTGAGCGACATGTCTTGCCTCTGTCTGATTAATGAGTGGGAAGCACGGTTTATGGCTTTCCATTAATTAAGGTTACTTCAACTATATTTTCATCCATTTTTGCCCTGGTATGTTGAAGCTATCAAATGTGTTTGCTTGACTTAGAAAATACCGAATTCGCTGAGGTTGCTAAGATCAACACAATTACTTCAGAAATATGGCAGGAAGTTGCTCTGCTACCTGTATAAAGGCATCCCTTTTAAAGGACATGCATTAGATTCATTAATGGGATTCTGAGCTGGGATGGGCCTGGGAGTACTAACTGAGTTCCAATGACGAAAAGTAGCTTGTTGAAGGTCATAAAAATAGAATGAGATGCTAACTCCCTTAATTCCTTCTACCAGGGATTCTTAACCTTTTTTGCATCATTAGCCCATTTGGTAGTGTGGTGAACCCTTCTCAGAATCATGTTTTTAAAAGCATAAAATAAAAAAATATAACATCACAAAGGAAACCAAGTTTATGCCCAATTATATAATAGTCACTGCATTTAGACTTAAGGATTTCAATAATACTAAAAGTACAGATGGCAGGCCATAGAAACTAACTCAGCATATGTATTTTTTTGTCCATATCTTTCCATATATCATTCGTAGAGATCTAGCAGGACATGCAGAAGACATCCCTCTGGTTCTTTTAATATTTCATGGATACCAGTGTAAATGCTCAGGCTGTATATCTGAGAGAAAGAGTAGTGCAGTATGATGGTGTTGAAATCAACTAGAAATGGGACAACTAAATTAGAATAAGAACCCCTGCTACCACATTAACTTAGAAAACTACAAATTAGCATTATCGATTTTCTGTGATATTTTAATTTATTTTGCTAAAGATTTCCCAATTATATTTTAAACTGGTTCCTGCTGCACTTGGGAATATTGTGGAACACACTAGGAGAGTGTTTAATATGTGCTGTGGAGTGACTAGGTCATTAACCTGGAGTATGAAATACTTGGGTTCTAAATCCCACCTCAAATACTTACTAGTTTTGTGACCCTGGGCAAGTCATTTTATGTCTCGGTCTCTACATTTGAAAAATGATGAAGTTATACCAGATAGCCACTAAAGTTTCTTTCTTAACACTTTTCTTTTGCTTTTTTTGGAGGGGGGAGGGCAGGGCAATTGGAGTTAAGTGATTTGCCCAAGGTCACATGGCTATTAAGTATTAAGTGTCTGATGTCAGATTTGAATTCAGGTCCTCCTGACTGCAGGGCTGTGTTCTACTCACTGTACCACCTAGCTTCCCCTAAAGTCTCTTTCAGTTCTAAATGCATCAGTTTATGACCTGTCCCATTCAATACATAACTAGCCCACCTTCTTTTCCCATGCCCTTTCTCCTTGAGGAAGAAACTTAAGAAGCCATCTCTTACATTCAAACTATCATCAGTAATATTTGGTAAGTTATTCTACTATGCTTCATTCCATTACCCTTTGGATCATTCACAACTTTTATGCACAGAATAATTTAAAATTAAAAAAAATAAGTTTTTTGAATGCACCATGATCTTACATTATAGAATGATCCTGTGAAAAATATATATGACTAAAACCCATTAATTATTTGGAAACTCAGTTAAGAAAAACTCTCAGTGGGGCGGCCAGGTAGCACAGCGAGTAAGAGCACCGGCTCCAGTGTTGGGATGACCTGGGGATTGAATCCGGGCTCAGACACTTAGCACCCACCCAGAAACACCTGGCCGTGTAACCTTGAGCAAGTTACTTAACCCTGATTGCTTTAAAAAAAAGAAAATCTCTCAGTTAACCAGGATCTTTTTGAAGTTACAAGCTTAAATTGAGAATTGTACTAAATCAATTTAATCCAATCAACATTTATTAAGCAATATTTATTAATCAACTATATATTAGTCACTAAACACTGGGGATACAAATAAGAAAAAGAAGACAGTTTTACCCTCAAGTAGTTTATAATCCAATAAGGAAAAAAAAACATCCAAAAGGAAGCTTGAAAGGGTCCTGGACAAAAGAACACCAGGGAATGGGGAGAGGGACAATCCTGTTCTGTGGAGCTGAAACCAAGCAGAGCTGTAGATGGAAAGCAGAGTGTGGTGGAAAGTCTAGGTGCTACCATTTGTGCAGTAAGACATTGGAAGGACGTTAGTGCTTCACCCTGAAGTCCTACAATGAGAGGGGAGAGATAGCTAATGCAAGGGGACAGGCCTATGAGCACTGAAGGCTGAGTTAGTAGTATGGTGAAGAGATTTGGAGCAGTCAAAGGATCTAGCATCCAGTCTCACCTGTGTGGTGATAGGCAGGATATTTAACTTCTCAGATACTCACTTTTTTCCATTTACTAAAATGTAATAATAACAACTATTGTTATTGTTATCATTACTGCTGTTACTTTACTATTCACCTCTCAAGGTAGTTATGATGACCAAATGTTGATCAGATGCATAAAATCCAAAATGGGTCATTATTTCCAGTGGAGGAAGGCTAAATTACAGAACATTTTTTTAATTACAAGAAATTTTAGTATGGCCTTCTAGATCAACCAATGCCTAAAAAAGCAGTCCAAAAGAACTAACCACTGGTTAACCAGTTTCTGCTTCCATTGCTTCACTACCCTGAAATTAGCCCATTTCATTTTCTAGGGACTCTAAATATTAGGCAGTTTCCTACCTGACACCCAACCCAAAGCAGTCTCTTTGCCACTTCTCCCCATTACTCCTCGTTCTGCCTTCAAGGTTAAAAGAGTCTCTATCTGGCACTGGCCTATCTATTCAATTCCATGTACACATCACTGACTATCTGCTGGATATCTCTCCTTTGATGTCCCATTGGCAACCCAAATGCAATATGCCTCAAGTGAAGCACATTATTCTCTATCTCCCTCTTCCCCTCCCCAACATAGCTAGTTCTGTTGAGGATGTTGCCATCTTGATAGTCGGCCAAGTCATAACTTCATATCCTTCCTTGACACTTTCCCCTCCCTTCCTCCAGGAATCTGATAAATTGACAAGTCTTGTTGATTCTATCATCACTTCCCTCACATCTGTTCTCTTTCATCTTCGCACACAGCCACAACCTTAGTTCAGGATGATATGATATAATCAAATAAGCATGTATTAAGTTCACATGATGTGCACTATGGGTATAAAGACAAAGCTTCTTTTGTGGCCTTTTGGAATAACTTCTTAGATCTCCAACCTCTGCTTTCTCTAATACATCCCACACACAAACTGCCAAAATGTATTTCTAAGGGATGGTTCTGACCAGGCCACTCCACCATTCCAAATCATGCAATGCTTCCCTTATGTCTCTAGGGAAAAAAAGTAAAATCCATGCTCTGATTTAAATGTATCTTTCCAGCCTCATTTTACAGTATTTCTCTTCCTTTAGAACTCCATTTGAATTGTGTTAGGAAGATCCTAAAAATCAACTGGTAAGAAACATTATTGGAAACAGGTCTTTTCTCAAGCCAAACTGCCAACTTTAAACTCGACTACAGAGAGTGCAATTACAATGGGTTGGCCATGTTGTTTGAATGTCAAATGCATGTTTACCTAAAAGATTATTTTATGGAAAACTTGCACAAGGTAAGTGTTCACACAAAGGTCAGAAGAAGTGATCCAAGGATACTTTGCAAGGTCTCTCTGAAGAACTTTAGTATCATTATCTAGACTTGGAGATGCTTACATAGGACCATGCATCATGGCATGCCTGCATCAAAGAAAGGGCTGTGCTCTAAGAGCAAAGTAGAGTGGTGGTAGCACAAAGAAAAGGTGAAACAACCCCACTCTCAATCTTCATGTAGCCTATTTGTGCCCAACCGGTGGTAGAGTCTTCCGAGCTTATATTGTTCTGATCAGACACAGTCAGACACAATGTGCCTTGACTTTTTGGTCAATTTTCTTTTGGTCCTCTTCAAGAACAAAGGACAACAATCAACCAACCAATCCATTAGAGAGTGAGGTTTTTGAAGGCATGACCAGTCTTAGTTCTGTCCTCATATTCCTAGCACTTAGGATCATGCCTGGTCCCACAGAGTAGGTCATTTCTGAACTCAATGTCCATCTTCCACCTTCATGCATTTGCATAAGGTTTCCACTGTACTGGGAACAGACTTCCTTTTCATTTCTAATTCTCATAATCCTCATGTAACATGACTTTGGACCTCAATACCTGCTGTCATGTAGGAGATTTCCCAATATTCCTCTAGTCAGTCCTCTTAGGAGATATTTAAGTTGGGACTAAAAGGTCAGCATCTATCCTACCCTAAGGGAAAAGAGAGCTAAGAAGTCCCATGAAAAAAGAGAGACCTGGGAGTGTGGAGCCAAAGTGATGTAGATATATGTACACTGGATAATGAGGAAAAATTGGAGAACTCCTGAATCCTCTAGTATGGGTGAAAGCAACACCATATGAGAGTTAATGATGGGAAAGCCTCTTTGGAGACCAGGAGTGGAGGAACAAGAGATTAGAATAGCAGAAGCCAAGGAGAGAAATAAGAGAAGTGGGAGCAGACCTCCATTAGTGAGATCATTAGGACAGGACTCTTAAACCCTAAGGTATGCCCAGGTTAAATCCAAGTATTACAGAATTCATCTAAGGGGAAGATCCAAGATGGTGATGCCCATTCACCACTTCTTTGTTATTGCAGGGAGCTTTCCTTGGGAGGAAATAAGACTTTAATGATTTTTATTTTTTATAACTTCACCAAAATAGTTGGCAACACGGATCCAAACAAATCCTAGATATACAAACAGGTTGTGAGCAAATTAGAGCTAATATGACTTACTCATTTCCTCAGATAATTCCTCTTACTATTTTTTTTTCCTTGTAGATAGGTTTGAAAGGAAAAGTTTCCTTTCCAGCTTCAGTTAAGGAAGCTGATCAAAGTAAAATCCATAAAGTAGAGGAGGAGCTGAGAAACAGAGGTCTTGACCATATGAAAGGGATAAGTCAGAAAGAGGTAGTACCTAGCCTTGCTTACCACCCTCGTAATACCTGCCCCAATCCAATAGCTAGACTTAGAATTTCCTTCAAGAACCATTTTCTATAGGCCACCTCTTCCATAAAATCTTTCCTCCACCCAGTTGTTAACATTCTCTCCTTGAAATTACTTTGAATTTCATTATCTGTGTACCTGTTTTTCTCCTAGTAGAATGTAAATTTTTTTTTGAGATCAGAGATAATTTCTTCTTTGTTTCTGTATCACTAGCATCTAGCATAATATCTAACACATAGGAACTGTTTAACAAATGATTGTTGCATTGAATTAAAAAAAATAATATTTTCTTCCAGGATCCAAAGACAGTGTTAGTGGTGATGCTGATGAGATATAAGGCCCTTTCATCTGTAAATCTCACACATATCCCTTTTTCCAGGTCTATCATTACAATTAACTATTCCTACAATACTCATCCTGATGAACAGTCATTCAATGAAGAATTAAACAAATTTCCTTTTGCAATGATGCATTTTCATAAAACATTTAATGTTTGAATTTGCATCAATTCCTCAAAATGATTACTTTTTTTTCTAAAAGATGTCTTCATGAGAACAATTCTTAATTAAAGGTTCAACAACTACATAATTGGCTCATTTTAATTACTACTTGACTTTACCCCATCATTTTTATCAGCTGCATAGTTTTCTCACTGTTTGGACTGTTCCCTCAGTCATAGATTGGAGATAAAAGTACTATGATGAGCAATGGGAAAATGATTCAAAATACAGGAATGTCAAGGTTACTGCTTAGGTATTACATAGAAAAAGCTGATTATGAGGCAAATAGAGTCTTATTCTTTCACCTTACATTCTAACAACTGAGCATCATGGAGTAGATTGAATCTTCCAGGAAATCTTCAATCTTCCACTCACGCTTCCATGAATTCATTCAACCATTAACTCAAACAAAGGCTGGGCTCCTACCATGCTCCCAGGACATTATGAGGTGCAGGAGACATGCCGAAGTATAAATCTAACCCCTCCCAAAGTGTCTATTGCAATCTAACAAAGAACCTGGTAAGAAGACTTATAAGGAAAATGATAGCTGTGTTCAAGGAAACTAAAATGTGTAGTGGATGGAGTACTCATTTGGAGGCAAGAAGATGTGAGTTACAAACTTGCCTAAGGCACTACTTACAACTTCTGTTTGCCTCAGTTTTCTCATCTGTAAAATGGGGGCAATAATAGCACCTTCCTCACAGGATCATTTTGAGCACTAAAGAGCTTTAAAGTCAGATATAAATTCTAGTTGTATTCTTTAGCATTATTATTATCACCTTTATTATTAAAGGTTACATACATAAAGAAGACTAAACTTTTGCTTGAACACAGAGGACAAAACTATGAAATGAGGAGTATTGGTTAGAAGTTGGAAAGGACAAATTTAGATATAACATAACATAACATAGCATAGCATGACATAATATGCATTTGTGTTTATATGGGATTATATATATTAGATATATATATATATATATATAATATAATACATATATATTAGCCTTAATATAAGAGAAAACTTCCTAATAATTTCAGTGTTCCCAAAGAATGATTATCCTTAAGAATGGCAAGTTGCCCATCACTGCAAATTATCCATCAAAGGCTGTATGGTCATTTTTGGGGAAGGAGATTATTGTTTAAATATGGATTGAATCACATGTCCTTGACATTACTTCTAAGTCTGAAAATCCAGGAAGCTATGATCTATAGTGTATAAAACTTACGTTTTAAACATGAGTGACAGGGCAGAAGTGCTTGTGAGTTATATTTATTCTCCAAAGATTGGGACTAATCAAGGAATCCCAAAATCTAAGATTTGCAAGGAGCCCACTCTGTCATTTATTCCAAACTGTACCTTAAAATGCATCCCCACTACCATTCTCCTTAACAACTGGCCACTTGCTTGAAAACCCCCAGTGAGGGAAAGCACTCAAGCAAAACCAAGAAAGGCAGGAATCTTTACCTGGGTTTTGGTTCAGAGATTATTAGGTCACATATAAATCTCCCCACCTGCCATTCTTTGAGCACAGAAGCAGGACCTATATGACTGCTGAATAGCCAGGAGAAAAACAAAAGAGTAAAGTTATGAAGCATACTGTCATATACACATACACACAAACACACATACATACATGTGTGCTTAGGAGCACATCTATACACATACGGGGGTGGGAAAGAAGGAGGGAAGGAGACACAGAGGGGCAAGAAGGAGAGACAGAGAGAAAGAGAAGGGGAGAGGAGGAAGAGACAGAGGGAGGGGGAAGAGAGAGATAGAATGAAAAACAAGGAAAAGAGAGAGGGGAGGGGAGGAGGAGAGAGAAAGGAAAGGAAACAGAGAGAGGAAAGGAAATGGAGGGGGCAGAGAAGGAGTTATGGAGGGGGAAGAGAGGGAAATAAGGGAGGCAGAGAGGGAGAAACACAGAGAAGATACAAAAAGATAAACTGACAGGGGAAAGAGAGAGAGGGAAAAGGGGGAGGTAGAGAGAAGAGAGACAAACACATAGAGACAGATAGTGACAAAGACAGATAGAGACGGAGACAGACAGAAACATACAAAGAGACAGAGAGAGGCATAGAGAGAAAGACCCTACCTCAGAAATGCCCCCCCCTGAGATTTCAATAGTATTTTCTTTGAAGCTGTAGAAACAATGTTAGCCAAAAGAGAATCACTAAAGCAGAAATGAAATAAATGGAGCTGTGTAAGTCTAAAAGCCCATTCATACAGTCTGCAATGAAGAGCCTTGAATGTCAGTCTCTTGGGCGTGGAATTTATGGGGTGTTCTGTGGGCATCACAAAGACTTTGCATCAGTGGGGCTGTGGTTTTAAGAAGATTTGGTTAATGGTATAGAAGATGGACTGGATGGGGGAGAGACAGAAGGTGGAGAATTCTCAAAGGAGGAATGGCCACATAACTTAATCAAGGCCATAGGAAATGAGGGCTTGGGCTGGAAAGACTAAAAATGGGCAGGGAAAGGACAGTACAAGTGCAGAGGAGAGTAGAGGTCTGAATGTGGCTCTGGTTCATCTGGAAGATCCACCTCTCACCCTCACCCTCTAGACACGATTCTCTCCTTCCCCAAGGCTGATGACATCTCCCACTTCTTCACCATCACAAGGCTGTTCTCTATGACTAGAATGGTCTTCTCTCCCCAGTTAGACATCTTAGAATCTCTTATCCCTTTCAAAGTTCAGCTCCAATTCCAAATCCTATGAGAAGGCATTCTTGATTCTCTCAGTTTTTAGTGCTTCCTCACCCAAAAATTATTTTCTGTGTATGTACACATACATTATGTATTCAGACATGTATAGATCTGCACATGCATGTTTGTATTTATATGTGTTGTATTTGCATAAAGTTATATTATTCTTCCCCATGGAATGTAAGCTCCTTGAGGAAAGGGACTTTCTCACCTTTCATTCTGAATCCCTAGAACCTAGCACAGCATTCAGTGTATAGTGAATTAAATTAAAGTCCACAAAATCTTAGGGTTGCAGGGCCCTCAAAAGCCAAAGACACCAAGCCACTATTCCTAACCAAGTATCCCCCTATTTTTAATTTTTCAAATGCTTTATTAATTTCTGACTTACATCATTCATTTCCACCAGATTTTGAGTTACAAATTTTCTCCCCGTTTTTCTCCTACCCACCGCCCCAAAAGAGCAGTCCCACAGGATATCCCCTCCTCCAATCTGCTCTCTCCCATATTTTCTCCCATACCCCTTTCGACATTTCCAATGGATCTCTATGCCCCAGTGCCTGTATATATTATTTCCCAATTATATATAAAATAGTATTAATAATAGTGTGTATATATATATATATTTGAATATTTGATTTTAAAACTTTGAATTCCAGATTTATTTCCTTCCTCCCTTGTCACCCACCCTTAATGGGAAGATAAGCAGTTCAGTATAGATTGTACATGTGTGGCTAATGCAAAACAATAACATAGTAGATATATTGTAAAAGACTGACTATATTTCCCTCCATCCTATCCCACCTCCCATTTCTTCTATTCTCTACTTTGATCCTGTCCCTTTTCAAAGTTTACCCCATTCTGTCTCTCTCATTATATTCCTCTCTCACCTCTTAATTTCACCTTTTAAGTATCATCCCTTCCTGTTAAATTGGTCCTGTGCCCTCTATCTATGTATACCTGTAAACATATATACACACATTCACATTTGTATTCATATGCCCATATACCCTCATATATATATATATATATATATATATATATACACATACATACATATTTCTATTCCCTTCAACTACTGAGAAAAGTTTCATGAATTGCAATTATTGTTTTTCCATGTAGGAATGTTAATAGTTCAACTTTGATAAGTTCCTTATGATTCCTTTTCCCTGTTTACTTTCTCATGCTTCTCTTACTTCTTGTATCTGAATGTCAAATTTTCTATTCAACTCTGGTTTTTACATCAAGAATGTTTTAAAGTCCTCTATTCCACTGAATGACAATATTTTCCCCTGAAATATGATACTCAATTTTGCTGGGTAGGTGACTCTGTTTTAATCCCAGCTCCTTTGACCTCCAGAATATCATATTCCAATCCCTCTGTGTAGAAGCTGCCAGATCCTGTGTTACCCTGATTGTGTTTCCACAATATTCAAATTGTTTCTTCCTGGCTGCTTGTAATATTCTCTCCTTAATTTGGGAATTCTGCAACCTGTCTATAATATTCCTAGGAATTTTCTTTTTGGGATCTTTTTCAGGAGGTGGTCAATTGATACTTTCAATCTCTATTTTGCCCTCTGGTTCTAAAACATCAGAGCAGTTTTCTTTGAGAACTTCCTGGAGGATGATTTCTAGGTTCTTACTTTGATCATGCCTTTCAGGTAGTCCAATATATATTTTTTTAAACAATCGGGGTTAAGTAACTTGATCAAGGTTACACGGCCAGTTATTTCTGGGTGTGGTGCTAAGTATCTGTGCCCGGATTTGATCCCCAGGTCATCCCAACACTGGAGCTGGTGCTCTTACTCACTGTGCTACCTGGCCACCCCAGTCCAATAATTTTTAAATTATCTCTCCTGGATCTATTTTCCAGGTCTGTGGTTTTTCCCATGAGATATTTCACATTGCCTTCTATTCTATCATTTGTTTGGATCTGTTTAACAGCATCTTGATTTCTCATAAAGTCACTAGCTTCCATTTTCTCCAATCTAATTCTGATGCAATGATTCTCCTATTTGAGCTTTTTAGATTCTTATTCCATCTGGCCAATTCAGCTTTTTAAAGCATTCTTCTCCTCATTGCCTTTTTGAGCCTCTTTTGCCATTTCAGTTAGTCTATTTTTTAAGGTATGATTTTCCTCAGTCAGGCTGTTGACTCTCATTTCATAATTTTCTTGCATTGTTCTCATTTCTCTTCCCAATTTTTCCTCCACTTCTCTTATCTGCTTCTGAAGGTCCTCTATGGGCTGTAACCAGCTGGTATTTTCCTTTCCACCTTTTGGTGCAGGAGTTCTGATTTCACTGTCTTCCTCCTGTTCCATGCTTTGCTCCTTTTTGTCCCCAAAATAGGGGTGTAATGTTGGAATCATCTGTCTGCTTCGTTTCCTTTGCCTAGTCATGTTGCCCCTCAGTCACTTGACCCTGGGCTTTTTACCACAGTAGGACTTTACCACTACACAGGGGAGCTTTCATCCCAAACACTGGGGTTTTCTCAGCTGCTAGAGGTATGAGATGGGTTCCCTCTCTGAGGTCTCTACACACTCTGGCAAGCTGGACACACACCCCAGGTCCTCCACCCTAGACTGCAATCTAGATCCAAGAAAGTTAAAGCAAGAGCGATTACCCCTCAGACTGGTCGCTTGGTCCCCCTACACTCTGCAGGCCAGGAGCTGAAGCTGCCATATGGTGCTGGCTGGCTGTGCTGAGCTTCTCAGTGCCTTCTTGCCCTGGGGGCAAAAGCCATGCACTCCCACTTACTGTGTCCCCAAGTACAGACTGCACTGACCTCTCACTTTGTCCTTCTCATCTATGTGTTGATCATTCTGGAAACGGCCACAGCTGCTGCTGATCTGGAGTCCCTCTGGCCAGCAGCTGGTCAAGCCCACCCTGGTGTTAAAACCTCTGTCTCACCTGAGCCTGGGCTCAGCTTCCAGAGCACTCCACTGGCCAATTCCTGCCGGCCTGCCAGGCTGTCCTCAGCAGGAGGTTAGCTTCTCTGTGTCATTTTGTGGGTTCTGCATCTCCAAAGTTTGTTTAGAGTCCCCTTTTTACATGATTTGGGGAAGGTGGAAGCCAGAGTAGTGGGGAGGTCCTACTTCTCTTCCCCAAGTATCCCTTTTAAAACATCTGTCACCCATCATACTGTGTAGCTCTCCTTGTCACATGCAGACTTGGAAAATACATACATAAAATGTCCTCCACGGCTTCTCCAAGTCATTAATAAAAATGTTGAATAGTTTATGACTACGGACAGGCAAGATAATCTATTTGTCACACACATACTCCCCCTCAACAAACCTGTTTCTCAAAGTGGTATGTTCAAGTTGGTAATAGCAGCAGCAGTCACTTAACTGAGAATGGACCTGGAGAAATAGTATCACATTGATATCTCACATCACCTAACCCTCTAACACAGTATGATAGACTCTGAATGTTTGGGATGGTGCTGAGAATAGGCACTTGGTAGACTGAGGAAAAAGAACTCCTACCACCACCCCTCATACACATAGTCTTCCTGGCTTTTTCTAGATGGTCAGTCACAGCCACCTGAGATGGGAGAAGGAGATGAGGACCCAGGTAAGAAGAAATAAAATAAAACTACTGCACACCCAGCCAGTATGGCTATGTGACTTCCTCCAGCACCGTTCAGCAGTGTGTAAGGGGAAAGGGGCAGTTAGTTGTCAAGGTGGATAGAGTACTGAGCCCAGAGTAAGGAAGATCTGAGTTCAAATCCATCCTCAGATACTCACTAGCAATGTGAATTTGGATGTCACTTAACCAACTTCTTTTTGCTTCAATTCCCTCAGCTATAAAGTGGGAATCATAATAGCACCAATGGGGCAGTTAGGTGGTACAGTGGCTAGAGTGGACCTGGTACCAGGAAAGCCTGAGTTTAAATCTGGCCTCAGACACAAGCTGTGTGACCCTGGGCAAGTCACTTAACCATGTTTGTCTCAGGTTCCTCATTCATAAAATGAGATGGGAAAGGAAATGCCAAAGCACTCCAGTATCTCCTCCCCTCTCAAAAAATGGAGTCACAAAGGGTTGGACATGTCTGAAATTACTGAACAACAATGAACAATAACACCTCCAATTTTAGTATGACCATGGCTGAATAAAGTAGGGCTGTTGCCTTTTTTATGGATTATTCATCTTCCTTAAATTCATGATAATGTAGTATTATTTATTGTTTCCCCCAACTGCCTTATACTGAGTTCACAATCCACCAACTTCCATCCACAAAATTTTGCCATCATGCTTTCAATAATTGTGCATATGAGATGATACATTGATTCCTAATCAATTTCATCTTAATGGATTCATCCCAATATTCTTGGCTGTCAAGATCCTGACACTGCCATCTGAGGTCAGTTATCCCTCTCAGCTTTGTGTCATTTTCAGATGTTTTTAAAGCACTTAAATATTTTATAAATGTTAGATGCCACCACCATCTTCACTATAATAATAAATAGCTTTTATATAGTGTTTTAAAGTCTCCAAAGCACTTTACATTACCTCATGTGATCCTCACAACAACCCTGGAAGGTATATGCTATTATTAGTCCCATTTTAAGATGATGAACCTAGCAAAAATGAGATTAAGTGACTTGCCCAGGATCACACAAGTAATGTGCCCAAGGGCAAATTTAAATTCATATCTTCCTAATTCTAGGTTCAGAGCTCTACCCACTGTGGCACCCAACTCCCAGCTATAATCAGCATCAATACTGTCACTGGCTTGTCAAAATACAGTCCAACTGAGGGACAAGAACAAAAAACAGTTGCTTATTCAATACTCTGAAAGAACACTCTCCCTTCCCATCCCGGTTTTCATTTGAAATTCACCTAAAAATCCACATCCAGATAAAGAATTGTGGAATTCAAACACAGAATGAAGTAAAATACTTGCTCTCTCTCTTTTTCATTTCATTTTCTTTTGTTTCTTCTTCCTCGTTATTCTTTCCATAGGTTATAGCTCTTCTTTTCACCTTGACTAATGTTTAATGTGAAGGTATATATAGAACCTGTATCCTATTACATGCCTCTATGAGTGGACAGGGGAGAGGGGAGTAGAGGGAGGGGGAGAAAATTTGGAACTCAAGGGATTATAGAGTTAAAAGTTGTAAACTAAAAGTAAATTAATTTAAAAATCAGCTTAAGAACATGTAATCTAAGAGGACTTGATTTTGGGCAGTAGTTCTCAGAAAATGTGCTGGGAAATGGTGGATGTCATGTTATTGAAATAAAATTATATATATATATATATATATATATATATATATATATATATATATAT
>NW_027187400.1:30933864-30937423 GCF_028583685.1 Petaurus breviceps papuanus | reverse complement strand
TATATATATATATATATATATATATATATATATATATATATATATATCTTTAACAAAAAAATCCACCTAAGAAAATGAATCCACTTTGATTTGATTAATTCAATTACACACAGGCATACACACACACACATATACACCCCTATGTTTATGTGTAAATACATATATGTATATATCCATAGATATGTACATATATTCACCTATGTGTATATATACATGCATACACACATTTTTTCCTGTAACATTTATCAGTTTATATACTGCTATTCTCCTTCATGTAGGAGATTGTGTCTGTGTCCTCTCTTTTTCATCTCAAAGTCACCTGTGCATCAGCAACCGTTCAGAGGCTGTATCTGGTAGCTCATGATAATATGACGGGGGGTGCAGAGTGAGACTCCTGCAGGGTAGCATGTATTGATTAAATATGTTGAAAGAGATTATGATATTTGCAACAATACTTCTAAGAGGCTTAGGACTCCATTTCACCTTTTGCCAAACATCTGTTATAGGGATTTAGATAAGCATTTGACGTGGTCTCCAAAATGATGTCACCACCCTCCTTGGGGGACAGCAGAAATACAATACAAAGAGATAAATTTTGTTCTGGGTGTCAATGTCTGAACTTTTCCAGATCAAGCCTGGTCCTAGTGAAATAGAACAGCAGGATAAAAGTCTATAAACATAACCCAGAAGCCAGTTCTCTGACACAAAGCCCAACATCACCTAAAATTTCCAGAATACCAAAAATATTTTTTGAGGTTTTTTTTTTTCCCCCTAGATTCAGCAAGGACAATCCACTGTGTGCTTTGCAATATGACCTTCTTTAGTGTGGTGTTGGACAAGATGACTGCTGAGGTCATGAGATCATATGATGGGATCAGAACAGGAAAGGACTTAGTACCCACTGAGTCCAACTGATAAGGAAACTGAAGCATAGTGATATTAAGTGACTTGGCCAGGGTCACGCAACTAGTAAGTGACTCAGGCAGTATTTGGACTCATATCTTCCTAGCTTCAAGTGCAGTCTCCTATCCCCTACCAACTTGCAGATTCTATGATTCTGACTGAGATAGTACAATGAGCATCCCAACTCCAGAATATGCAGGAAGTGGTAGAACACATGGTATAATAAGGGAGCAGCTTCCTTTGACTTTGGAAAGAGCACAGGTTTTGGAATCAGCAATATTGACATTCAATTTCTGCCTCTAATTCTTACTGGCTGCATGTCACAACCCCTGAAAGTCTCAACTTTTCTCATCAGTAAAATGTACATAATAATAAGTGTACTACCAACCACACAGAGTTATGGTGAGGACCAAATAAGATAACATTTGCATTGATTTTTTGCAAACCTTAAAAATTACAGTTGATATATCAATTATTTTTATCTTTTTTTTCTTTTCACCTTTGCTGTGATGGTTACAATTATTGTTGTTACTGCTTTTATTATCATATGGAATTTTTCCTTTATTTGTATAACTGATAGGGATGCCATGAATCCTATCATGCCCTGTAGGAACTTTGTTCTCCTCTGCTGAGGCTCTATCATTTGAAAGCTTCTCGTTCCATGTTGCTAATTATTTTGGATGATGTTGGGGGGGGTTATTATCAACAACTTGTATTTGTGTTACACATGATAATAAAATATTTTTAAATTTTTGAGTTGTAGTGAACCTTAATGGTCATCTCGTTCAACACTTAAACCCTCCAAATAATCCCCACTATAATATACATATAATATAATAATATGTGGTCATCAGCCTCCATTCAGGAACATCCAAGGAAGAGAAAACTATTACCAATATTTAAAACTAGAATGAAAAATCAGACATCATTTTGTCTATAATCTTTTTTTTCCAGAAGAAACTAAGACAGAGAAGTGAAATGGCTTGCCCATGGTCAAATAGCTACTAAGGGGTGGAGATTGGATTTGGATCTCCAAATCCAGGGCCCTGTTCCATCTATCCCATCCTCTTTATCTTTATCTCTTGACTGGGTCAAGCCTTATTAGTTGCAGATTCAGGATGCAGAACCAGGTATTCATACTTCATAAGCAGTACTTTTTCAACTATGAAACAAGACATGTCCTAAGACCTATGGGTTGCAATCCCATATTCCCAGTTTACAAAGTGCTGACTGGTCATGAATGGAAAAAGTTTAAGAAGCCCTGTGACAAAATTTATGGGGGAAAAAGTAAGAACTAAATCCAAGCATCCTGACTCTATGTTAAGGTATTCTTAGGCTTCTTTGTTTACATATTCAGAGCTGGAAGATAACTTAGATGTCATGTAGACCAACTCCCTATTTATACAGATGAAGAAAAAAGACCAGGTAGTAAATAGCAGAGTCAGGATTTGCACTTATATCCAGTGACTCCAAGTTCTTTTTGTTTGTTTATTTGTTTGTTTTACATTTATTGACCAAGCCATATGCAGGAGAGCATGGAACATGTACAATTTCATGGAATAGATGACTTTATTTTCCTTAAATTAATGTTAATTTATCCAGAGGCCAAAATCAGGCAAAATATTTTCTCAACTTTCAAAGACAAATAGATGTTAATAGCTGAACTAATTCTCAATCACCTAAACTAATGAAAGAGAGAATCTGCACACTTATTATGGAAGAACAAATATATTTTGTCTGACTTTGTAACATACCCGATAGTTTCTTCAGAGGGTTGGTAAGTTTCCATTTCCCAATAACTGATGACAGAAGGAGGAAATGCAGGTTTGTGTGAAGAAGGCAGGGAGAGGTTAATATACAGACAAACCTTACAAAAGAGTGTAGATTTAAGGTGTAATGGACCTTTGAAGCCATCCAGTCCAGCAATACTCCAATCTTATATGTAAGGAAACCGAGACTTAAAGAGGTTTACTAAGGTCACTCAGATAGAAAGTGACACAGTGGGGATGGGAACACAGGAACTCTTATTCCAAGTCCAGTCAGTGCTTCCATTTATACTACATGGCAGAAAGTGTAACTGATGTTTGACCCCAAAGACTCTGAGATGTTTTATCTCTTAATTAGCATGCAACCTACTTTACTCTTTTCTGTAAATATTTAAGTCAAAGAAGAAAGAAGGAAAGAAGGAGGGAAGGAAGGAAGAAAAGAAGGAAGGGAAGGAGGGAGGGAGGGAGACACGAAGGGAGGATAGGAAGAAGAGAGGGAGGGAGGGAGGAAGGAAGAAATATGCTAATCACAAGGAAGGCAGGAATACAGTATGACATAAAGACAACATTTGCTCCATTGGTCTCTTTCCAAGGTCAAGAGTAAGTGAGGAAGGCCACCAATATTCTATATGGATCCCCTGTAGCAAACCTGGCAGGAAGAAATGAGCAAAAGTCCCACAAGATACCGTGTTTCCCCTATAAGACCTATCCCGAAAATAAGCCCTCCCCTTACTGTGTAAGATTCCTCTAAAATAAGCCCTCCCCCGAAAATAAGCACTATTGAGATTGCTACTGTAGTGAAGGTGATCCCCTGCGCTACACGCTACATTACGGTACCCTCTGTATGCACCGTCCCCCCCCCCCCCCCCCCCCCCCCCCCCCCCCCCCCC
>NW_027187400.1:30872049-30933764 GCF_028583685.1 Petaurus breviceps papuanus | reverse complement strand
CACGCCGCGCTCCGAGCTGCATCCAATCAGAGCTGCAGCAGTGAGCGTGTCATCCTGTTCTTCCCCAGTGATTTGCTTGCTGGAGCCATTGAGAGCAGTGCCGTGGAGGAGAGCTGAGGCAGGACAACATAAGCCCTCCCCTGAAAACAAGGCCTCTGGTGTTTTTCTTTCCAAAAAAATAATAAGACTGTCTTATTATCGGGGAAACATGGTAGGAGGGAATGGAAGGACTGTGATCTGCATTGTTCATTATATTATCTTCTACTGAAAGAATGCACATTCCATGGGTTTTCTGTTAGTCCAAAGTGCTTAGGATTTAATAATTTACTTACTAGGTGGATGGATGGATAGAAGACTCACAATGATGTGATAACTGAATTATACCTTTATACATTTGACTTTTTCTTTCAGGTAATTCACAACAGGGACAACCCAAAGAGAGTAACTGAAGCTTGAGTATAAATGTTTAACCAGTAAGACTTTCTCAGATTAAAATGGCAGGAATTAGGACACTGATGAGAGTATCATGTTTCAGTAGAAAGAATTCTGGTTTTTCAGTTAGATTTCTTGAGTCAAAAACCTGACTTTTCTCTTTTTGACATGTATGACCTTCAAGTCACTTAGTCTCACTGTAAATGAGGAGACTGGGTTAGATGGCCTCTGAAGTCCTTCCATCTATAGCCATGATTCTATGGAGAGATTATTAACAAAGCAGAATTTAAATCACTGACTTGTGTTGGTAGAGTTAATGCAAGGCAATGCAACTTCAATCTACAGATAAGAGGAACTGACAGATGTTTGGGGGTGGAGGGGAGGGGGAGAAGGTGGCTTGGAAATAAAAAAAGATGTTTTCTCTCTACTTCATGATTATTCCAAGAGGTATCATTTTAATGTGAGAAGAGCAGCAAATCTAATATCTACCAATAAAGGCAGTGAGTTAACAGGGAGAGAATAGGAATGTAAACTCAGGGAGTCTTAGAGAGCTCTTTGATTGGATTAAGTGCCTGGTGCAATATTGTGCTGAGTGGTTTGTTTCATAATCAGTTTATGTCCTTTGTCTCAGGTCTAAATCATGTTTGCCAACAAGACACAGGACAGACAGCTCAGTGCTCTGACGGTAAATGGGGGAGGGGTGTTGAAGTGTGGTGGGAGGAAGAAGGCAGCTGAATTCCATGGAGACTGATTCTGCGAAAGGGTTTTAGAGCCTCCCAGACGTGAACAAAGACCAGGACACAGCAGACCAGGATCCTCATAGGTCCAAATATCCTCACCAATATTATAAATTCAGATTTTGAACTAGAAGAGACTTGATCTTAGAGGCCACCAAGTTGACCCCTCCACTTCATTTTTTTCCAAACCTATGATTCTATTGGTATAAGGAGCTCATGATGAGCAAACTTTCTGCCAAATCAATCAACTATTATTCAGAAACTTGGAATCTTGGAGAGCTGTCTGGAGTGCTAAAAGGTTAATTGATCCATGCTAGATGATACAGGAAGTGTGGGTCACAGGTGGCACTGAGCCCAGGTCTTCCTAATACTAAAAGCAATTCTTTCTCTATAATATCATGTTGTTTCTTGGCTTTTTTTATGTTGCGCATGAGGAAATGGAAACCATAAAAGTGTGAAGACACCCAAAGTTGTACATGTTCTAGACTCATAAAACTGGGAATAACCTTGGAAACCAATTAGTACTGCCACCTGCTACCTTATAGACAGGAAAACTAAGCCCAGAAAACTTAATTGACTTTTCCAAGAACTCCTAGTTAGTAAGGGGGAGGGGCAGATATGGTACTTCAATTTAAGTAAAGTAACTATAAGCACCATGCCCTTTTCCCTACACCTTGCTGCCTCCATGATACGTAAGGCATTAGTTTACTTTTGTTTTGGTTTTCATCTTAATATCTAACCTGACCCCAAAATTCATCTGTTCAAAAATTTTAAGTGGTTCTTTGTTGCCTCTGGGAAATACATACACCCAAGTCTGACATTTAAAGCCCTCTATGATCTTGCTTCCATTTATTTTGCCTGATTTATTTCAAGTTTCTTCACATCATGCACAGTAAGGCTGTGAAATAAAATTTTATTGATATCATTTCTTTTTTTCATTACCTGCATTTCCCAATGAATGCCCCCTAGAGAGCTATCCCTTATAACAAATATTTTAAAAGAGGAGTGAGGTGGGGGAGGAGGAAAGAAAGGAATCATTTGGCAAAACCAACCAATATTTTTCAAAGCTCTCTAATTTACAGTGTCCCACAGCCATAGATCCCTATCTCTTCAAAGAAGGAAGAATGGTACCTTCTCTCTCTTCTTTGAACCAAGGTCAGTCACAACAATTTCACAGTTTTTACTTTCAATTGTTTTGTTCTTGTCTTTTCCATTTACATTGCTGAGGTAATTGTATATACTGCTTTCCTGGTTCTGCTTCCACTTTGAGTCAGTTCATGTAAATCTTCCCAGGCTTTTTTTTATATTCATCACAATGAAAATTTCTTACAAAACAGTAATATTTATTTACCATTATGTACCAGAACTCGCTTAACTATTCCCTAATAATAGGTCATTTCCTTTTTTTTCAGTGCATTGGTACTATAAATCCTTTTGCCCACCTTGTAAATTGTCTTATTTGCTATTCCCCAAACTCTATCTGCCAGTTTTTCATCTATATATTTTTGCAAGATTGGCCCTAATTCCTACAATGCACATAGCAGTTAGGTGGGGCAGTGGAGTGGGGAAGATCTCAATTCAGTAAGGCCTCAGATACTTACTCTCCATGTGACCTGAACAAGTCCTTAATCTCTGTCTGATTCAGCTTCTTCAACTATAAAGTGGTGATGATATTAGCACCTACCTCCCAGGGCTGTTGTGAGGATCAAACAAACATACATTAAAGTGCATGTAATGTGTAAAGCACATAGCAGGTGGTTAATAAATGTTTGTTTCCTTCGTACCCCCTCAGTACAGGTCATCTCTGCCTCTTAGAATCCTTCGATTCCTTTTGACTCGTTTCAGTTACCATGCCCTAATTAAACCCCTCTCCATCCGTACACCAATTCTTAGTGTTCTCCCCATGATCTTTGATATTTATATATCCAGGTATGTATTTCATGTCTAGAGTTTCATGTCAGTCTTTGAGTCCCCAGTGCTTGATACAATGACTGGCACAAAGTACTTGCTTTGTAAATGTTTTCTAAATTGAACTGAGTCTCCTCTTCTCCTCCTGGAACCATAGACCAGCAGGATCCTTAGCAAAAGGCTGATATGCTGAGCCAACTTTATGGAACACTATAATTTAGATTTAGAAAGGAATTTAGAAGTCATCTATTCTTACTTCCCCATGTTGTAGAGTGATTAAAACAAACAAATATATATATATATATATATATATATACACATATATATATAATATATGTATCATATATTATATATATATGTGTGTATATATATATATATATACACACACACACACACACACAAACCAAAACATACAGTCCAGAGAGAGGGAGTCACTTAGCTAATATATTTTCAATCTGGAATTTGAACCCACATCTTCTAGAGCAAAGTTCGTCATACTTTAGGACTAAATATTGACTCTAAGCAAAATTCAATGAAACATTAGCATTGGGGGCATCTAGGTGGTGCAGTGAATAGAGCACCAGCCCTGGAGTCAGTAGGACCTGAGTACAAATCCAGCCTTAGACACTTAACACTCGCTAGCTATGTGACCTAGGGCAAGTCACTTAAAGAAACAATAGAGTTGAATGCAAATCACAACAATGTCCATGGGAGGCAGTGAGAGAGGTGACATTATTGTTGTTGATCCTTTAAATATTTCATGTAGAAAAATCTTATACAGTTATTAGATTAAAAAAAAATATCAGAAGCTGTTCACCCTTCCCCAAAATGGGAAAATGGAAGAATGGTAACAAAATGTAAATATCAATATCAATTTTTAAGTGAAAGGACATAACTAACATTGTGGTCAATGTGGGGAAATCATTAAAACTTTCTTTAAGACCTTCCTGTCTGGTTAAATGTGTTTAAAAACAAAAGTCTCTGGGACCTCTAGGTAGCACAGTGAATAGAGCACAGGCCCTGGAATCAGGAGGACCTGAGTTCAAATTTGGCTTCAGCCACTTAACACTTGATTAAGTGACCTTGCTTAAGTCACTTAACCCCAATTGTCCTGCCTTCCCTTCTCCAAAAAAAAAGAAAAGTCTCATTGTAAGTAACTTTAGGTTTTTGTCACCTGAAATTCTTTTATGATTCAATTCTATGGCTGAGCTGAATTTCAAAAAATTACATAAAAATTGCAATTAATTGCTAATAAAACCTTCAGGTTCTTTATTGGAACAATTGCCTTCAGATTAGGAATTAACAGCAGCTCTACCTTCAAGAAACAAATAAGGAGCTAGACAAGATGCTGATAGCTGCCTGCCTTTGAATCCAGGTGACAGGTAGATTTGGGCAGGAACTGAGACTATGGGATAGGAACCATAGAAGCTGAGAGACAGCCTCAAGTCAAAATGAAAAGACCTCTTCTTGAGACTTAATGCTGACTGAGAAGATTATGATTTACTGTGACCTAGGGGTGAAGAACTTTGATCTTTGTACTTTCTGTCCCTTAAGGAAGCCTGCTCCTTAAGGATGATTGAGTTAAGGACTTACTTAATGATATCTTTTGTTTAAATCTATGTGGCCACTTTGGTGAAAATTATGTGGCCACTTTAGTGATAACTTGCTATGTCATAACATTGTGAATGCTGTACTTTGGTTTCTGTGAATGTTTTACTTTAATTTACTGCTGAATAAATACAGAGTTCACTACACTAAAAAAAACAGAGATAAGATGGGAAAGAAAAAAAATGTTACATTGTTATTGAGAAGTACAGACATAAGATAATGCTCCCTAAATTTGAGATATGGGTGTGGCCTTTTTCTTAATGCATTGGTTGATAAATAGGAAAATTAAGAAAGTAAAGGAAATAATAGGAAGGATGAAGTAACTTCTTACAGAAGCAGAGGTAAACTGAGGTCCTTTAAGTTCAAAAATGTGTTTAAACCTCTATTAGCTGAAAGAAGGACCAGAGCTACAGGAAAGCTGAGGATATGTCATGTCTGTCTCTATATTCTTTGAAAAGAGTTTTTGAGTGAGTAGGGTAAGGAGGAATCATCTCATGAAAGCCTTGAGGAAAGTCAGAATTATATGAATCAGTGATTAATAATTATTAGATATAGGTATTAACTTTATAAGGTATGGTGGATAGATAGCTGATCTCTGAGCCAAGGAAACCTGGGTTCCAATTCTGCCTCTGACACATACTGGTTATGTAGCCATAGACAATTGTATGTTTCTCAGGGCTCTGTGCAGCTTTCTTAGACTATAAACTAAAGAGGAAGTACCAATCTGTATTGGTAAAGGGAATTTCCTCAATGTGAGTTCCTCATACTAATGGTAGGGCAAGTCCCCATCCCTAACAAAGTTGTTGCCAGTATTTGTACTTATAATACACTGATGTTGCACTATTTTTTTAGAAAAAATATTTGAAGATACTGGCTAATGTAATCATTTTAATATTTTGTTTAATGTTAAGCTATTTTAAAAATCAGCTTGAGATAGTATTTGTTTTTTTAAGCCCAAATAATTAGAGAAGTAAGGTGATGTTCATTTCAGCTAAGCACTCCTATGGCACAATATCTATGGCTTCTTGAACTTGAGACCCAGGAAGAATTGAGTTCAAATCCTGCCTCAGATACTTATGGACAATTTAACTGACTTCTATGGGCTTCAGTTTTATCATCTTTAAAATAAGAATAATAGGGGCACACATCTCACAGATTGATACAAGAATCAAAGGAAATAATATATGATGTCTTTGTAAACTTAAAAGTGCTCTATAAATACCAGCCATTGTTGCTGCTGCTGTTGTTAGCTTGCACAGTCCTTAGAAAGTAGACATTGTCTACTTCCAGGAGGATATTTCAAAGCCTTCCTAGCACTGTAGAATCTGTCAGTCTGTGGGCTCTTTCTAAGCCTTTAAGAGCTCAGGGTTACTTCTGTGTCATGTTGAGACTTCAGAGTAGATAAAGGATGTCTTTTATCCAGACTATGATCTGAAGTTGGATAAACAATCCTTAGATAAAGGTCTATCATTTTGGACAGACATCACAGATGGACATGGAGCTTGGTTCAGAATTGAACAGCAAGAGTAGGGCTTTTGAGAAACTTTATAGTACTTTTAGTGACCCCACACTTCTCCATAAAATAAAGAACTATTTCAAAATAATACTATTCTACTAAGGATGCTTTATTATTACAGTTAACGGAATATTATGTCTCTAAAGAATGAATGTTTAGATTGACCCAAAAAGCATTAGAGACACATGTTGAACATGAGTGGATTGCAATACATGACCAAGAATTATACAAGAGAAGAGGTATACAAGATGTCACCAAAGGGATGTAAAGTTAGCAATGAAGATAAGTCAATCATGAGATAACAAAGAAGGATAATTGAAGGACTAATCTTGCATATTTCATTTATATGCATACAACGTCAAGGGAACATAAAATGTCAAGAGGGAAACCCCACACACACATGTCAAACATGGACAATAGTCACCCATGAGAGAATATAGATGGAATGGGATTAGAATCAGGGTCATGGGTCGTTAGAGGAAGTACCTATATCAAAGGATCAGAGGAGAGTCTCTGCTTGCCTTTGTTTATTTGCATAACAGGAAATGCCCTATAATTACCTTGCTTCAGCTTCTGAAATAGAAATGATAAACATTCTCCTCCAAAATTCCTCTCATTTCTCATCCAAGCCCCAGTTTCAAAAGTAAAGGTTAAAAGGACTTCAAGTTGGTACAGTGAAAAGACCATGCACAATGGTGGAATCCATTCAGTGTCAAGCTCAGTATGCATTTATTCCGCTTGTTTCCCTTCTGTTGTAAATTATCCAAATTTGAATCCATTTTTGCCAGTCTCTTAGACATTTCAGGAAATAGTGGAATGCACATGTACTGACAGTGGATCATAGCTATTCTTGATGAATGGGAAGTCAGAGGACCCAACAAGTCAACCTCATTCTGAACATGGCAGCATGGCAGCAGTACCTCTGTGCTTGAGTGGAAGGCTCAAGTTTGACCAGTTCCCTGTGATTTAGGGCAGAGGGACCTGGTGAAGCTACAAGCTGGGAATCCAGGATGCCATAAAATGGAGCAAATGAATAATTTCTCTTCCGGGCCCTAGCATGCTTTTCCACTTTTCAAATTATCCAAGACTTCAAACATTATCCCTAATTGCCTTTCCTTCTTAGAAACTTTTCTAGCAAATGTATAATAATTTAAAAAGGATGGTCTGCATCTAGTAAGAGTGTGTGAACTCCTTGGAGATAGATAGCTCCAGTATTTGGAGGGGCCACCTATGAGAGAAGTTTCCCCTCTTGGACTTCATTATATCAGAGATGCTCATTCAAGGCAGTTACATCCTGTCTCTTTGGGAAGTCCCTTTTCCCAATCCTCAAACTGTCATTCTTAATGATAGTCACTAAATTTGATTCTTCCTACTCCTCAGCTACCTTGTTTTTCAGTGATTTCATGCTAATTTTTCTAAAGCAACTTAAGACGTATTACCTAGTAATCCCATTCAATGGAGTATACAGACACTTTTCCTTTCTATCTCTATGACTGTCAAAGCACCAAAAAAAAAGTCTAGGAAATTATCTATTCCATTGCAGAAGACAAATTACTAGGATAACTTCAAATACTGGCTAATTAAAAACCATGTTTCCAACTTCTATGAACAGGATGGCAGATTTTGGGTGCTGGAAGGAATCTCAGTAGCCACCTAGTCCAACCCAAGCATGAAAAGACTCCCCACCATAACATACCCAACATGTAGCCATCCAGTCTTTTCTTTTGAGAAGTAATATGTTGTAGGTTTTCTTCATAGGGGGCGGCCCAAGGTCTGAAGAGATCTGAATGTAAATCCAAATCTAATCTTTCTTCCATATGACCATCTTTCAAAGACTGGGATATCAAGTTCATGCTTGAGCCTTTTCTTTTTTAGGCAAGGCATTCACAGTTCTTTCAATTCATCTTCATATGGCACGATCTAGAGACTTTTCACTGTGCTGGCTGCCCTCCCCTGAATGCCTTCCAGGTTTCCATTGCCTTTGTTCAAATGTGCTGTCTAGAACTAAATACCATCTTCAGAATGCAGTCTGGTTAGGGCACAATCCAGCAGGTCTATCCTGTATACTATACTTCTTTTTAAAGCAGTTTAAAATCACAATGGTATTTTTGTTCACACAGCTGACTCATATTGAGTCAACTATAATGTCACATGTTTGTCTCACATAAAGCTTTTAGCCCTATAAAGCCCTCAGATTTTTTGCCAGATTAACTGCTATACAATTTGGAAGTATGCCCAAAAAAACCTAAACTGTGAATATATTTTGACCAAACTATATTATTGTTAGTCCCCAATATGCTAGGGTTAAAAAAAAAAGTTGAGGTCAACAATGTTAGCTTCCTATTCAGTACTTCATGCTCATCCATTTACTCCTTCACTACTATTATATCTCTCTCAATCTTACATTCTACCTACCTGCTACCCTCCTAACCTCAGCCTTGCACCTGGGTTTCACATGGCTATTGCTACTGCAGACATAGAAGATGACTTATTCTAGCATCCAGAGGTGTAGGCAACCAATGAGGGGTTCCAATAGCTATTCTACCATCTGTTATTGCTTTCAGTTCCCTTCCCCTTTGGAGTGGCCTTGTTTTCCTTCTTATTTTAGCCTCCTGTATGTTGAAGTCAATGTGTCAGGGGCTATAGAAGTTAGAGACTGAAGAATACTTCCAAACACTCCAAAGGTTCCTTTAGCTATTCCATTCTCTTTTATGACATTAAAGTTAAATGCTGAATTATTTTCTTCTTCTGCAGTTTCTTATCTCAAAGTATTTCTTCATTATATTAGGTTATCCTGAGAGTGTTTAACTACTGAAATTCCAGCTACTTGGATCACTATTGAGGTGAGGCTACATTAATTTGTGAAAGGGATGAGAATTTTTATCAAGATTATTGTTGAGGGGATCCATATATACCTACTGTTAGTACAAAAGCTAATAAAAAAGTTGAAGGGAGAGATAAGAAGAAAAATCAAAGTTCTTAATTAAAAACTTTGTAGGAGTATAATAATTGACAGAGTAGAAACTGGGAAGACTAAGTAAAGTCATTGATAGCCTGAAAAAAATGTAAGAAACAACTGAAAAATTAAATCATAAGAAGAAATATTATAAGGGGAAAAATTGTGTAAGTTACCTTTGATCAAAAACATCAGACCTGGAGAATAGGGTATGAAGAGATAATATAAGGATTATTAGTTTGCTACATGAGCATGATAAAATGAAAGTAACAACAACAACAAAAACCTAGATACCATATTTCAAGCAAACATAAAGGGAAATTGTCCTAAAGTGAGCAAACCGGAGGGTGAAGTACAAATTGATAGAACCCATAAGTCACTAGCAGAGAGAAATCTCATTTATAACACAGTAAGAATTGAGATAACCAAGCTTCAGAGTTCAAAGAAAATATGTTCTAAAGTGCTAAGAAAAGATAGATCATATACTAAGGAATTCTCATTCAGATCATAAAGGGAAATAAAATCAACAAAGTTCAGGAAAGAAAAGGAAAAAAAAGAATAGGATATGCCCCCAAAGAATAGGAAAATGATTTGGATACAAAAATAAGAACTTGCAAAGATAAGTATGATAAGAACAGGGGCTCTTAGCCTTTTTTTGTGCCACAAACTACTTCAACATTGTGGTGAAACCTTTGGACCTCTTCTTGGAATCATGTTTTTAAATACAGAAATATAAATTATATGGGATTATTAAGGAAACCAATTATACTGAAATGTACTTATCAACACTTGCATGCACCAAGTTCACAGATCCCAGGTTTTATAATCCAGAACCAAATGGACTTTTAACAAAATTAATGGCTTCCTAGAATTCATATTGAAAAAACCAGAATGGAACAAAGTCAGGAAAAAGCATAAACAATGGCTACCAAAGCAATGCAAGAAAGGCAAAGAAATTTGAACAATTCACAAAGGATTAGAGATGATCATGTATTTATATTCCAAAAGGGAGAGGAAAAAGGGATTATTTTTCCTTTATGGAATTCCACTCTCTCCAAGAGTTGGTGATGAAAAGTGGGAGTCAAAGTATTGAATTTGACATTCAAACAAACAAATAGGGTTATGGTAGGAAAATAAGATACTTATGAAAAGATATAGTAGTAAAGGGAAGAAAATATTAGTTCTTAAAATTAGGGCACCATTAGTGAAGGCTATTCAAATACAGAGTTGACATAGAAAGCAGATGCGATCTTATGAACACTACTTTAATCTGGGTTGAACAAGGAAAATTTCAAAAAGAAAACAGGAAAGATTATAATGGTAGGTATGCATGAAAGTAAGCTTCTGAATGGGCTAGGACAAAGAAGGAATGATTCAGGGTTTGAAAGGGAGGGTAGGATGGGGAGGGGGTATTGCTTCAAGGGAAGAAAGCTTACAATTATGTCATAGCTATAGTCAAGTATTTCATAAGTTGTCACACAGAGGAAGAACTAGATGAGGTCACAGAGGAAAGAACCAGGAGCACTTGGTAGACATTGCAAGGAGGATTATTTAGTTTTGACCCCAGGAAAACTTTTTCTTTTTTTATTTTTAGGAAAATATTTTCTAACAATTAGACCTTATCACATAAGTAGAAGGAACTGCCTCAGAAGTAATTGTTTCCCCTTCTTGGAGGCCATCAAACATAGTTTGGACAGCTGCTCATCTGGTAGGTTTATAGTACATAGTCCTTTGTGAATGGGTTGGACTAGATGTTTACGTGAGATGTCTTCCAGTTCTCCAATTCTGTTTTTATGTACACTACAATTAGCTAATTAAGAAAGAAAAGAAAAATGACAAGAGCCAATGGTTTGGCCTTGGCTGGGAGAGAAGGCAGAAAGGAAAGGAAGAAAAGTTAATTAGAGACCTTTGAAGGCCTGTCTAGAGGACTTGTAAGAGGAGACCTAATAATAGGAAGATGGTAGAATTGCAAATTGGCCCAACCAAACTAGAAATCAAGTTGCAAAGATGTGGGAAAAACGTTATCCTTGGACCCAGTGATCCTGTGACTGGATTCATGCCCCCAAGATGGTCAATGATAGCAAGAAAGTTCTGGGTTAAGCAAAAATATGGAAAGCAAATATTTTTTGCTGCTTTAAATACTCTCCATATGTCTCCTAGAGTTTAGACACACACAAAAATATCTCTGATACTCTTGTCAAGCTTCTCCATTTCTTGTTAGTATTTATCTATTCACACACTCAATCTTCAGGCTCTATTTTTGTCCTGAATATCTCTTTCTATGTCTATGTTTTGTTTTCCTAAAGCATAAGCAATATAACCTCCTCTGTTTGAGCCATGAAGCCCTATGTGGCATGCCTGGAGTGTTCTCCCTCACCTCTGCTTCTTAGAATACTCCTATTTGTCATGGCCCTCACTACCTCCAGGTACTGCTGAAATTATTTTGTATTTACTTTCATATATCTGTCAGTTAAAGTGTTATTTATTCCCAGAAAAAATGTTATTGAAGGAAAAAGAGTGTCTTATTTTTGTCTTTGTATCTCCAGTACCTAGCACAATATCTGATATGATATAGATATTAAATTAGTGATTATTGGGAGTCAAGATGGTGGAGTAGAAGCAGGGCCTCCAAGCGGCTCCGGCTTCCAGCTTCCCCAATCAATGTAAAAAGGGGACTTTGAACAAAATTTGGAGCTGCAGAACCCACAAAATGACACAAAGATGCTAACCACTCACTGAGGACAGCCTGGCAGGCCAGTGCAGTGCTCTGGGAGCAAAGCCAAGGCCCGAGTGAGCCAGAGGTTTTAGCCCCAGGGAAGGCCTGACCAGCTGCCGGCTGGAGGGACTCCTGATCAGCAGTAGCTGTGGCTGTTTCCAGAATTATCCAACACATAGATGAGAAGGAGAAAAGTGAGAGGTCAGTGCAGTCTGGGCTTTGGGACCCAGTAAGTGGGAGTGTGGAGGCCTTTGCCCTCAGGGGTGAGAATCCACTGAGATGCCCGACACAGCTAGCCAGTGCCATGTGGCAGCTTCAGCTCCTGGACTGCAGAGTGTACAGGGACCAAGCGACCAGTCTGAGGGGTAATCACTCTTGCTTTAACCTACTTGGATATGGATTGAAGTCTAGAGTAGTGATCGTGGGGGTGTGTGTCCAGCTAGCCAGAGCATGTGGAGGCCTCACAGAAGGCACCCATCTAATGCCTCCAGCAGCTGAGAAAACCCCAGCATTTGGGATGAAAGCTTCCCTGTCTGGTGGCAGAGTTCTACTGTGGGAAAATCCCAGGGGTCAAGTGACTGAGGGGTGACATAACCAGACAAAGGAAACAAAACAAACTGAAGAATCCAACATTAGACTCCTATTTTGGGAACAAAAAGGAGCAAAGCATGGAACAGGAGGAAGATAGTGAAGACAGAACTCCCACACCAAAAGCTTCAAAGGAAAATATGAGCTTGTTACAGGCCATAGAGGACCTTCAGAAGCAGAAAAGAGAAGTGGAGGAAAAATTGGGAAGAGAAATGAGAATAATGTAAGAAAATTATGAAATGAGAGTCAACAGCCTGAGTGAGGAAAATCACACCTTAAAAAATAGACAAAATCAAATGGCAAAAGAGGCTCAAAAAGGCAATGAAGAGAAGAATGCCTTAAAAATCCGAATTTTCCAGATGGAAAAAAGAATCTCAAAAGCTCACTGAGGAGAATCATTGCTTCAGAATTAGATTGGAGCAAATCAAAGCTAATGACTTTAAGAGAAATCAAGATGCTGTTAAACAGATACAAACAAATGAAAGAATAGAAGGCAATGTGAAATATCTCATGGGAAAAACCACTGACCTGGAAAATAGATCCAGGAGAGATAATTTAAAAATCATTGGACTACCTGAAAGCCTTGATCAAAGTAAGAATCTAGAAATCATCATCCAGGAATTTCTCAAAGAACACTGCCCTGATGTTTAAGAACCAGAGGGGAAAATAGAGGTTGAAAGAATCCATCAATCACCTCCTGAAAAAGGTCCCAAAAAGAAAACTCCTAGGAATATTATAGCCAGGTTCTGGAATTCCCAGATCAAGGAGAGAATATTACAAGCATCCAGGAAGAAACAATTTGAATATTGTGGAAACACAATCAGGATAACCCAGGATCTGGCAGCTTCTACACTGAGGAATCGAAGGGCTTGGAATATGATATTCCGGAGGTCAAAGGAGCTGGGATTAAAACCAAGAATCACCTATCCAGCAAAACTTAGTATCATGTTTCAGAGGAAAGTATGGTCATTCAGTAGAATAAAGGACTTTAAACATTCTTGATGAAAAAAGAAGAGTTGAATAGAAAATTTGACATTCAGATACAAGAAGCAAGAGAAGCATGAGAAGGTCAACAGGGAAAAGAAATCATAAGGAACTTATCAAAATTGAACTATTAACATTCCTACGTGGAAAAAACAATAATGGTAACTGATGAAACTTTTCTCA
Source organism: Petaurus breviceps papuanus (assembly GCF_028583685.1). Lineage (NCBI taxonomy): Eukaryota > Metazoa > Chordata > Mammalia > Diprotodontia > Petauridae > Petaurus > Petaurus breviceps. Next base: position 30,920,136 of record NW_027187400.1, on the reverse strand, counting down.
GTATGAAAATAGTTGAAGGGAATAGAAATATATATATATATATATATATATATATACATATATATGTCTATTTATGAGGGAATATGGGCATATGAATACATATGTAAATGTGTGTATATATATTTACAAGTATACATAGAGGGCACAGGACCAATATAATAGGAAGGGATGATACTTAAAAGGTGAAATTAGGAGGTGAGAGAGGAATATAATGAGAGGAGATGGGCAGAGACAGAATGGGGCGAACTGCCTCACATAGAAGAGGCAAGGGGAAATGGTTACAATGAAGGGGAAGAATAGGAAGGCAAAAGGGAATGGGTCAATCTTATTCTCATTGAATTTGGCTTGGGGAGGGAACAAAATACACACTAAATTTTATATCTCACCCTACAGGAGAGTAGGGGGGAAGGGGATGATAGGGAGGATGATGGAAGGGAGGGCAGGCTAGCGGGGAGAGAATTTGGAAACACCCATTTTTCAAAAGGAATGGGATCAAAGTAGAGAATAGAACAAGTGGGAGGTGGGGTAGGAGGGAGGGAAATATAGTCAGTCTTTTACAATATATCTACTATGTTATTGTTTTGCATTAGCTACACATGTACAACCTATACTGAACTGCTTATCTCCCCAGTAAGTGTGGGTGACAAGTGAGGAAGGGAATGAATCTAGAATTCAAAGTTTTAAAATAAAATGTTTAAAAAAATATATATATATATATACTATTATTTATACCATTTTACATGAATTTGGGAAATAATATATACAGGCACTGGGGCATAGAGATCCACCATACCCTACTGGAAAGTTTGAAAGGAGTAAGGGAGAAAATATGGGAGAGATCAAATTGGAGGAGGGGATATCCTGTGGGACTGCTATTTTGGGGTGGTGAGTAGGGGAAAAATGGGGAGAAAAATTGTAACTCAAAATCTGGCAGAAATGAATGATGTACATTAGAAGTTAATAAAGCATTTGGAAAATGAAAAAAATAAATTAGTGATCGTTGAATGGAAATATTGTTGGTTCTTGTATTTTGACTTCATTTAATTCCAAGTTTTCTCTACTTTTTTTTTTAATAACTCACACTTAGGACCTGATTGTCACATGTAAATCTTTACCTTCTCCTATTCTTTGATGGCATAAAACCTTTTTGGTTAGAGTTGAATGACTATATTGTAGGCATGTATGTTTGAATGTGTTTCTACATTTGCATATGTATGTGTATATGTATACATGTGCATGTATGTGAATGCATAATATATGCATATGCACAGAACATATACAAAATATAGATTGTGTAGATATTTGCATAAGTATACAGATGTGTATGTTATGTATGTTTCCATAGATACATTTATGCATGTATGTGTGTATGTATATATTTAACCATTCCTTACTAGATATACTCCATACCTGATCAAGAACATAATATTTTTGTCTATTAAGTGCACTGTCAGATAATATTATGTTTAAAAAGAAAAGATTAACAATTTTGCAAAGAAATATTTGCTCCAAAGATATAGCAAGAATAAAAGACAAGTAATCCCTGCCCCTTGACATCTCAGGAGGCATAGTCCTCACCATGCTACTTTGATCTCCAAGAAGAATGAATTCAACATTTTTTTCATTTCCTACATAGCATTAGTCTCACTAAGTTCTCACACAAAGAAGACAGAATGCCTGTCAAATGAATCCTTGTATCAGCTAGTGCTGGGAAGAGGTCCAGAAGGTCACCCACTAATGTGGCTCTTTACTCCTAGGGGTATCAATTTTTGACTGGACTCCAATGTCCAGATACCTTTGCCTCATTTCTCCCACCTTTCGAAACTCCAAAGGTCAGTGACTCCATTCCTTTCACCTAGAAAGAAAAAGAACAAATAGAAATGCCAATAACCCAAGTCCGTGTCTTGATGTGACTTGGCTTCAGAGGAAAAGTAGGCCCCAAGACCTTCCCCATGCAGCATGGTCTCTCTCTGAACACTGGGAGAAAAAGAGCCCCCAAGTGAGGCCAATAGAACCCAGGTAACACTATCTTAATAAGCTATTCTCATGTTCTATCTACATTTCTCTTCTGAAGTCCTGCTTTCAGTAACGTTTAAAATACCAGCTGTCCCCCTAAAGTGTTCTTTGCTCAGGATTTAAATGATTAGTTATGAATTTTTTGCAATATCATTTCTAAAACATCACAATTGGTTAGATATTTAAGTATGATAGGGTTGAAAAAATCTTTAGTTCATGCTTCCTTCTATATGCTCACATTAACATGATGTTATAAAACTGGAGTTCAATAAAAAGAATACTATCAGTGAGAATTTCATAAGATCATAGATTTAGAGCTAAAAGGGTTTGAAATGATTGTTTGAAGCAGTCTTTTTATTACAAAGGAGGAAATTTGGAGAGCAGAAGTGCTGTGACTTTCCCAAGGTCACACAGCTCATAAGTTATTGAGGTCTATTTAGAACTCAAGTCTTTCTGACTACAGGTCTGATGATGTATTTAAGATATCATGGTGCCTCTTAGTTGGTGATATATATCCCCATATATCCTAAAGCTCGTATTCCTCAATCATCATCATTTATGCCAATCAAAGGTAATCCCACTTAAGAATACAAACATATATAATCAAAAATTTGCTTTAGAATAGCCTGGAGAATAATTTTCTCCTCATAGACTCTCAGATCAGGGTCAAATTGGGTCTCTGAACAGGTAGCAATGAATTATAATTAACAGTTTTTTGTTTGCTTGTTTGATCTTATTTCCAACCAAAACTTATCCAAGCCAAAAAAAGACCAAGTACATAAATATAGACAACATTTCTGAATAGAAAACTAATTATTTATGGCTCCTGGTTAAGATATTTTTTTTAAATGTCCATTTGCTCATTCGGCCCATTTTATATGCAATTGTATGATCTATATACCTGTATCCAAGCACTTGTCAACGTGAGTACACAAGGAGGGAAGTTTCCTTTTCTTTAATTTTTTTTTACCTTTAAGTATGTCATACTTTAAAAACCCATAAAAGTCATGCCAAAGTGTTTTGAAACATCTCTGATTCCTCTCTGTGAATCAGCTCGTTAAACCATAAATCCGAACGTCTGCCTTGATGTCGTTTGTCGTTGCTTCTTCTTCTCAAATAAATGATCTGTGCTGAGAAGCCAAATAGACAGCTGAGGAAAATTTATTCCCCATGTTCAGCCCCACATAGGAGGTGTTAGTAACTCTCCTAATAATGTTCAGATATATTTGAAGGTTGTGTCCTGGATTCATCTGGAGAATAATGAAATTTAAGCAAACCTGTGGTATTATTAAATAAAGCCCATTGAAATAAGATACTCTTTTATATGGCTCCAGACCAAGCATCTGAAAAGCAAAGTAAGGGGAATTCTCCATACCAGGTTGCATATAAAAAGAGCCATATACTTATCCAGTATTAACAGATATTGATCCTGCCACACTTGTGAAAATCACCTCTAGATTCAAAATTATAAAGAACCTCCTATATTATCTACTCCAGCCCATTCTTTTACAACGAATTAAGAAAACTGAGACCCAGAGATACAGAGAGCAGACTAAATTACATGGAGAAGTTCACAAGAGAACTGAATCTGAACCCAGAACCTCCTAGTCCAAATCCAATCAGTTCTCCTTACTGCTGTCATTCTAGAATAATAACAATATAAAAAGTTATCAAACATGTGACATCACAAATCCCAGAGTCCTTAACAAAAATTAACAAAATTTACCCAAAATATTAATCCTATACTTGGTAATTACCATGAGATGACTGGGGTTGCTGATGTAATTGTAAGGTGCTAATTTTAAGATTCCAGGATGCTCAGGTGTCCAGTTAGGTACCCAAAGTCTTAGCACAGTCTTAGGTAAAACATATCTGAAGCAGTCTATATTATCCATGTACATGTATGCATGTCTCTATGTATCCATACTCCCTTGAGCATATCACTGATCTTTCAGTTGGGCATATTGGTGTAGGAACTTTGACTTTGTTGTCTTCTTGTTGGATGTTTATGTATAATATGCATGATATGTTTATGTATGATCTTCTTTATCACCAAAGTAAGATTCTATAGTCTGACTTTTTTTTATTCTGTTTGCTCATCTTCCCAGTCAAATACTTGACTTTCTAACTCCCTGTCAAGGCAGGACTCTGCTTCCAGTGGGCGTGGGCATGGGTATACTGTCTCAGGCTTCAGAGGTTTTGTATCAGCTGCTGGATCCCCCACTTTCTCTGGGGCCAGAGCTCCAGAAGCAGCTGCTACTGCTGCTGTTGCCATCACTGCTGCTGCAACCACTTCCACCTCCTCAGGGTTGGGACCAGACTGGGTGCTCCTCTTTTACCCAGGCCCCACAGAGTCTCCCATTGCTTTCCATGCTGTCCTTGGCATTTGTGGGTTGAGAAGTCTGGAAATCACCACAGCTGTCAGCGATGCAGTCCCCTGAGGCTTGCTCCAGGCTCATCTGCATTATGGTGTCCCACTGTGCTCTGCTCCCAGCCTGGGGCAGTATACCCTTCCTATCCACCTTCCAGTCTGTCTTGGCCTAGAGATTTGTTTCCCTCTGTCATTTTGTGGGTTCTGAAGCTCTAGAATTTGTTTAGAGTCATTTTTACAGGTATTTGGAGGGGTTTGGGGGAAGAGCTCAAGAGAGTCCCTACTTTTATTCTGCCATCTTGTCTTCACCCCTCAGTTGGGCATATTGAATAGAAAGCTGGCCTCAAAGGCTAGAAAACCTCCATTCAAGCCCTACCATTGAAACATGGTGACTCTGCCACTCTGGACAACTCTTTTAACCTTCCAAGGTCCTAGGAAATGCTTTTATAAGATTCTAAGTTGTTAGTTTGTAATTGTGGAAGTTTTCCCACCAGAACATCCCTACACCAATTAAACATACAAGTCTAGGGCAAGACAAGGAAAAAGGATATTTTTATACATACTCTACAATCTATAAAGCTTATCTATCCATATAATATATAGATATAGTATATATACACACATAAGTATATATGGGATATATATATATATATATATATATATATATATATATATATGGGATAAAATGGCAAGCATTTATTAAGTGCCTTCTATGTGCCAATAAAACCCCAAATGGGTTCACAAAGGGTCAGCTATGAATAAAAAATGGTTAAACAAAAAAAATGAACCAAGCAGTTGGACTCAAGATTAAACAGGAGGACTAGAACTGGTAGGATTGACTTCAGGAAATTACAAAGCTCCTTTGAAGACCCCAATCTTCCCCCGAAACAAAGATTCATCTTTCTAAAAATGTCACCATTTTGGTAGTATTGCTATATGTCTGAGGCATAGAATACAGCAATCTCCAATGAACTGAAAATGAGTGTCATACAGAGGGCAATGGAGAAGAGGACACAGAGGATGTAAGTATGAGACATATAACCAATGATGAACTGAAGAATGAGAATAAAACCTGCCAACAGGAAAATGTATGAGAGGAAGAGAAGATGGGTTGGTCATGTGTCCTGGCTCACAGTGAGCAGCCAGAGAGCTCCACTGGCATACTTGTCATGACAGGAAAAAAGAGTGAAGGCTATATTTCCTCTCCTTGTCTATCACAAATTTGAGGAGAGAATGGTCTCTCTACCCCAGATTCCCATCACTTCTTCCAGTGGCAATCAGTTCATTTTGGATAATGAGAAGTAGATTCAGAATTAGATGACCCCTTACTCATTTCTCCATTTTTTGAAGGATTAAGTTATTGAAGTTATCAGTAAGGCAAGTTAAGAAGTGATTAGCTGTGGAGAGAGGGGTGGGAGGAGAGAGGAAGACAGACACAGAGACAGAGACAGAAACAGAGAGACACACAGAGACAGAGACAGAAACACAGACACAGAAAGAGGCATAGAGAAAAAGAGGCAGAGAATTGAAGCTCCCCATCACAAGTAAATCATGCCCCTGTATAAGGCTTGCTATTCCCAGCCTCATCGATAACCTCTTTCTACCCAGGTGGTCTAAAGTGTGTTCCAATGACAAAAGCATTTATAGTGTCCCACTATTTCTAGATCCTCTTTCACCCATTAACTTTTTACCCAGAAGCTCTGGCATAATCTCCTGCGCCTGTTCCTAGATATCCTCACATGAGTATGCCTCCTGAATATATTATGCTATTCCACTGTTTTCCTTTTTATTTCATTTATTGTGAATAAGGTATGTGAATTCAATGCTATAGACCAGGGTAAGGTTTCTTCTAACTAACTCTCGGTCATACCTATGAGATCAAATTTACATTCTTCTATTATGCTCAAACTTTGGGCATTTAGTGGGATAGTGAGGTTTTTTTGATAGCTTCTTTTCTTGGGTTCTTACTTCATAACTACTGTGTGGAAGCTAGGTAGATAGAATTTAACACTCAGGAAGACCTCAGTTCAAATATAACCTTATTAAGTTCTGTGACCAAGGAAAAGTCACTTAAGCTCTACTATCTCAGTTTCCTCAACTGTAAAATGGGAATAATAATAGGAGTTGTCAAGATGATCAAATGAGATGGCATTTGTAAAATACTGAGCACAGAACCTAGCACATACAGGTGCTTAATAAATGCTTGCTTCCTTACTAACATCCTTCCTCCAATATATTCACCTCTCTACCTAAGTATCTAGCTTGGGGGATATGGTAGGCACTGCTCTTCCATTTCTCTCTGCATAGTCTTGTTTTGTTTGGTTTTTAGTTTAAAATCAGTTTGAATACTTTTGTAAACTCTTTGCAAATGCATCATTATCTGCCTTTATCAGATAATAATAGTTTGGAGTAGAATGAAGAGAGTATAGGGTCATGAAAACCTAGAGAGAAGAGAGTATCTAAGAGAAGTGTCAAAGGTTACAGAGAGATCAAGAAGGATGTGGACTGAGGAAGGGATTTGTCCATTAAAAGATCATTGACCACTTGGGAGAGAGCAGTTTGGGGGAAAAATTAGATTAGAAACCGGATTACAAGGGCTTACAAGGAGAGAAAGTGGAGGCACCTATTATGGAAAGCCTTTTCAAGACACAGCCACAAAATGAGGATCCCTTTCATTCTTAAAGAGGATCATGACATCAAAGAGGTGATGCCATGACATGAAAGCAAATTGGATTTAAGTGAAATCACCAGCCTGACTTTCTCCTCTGGAGCCATCTGGTCCAGTGGCAAGATATAGATGAGGACAACTGGAGATGATCTTCATAGATGTGATTTTGAGTTAATCTTTGAGTTAAGGCAAGATCTCATGGAAAGTGAATAGGTTGGGGAACTCAGTGTTTAGAGTATTTTAGGGAAGGACAATATGCACATTGAAGTCTCCTAGTATAAAGGCAGAAGTTGGGCAAGAGAAAAATATTGTGAAACAGGTACTGAATTTGTGGAATAAGGAAAGAAAGTGACCTGGAAGACCATAGACAACAGCTACCAGGATTGTGATTGAGTGGTAGATATGAACTGCACCACCCTCCAAAAGGAGAGGTTACTGAGTAATGTAGATAGGAGGAGAACCTCGATGTGACAATGGAGAGGAAGGAGAATTCCATCTTCTGCTCCTCAACGGGTGAGCTGAAGCAAATGACTAACGATGCACAAAGTACTGGAAAGAGTGGCCAGAAAGGCTGTCATCAGGAGGAAGTCCAGTCATGGTGATTGCCTCAAGAAGGAAAAAATTTAGAATGAGGGGAACTATGTTTTCTATGGAACAGGCATTCCAGCAAACACAGTGGAAGGGGTGGGTAGTGTTTCGATGAGAATTTGGGGTGAATGTTTGAGGTTATTGGAATAAGGAACCAGGTAATTAGGGATAGGGAATGGGTTTTGCATAATGACCTGTAGGGGTCCAGAATCACTGTGATACATAAGATATGACCACATGTAAGTATGTTCATTTTTCCTCCCTGCCATACTAGTATTGAAAGGTAAGATGTTGACAGATTATGAGACCTTTGAATGTTAGATTTAGGAATTTAATGCAGGTCATATACACACAATGCCACATGTCAGACATGATATGAAGACTCTCTTCAATCACCCATTTGGCTCTGTTGTTATATGGACAAGATGTTGAATCGGTGACTAGCTTCTTCTACCATTTTTTTGTACAATGTCTTACACAGTCTCTGAATTATATGTCCACCATAGTTGTTTTGTAAATGAATATTGTTGAGAATATTGCTACAAATGATAGATATGAATCTTGCAAGTGATGAGAAAATTGTGAGAAACCAAATCCCAGCTCAGCCTAACCACTGCTTCTCTGGCCCTAAAAAGAGCACTTCTTAACCAAATCATTAGCATTAAACTCTCAAAGAAAAGCAGCAGGCCAATAGAGTCAATTCCTAGCACACCAATGTGGGGAAAAAAGGCCACAGATAATACAAAATCATAGATAATTATATTTATAAATGCCTCATACTGGGTTTTGTCATGCATCATATGATTTTCAGCAACAAACTAACCTTCCTAATTGTGTTTAATTTGGGCCAGTGTTTAAATGAATTTGCATTCTCTGAGCTTGCACCAGCTGGAAAGGTGGGAGATGTATCTAGGAAAACTATTGGGGAAAGGGAGTGGGGAGAGTCATCTTGACTGGTCCAAAGAATGAGTCATTTACATGAGCACAGTATTCCACTGGACTGAGCTGGGCTTAGACAGTAGTCACGAATATTCAGGATTAGTCAACACCATGGATAACTAGCTTTGTGGGCTGTACAAAGAAGAGAGTGGGCTGACTTAATTCAGTAGGATTTTAATGCAATTAAATAACTGGAAATTAGTGCTGCTGGGAACATGACTTGATAGAATACCTAACCATGTCACATCATTAAATAGAAGCTTTAGATGTTAGGTCTTCATTTAATGTTCCCACGAAAGGAATTTTATCTTTGAGACTTGTCCCTGTCAATCATTTATTATACATTGACTTTCTCACATAGACTGAAAAGCTATACCACCTTCTTTTCAATTTCTATTGTGTCTAGTATGTATATTTCATTGCATTCCCTGTTTAATGCCTATTAACATAGATGAAGAAATTGGCTTATATTTTATGGACCTGGTACTACTTTATTTTTGTGCATTTGTAACTGGCCTCTTGTGTTTAGTCCTCCCTTAATGATTTAGTTAGGTAAGATGTCCCACCAATTTATTAGAGTGGAGATAGTGCAACAGACTGTGCATATTAAATATAACCACTTCCCAATGGTTGGTTCAGTATCTCGGGTTGGGGGAGGTGAGAGAAGCAGCTTTTGCCTCGTAACAGATGCTGCTTTTGGAAATTGAGTTTCCATTGCTTGGCATATTAGCTCTTTAATTTCTGTACCAGGAAAAGTCATGTAGACTCTTGGGACAGATCACATCCCACAATTGATTTGCATGTTTATCTTTCTGAAGTACAATACTATTGAATTAGGTCTGCCACAAAGGTACTCTGATTACTCCTACACGCCAGAGAGTCTCAAGTTTCCCAAATGATAGGGCTTTCATAAAGTGTGAGGGCATTTGGACTGACTGTGAATGGAAAAACAACAGCAGCAAATAGTCAAAAGGTTTTATTCATTTTTGTTGACAGCAAATTAGTCTGGAAGTGACTAGCCCAAAGGAATTGAGACTCTAAAGGTTCTGCACGTTGTTGAGGGGCAAGAATACACATATGGTACTTTCTCAATTACTCATCTCTAGATAGAGATAGTGATTAGACAGACAGACAGATAGATAGATGATAGAGAGAGATAGATGATAGAAGGATTTAGATATGTAGATAGAAGATAGATAAAGATAGATTAGATAGATAGATGGATTGAGGATAGAGATAGATATTAGACAGAGATAGAGATTAGATAGATATAGATGTGTAAATAGTAGATGATAGATAAATAAGTAGATAGAGGATAGATAAAGATATATTAGATAGATGGATGTATGGATAGAGATATTGGATAGATATGGAGATTAGATATATATAGATATGTAAACAGAAGATATAGAGAGAATATAGATTAGATAGGTATAGATATGTAAATAGAAGGTAGTTAGATGATTGATAGATATAGAGATATATCCCTCATGTTCCCTTCTCTTTTCACCATTCTCTAAGCTATCTCAATCAGTCCCCAAACTATCTTTCTAGTCTCGTTGAACACGATTCCCATCCCATGCTCTGCAATCCAGTCACATCGATCTTCTCACTGTTCCCTCATACGTGACATCCCATCCTTCATGTTTTTACCCTCATAGCGGTCCTCCCACATGTCTGGAATGCATTCTTTCTTTATCTTTTACTCAGAGTCTCTCTCTTCCTTTAAGAATCAAATCAAGCATCTTCTTCATGCAGCCTTCTAATCCTTTCCTCCCACTGTTGGTGGCTTTTAACAAACTATCTTGCCCTCATCTCCTTAGTACACATCGCAGGCACCAGAGACACAGCGTCCCTGTGATATGGAAAATCCGCCTAAATTTCTTGGCCTTCCTTTAGTTTGAAATCTTATGGTATTAAAAGATAAAATATGTTGATATTACGCAATGCTTTACATATATTTTATGCATTTCTAAATTTCTAAACTTTTTCTCTGTCATCATCAACTGGCCTTCACATAACATCTCTAGCTTCTGCAAAACTCCTCAAAAATACACATTTAATTTCTTAAGCTGACCCCCAACATATGGAAACCATGATGTGGAAGAATCTTTATATATTTACTTTTATCTTTATATTTATTTTATATTTATGATGTATATATTTCCTACCTACTTGTTCTCTCCCTCATTAGAATGTAAGCTCTATACAAGTAGGGGTTATCTCTTCCTTTGTGCCTGTATTCCCAGTGCCTAGTGAAGTGCCTGGCACATAGTAGGCAGTTAATAAATACTCACTGATTGATAGATAATTTGCTCTTCCTTTTGCACAGAAAAAAAGCATTGATTTCAAACAAACTTTTCATATAATTATAGAGGAGGCCACAGGAACCTGACAAATCAGAATTTACCTTTGTTCAAATCATCAAATTGCATCGGTTCCCCTAAGGGGTTTCCTCATTAAAAAGCTCATTGGGACAATCACACAAAAGTGGAATTTCCTTTATGACCCAATTCCCGAACTTCATAGCCTACAGAATACGATGATAATAATAGAAGTGGTCAGCAGCGATTTTTTTCCCCTCTCTCTAGGATATATTGTCCTTTTAGCAGCAAACACTATTTGGATTTGCTGCAACTAAAATTTTCAATTACACTTTTGTCATTGAGATCAGTCTTGGCAGTTTATTGTGTTCTGAACTTGGAAAGAAATCTGCGCCGGCCTTTGACTGCATTTTAATTCTTCTACTTGGGCTACCAGCAAATAAAAACCATGCCTTTAACCAGAAACAAATACAATAAAATTGTGTTTGCTTTGTAGAAAGGGGTGCCTTCAGAATGTTCATCATTTTGACCTTCAGTCTATTAGATAGGGATTCTTTAAATGACAAGCAATCTTATTCCATGGGACATACTGGTACTATGATTGTGTTAGATTGGTAGGGAAGTTCTCTTTCTATAGCCAATTAAATTTCACAAATATTTATTAAGCGCCTATCAAGTGCAAGACACATATGGGGTGAATGAACACTCAAGGAGGACTGGCACCTCTGGTGGGAGGGCTCGATGAGCCCTTTTCAAGGCTGCTCATTCACCTTTGCTGCCCATCTCCACCCTACTCTCATTTGTGGCTCCAAGAATCTGTAGCATGCATGGCAGCCACACACCAGCCAAATTGTGTTGGCAGATGGACCATGAGGCTAACCAAGAGGCCTCAAATCTGTCTGTACATTAGGGGAATGTCTACTCCAAGCATGTGAAGATTTCCTCTAGCAAAAATGGGTGGAAAACAGCAAATTGTCCTCATGGCTGTGAAAGCAGCCAAAGCAGACACTGTGGAACACTTAGAGCTTGGTCAGATATTGAAGACATCAAGGTTATCCCCTGCATCCTGGGCCATCGCCAGACATCCTGACTTTTGTCTTGCCATTGGACTTTAATGGCTCTGGAAGAGAAAATGAGGCTGATGACTTTGTGCAGTTCTGCTTCTCTCAAATCCAATCCATCAACAAATGATGTCATTAGTTCTCTTGAAAATGAAGGACAAAGCAATTATTTGCAAGTCGCTTAGCTACAGGTTGTAGAATAAAAAGTGAAACCAGAAACTGGTCCTGTCTCCAAAGAATTTACATTCTACTAAAGAGGTGAATTTAATGTAAACACAGATGAATAAATATGAAGCCATCTCAGGAAGGACACCCAAAAGTAGCGGAAATGTGGCAGGTTTCTTGTGGGAGGTGGTTTCTGGAACTGAGCCTTGAAGGAAGGGATGGGCACTGAGACATTGTTGAGCCAGCGTACATTACAGACATGGCATAGGCATGAGGAGATCTGGTTACAGCATATGCAAAGGTTTGGAGGTGGGAGATAAATGTTGAGTTTGAGAAACTGCAAGTTTGTCACATGAACTAAAATGTGGAGGGCATGAAGGATGGCAAAAAGAAATACAACTGGAAAGGAAGTGGGAGCCGGATTGTGGAGGCCTTGAAGTGCTGATATAAGAGGCTTTTATATTCTTCTATAGGCAATAGGGAGTTGTTAAAAAACTGTTGAGCTTAGAAGTTAGATAGTCATATCTATGCTCTAAAAATAAGACTTTGGAACCTGAGTGTAGGGTGGGTTGGAGAGAGCAAAGACTTGGAAGGTGAAGTGAATTAGGAAGCTGTTATAATAGCTCAAAGAGAGGCACTGAGGGTCTGAAGAAGATGAAAGGCCATCTAAGTTGAGAGGAAGGGAAAACACAAGATGCACTAAAGTGAGAATCAATAAAATGGGGAAATTAATCAAACAAGGGGAATGACACAGACAGTTGACATGAATGAAAGACAGCTTCTATATTGCAAGCATTGAGGGACTGGAAGAATGATGTAATTAGCATGGAAAAATAATAATAATAATAATGATATAGTGCTTTGGGGGAGTTAGGTGGCTCAAGGAATAGAGCACCAGGCCCAGAAGCAGGAAGATTCATCTTCCTGAGTTCAAATCCAGCCTCAGACACTTAATAACTGCATGATTCTGGGCAAGTCACTTTTCCCTGTTGGCCTCTTTCCTCATCTGTGAAATGAACTGGACAAAGAAAGGGCAAACCACTCCAGTGTCTTTGCCAAGAAAATCCCAAATGGGGTCACAAAGCATCAGACACGACTGAAAAAAACAGAACAGTAACAAGAGTTTAAGGTTTGAAAAGCACCCTATATATGTTTTGGATGTTTATCATTTGATTCTTACAACTTTGTAAAGTAGTGAAGGAAGGAGCAACCATTTATTAACCACCTACTATGTGCCAGAAACTGTGGTCAGCACCTTACAAATATTTCATTTGTTCCTCGAAACAGGTAGATGCTATTATTATCTACATTCCACAAATGAGTAGACTAAGGCAGATGGAATATTTGCCCACAGTCACACAACTAGTGTCTGAAGATGGATGTGAACAAGTCTTTCTCACTTCAAGTTCTTGGGTCTTCTTCATTCCAAGGCTAGTTCTCTGTCCACTATGCCACCTAAGTGTCTAGATCTATTTGAAGAGAATTGGGACACTAATTTATGGTTGGTGGAATTGTGAACTGATCTAGTCATTTTGTAGAGTAATCTGGAATTAGGCCCAAAGAGTCATTAAACTGTCTATACCCTTTGACCCATAAATACCACTACTGGGTCTATTCCAAATAGGGAAAAAGGAAAAGAACTTATATGTTCTAAGATATTTATAGCATATTTCCTCATGGTGGCAAAAACTATAAATAATGGGAATGCCTGTCAGCTGGGGAATGACTGAACAAGCTGTGTTACTTGATTGTGATAGAATACTACTTTTATAAGAGATGATAAGCTTGATCATCTTAGAAAAAGCATGGATAGACCTGTACAAAATAATGAAGAAGGAAATGAGCAGAAACCAAGAGAATGTTGTATACAGCAACAGGAGTACTGTTTTAAGAACAGCTTTGAGTGACTAACTCATTTTGACTATTATGGATACGCAAATTAACTACAAGGGATATATGAAGGAAAACACTATATGCATCCAAAAAAAGAATAGATAAATAGAGGTATGAATAGAATGATTTTACACAGATTTACATATTTGTGTCTAATGGTAGCCATCTCTAGTGTGGGGGTAGGGTAGAAAAAAGGGAAAAAAAAGAAATTTATATGATAATTGTATTATGTATTTTTAATAGCAAGTTATTCATATTAGATTTGCAGTTTCATGTGCAATCATCATTTCTATTATACTGTTATGGAAATATTTGTTTTATTCCATAAATTAAAAATAAAATAATTTTTAAAATAAATGATAATGAAATCCAGATATGTTTATTTGGTGATAAGGGAAACAACTTATTTGAAAAGGATAAATTTATTAGATTAAGTCAAAATATGTTTTTAGCCACAGAAGAGATGAGATTAAAAGATTCTAATAATGAAACTAATAGAAATCTAGAAAGATCTGGAATCTCCAGGAATATCAGGTCAGATGGAGAATAAGATGGGTCAGCCTTATTCCAATGTTTGGTTAATTGCATTCCATTATCCTCCTCTCTCCCACACACCAACTCCACAACAATCAAGGGCCAGAATTGCTCGAGACTTGTTCTATTCATACTTCTATTTATCTGTTCTTTCCCTGCAATCAGAGATAATATATTCCTAAATAAAGGACTGGAGAGGGCAACTAATTACCATGCTATCAGTGGCCCTGATTTTAAGCTTTATATTCCCTAGCTTTTTGAGCTGAGAATTGTAACCCTATTATTAATTCATTAAGATTCATAATTTCATGGAAAATAATATATTTACCCTCTAATATTAGGTTAGGGTTGTGTGATTATTTTAGCCTTGTCAGATAATGAATTGTGGGAGTGCTTTGGAGGGATAGGAGTCAGTGAAAAGAGGTGGTTTGTTTCTCCATGGTGTAGAGAGTTTCTCATAGACCTGAGAAGGGTTGGCTGTGAGTCTGATTTTTCAGCATGTTTTCTATGTAAGCAAGATTGCCAAGAAAAAAAAATAAGTAAGGGGAATATGCTTCGAAAACACTGTATAATCACATTTTTATCTGGTTAGTATGAAATTATCCAGCTCATCTGGGCTTGGTGTTGTGTAAAAATGCTGATTTATGCTTCATGAGATCTCAGAGGCAAGATAATGAATACATTTTATTTTTACATAAAATGGTATGTTTTTTTTCAAGGTAGATGAATTGTTGGTGATCATTTTGGAAACTGGGAAACCACAATGGATGAAGTTCCAGGGACTAGGTTGGATCCACAGTGGAGTCATCTGGCTATAGCAGTCACTCAGAATTTCTAGTCTTTAAGACTCAACCAAGTCCCTTTCCACACTAGCTCCCCTGCCTCTATCTGATGTATTGCCACTAGCTTTGCACCCGAGATTCTGGATTCCCTAATATACCTGGAAGGTAATATCACTGAAGATACCGTTTAAGCTACAGAGACAAAGCTGCTTGATATGATGTCATCAGTGTTAGAACTGAAATCGTAGTTCAGCGTGGTGGCCTGACCATTAGCTTATATTTCTTTTTTAATAAACTTTGACTAGATCTTCATAATTTCTGGTTCACAGGGTTGGATAGCAATTCCGTTCTTAATCAGAGAAAGGGTTGCGGGGTGGGGGAGGACAGCCGTGAAAAATAGCAGTAATGCAAACTGGACCAAATGGACAGTGGAAGAAAAATTGTCCTTACTGAAATGTCAGCATAAAGTACAGCAGCAAGAGAGGAAAGTGTCTGAGGAAAAGGAAAAGAGAAAGCTTGTTTAACAAATTATACCAATACAAGAAATATTGTGCTGGAAGGTAGTGGTTTGGGGGCTGTCAAAGGGAATTACCTACCTTTCTGCTCGATTAGCCATTCTTTCTTCCTCCCTCTCACTAATGACAAATTTTGTTTTTCTTGTAGATTTTTCCTCCCAATGCTCTCCTATTTTGGTTATTTTTCTCTTTCTCCATATCCATTACTTCCCTGTTCTTTACAGACTGTCTACACTTGCCACTGGCTTTTTGTAATGGTTTCCATTGTGTCTTTGGAGATGACTGGGGTTCTGGAGACCAGGAGTCCTGTTGAATAGCATCATTAAAGAGCTATGTAATCTTGGGTAGGTCATGTAAGTTATTTGACTCACAATTTATCCCTATATGAAATTGAGATGCAAAAAAATTCTAACAAGCATATTTCATGAGTATATTATAATGAAAAATTAGAATCATAGCTTTAGAGCTGGAAGGTTGCTCAGAGATCAACTACTCTAATGTCTTCACTTTTGAGCTTAGGAACAGTCTGAGAGAGGTGAACTGATTCCTTGAGGTAACATAGGTATTCAATGGAAAAGCTAAGAAAGAATCCCAAGTCTTTTGTTTCTAAATCCAACACCCTTTGCCCTGGACCATACATATTTAAATACACATATACGGAGCAAGTACTTTTTTTTTTTTTAAAGCAATTGGGGTTAAGTAACTTGCTCAAGGTTACATGGCCAGATGTTTCTGGGTGGGTGCTAAGGGTCTGAGCCCGGATTCGATCCCAGGTCATCCCAATTCTGGGGCCGGTGCTCTTACTTGCTGTGCTACCTGGCCACCCCCAGAGTAAGTACTTTTCAAAGGAAACAGGAGAGAGAGAAGGAATGGGGGGAGTAAAAAAGAAAGAGAAATAGAGAGAAGAAGAGAGAAGAGAGGAGAGAGGGGGAGGGATATATGAGAGAGAGGTAGAGACACAGAGACAGAGACATAGAGGGAGAATGAGACAGAGACACAGAGGGAGAAAAAGAGAGAGACAGAGACAGAGAGAGAAAAGGAGGGGATGGTGGAAAGACAGAGAGAGAAACAAAAAGAGAGTGAGAAAGTAGAGGAGGGAAGAATCACTGAACTGCAAAATTCTAGTTCAGGTCACTGGCTAACCTATGATGCAAAGAAAATTTTAGGCTTAGAGATATAACTAACATATTAGATGACAGAGTTGGCAATTTAAAAAACTGAAATTAGAGTGTTCAGCTAACTTTAAAAAGCTATAATTTAATATGAATAAATCTAAAACATTGTGCTCAAGTTTAAAAAGCAATTCCTTTAAAAAAAGATCTCAGGGTAGTAGTGGACTGCAAGCTCAATCTGTGGGAAAAGGATAATATGGCAGCTCAGAAGGATAATGATATCTTAGGACAACTTAAGAGGTATAACATCTAGGACTAGAGAATGGCCCTACTGTACTCCAGTTATATCATTTGAAGGTTTCTGTTATGTTAATTTAGGGGGAAAGGTTTTTAAAAATGAATGGGTTCACTTGATGAGTGAAGTGTCTCAAGTTTGAAGCACTTGGGGACTGGATGAAAAACCTAGAGTTATTTAGCCTGTGTAAAAGTGGGCAGGGGGAGAGGGGCAGATGTCACCCATTGAATCAATCAGTAGATTTGCCCCAAGTTACTTAAAGTAATATACAAAATGCTAGATACCCTGATATCTTTAGCAGGTGAGATTAGGTGGTTGTTGTCCTTCATTCTCAAAGAGGGCCAAAAGGACATGAGCATATTAGATTCAAGTTAAAGTGTGTCTGACTGTGGCTGACCAGACCAAATCAAGTATGGCATGCTCTATGACAGGTCAGGCACAAATAATCCATGTGAACATTTGGGGTGGATTTTCAAAATGTGCACATCTTGTCTTTCTTTTGAGCTACTTCAATTCTGCTTTGCTCATAGAGCACAGCACTTTCTCTGATGTGGCCATGCCATGGTGGGTCATCCTGTGCCAGTGTCTCCCATGCTACACAATTAATTCCAAAGTTCTTAAAGAAAGACTTTGAGCGTGTCCTTGTATTGATTTTTCTGACCACTATGTGAGCTCTTACCCTGCATGAATTCTCCATTTTTGGCAAGCATACATTTGGCATTTCAACAATGTGGCTAGCCCATTAGAGTTGCACTCTTTGCAATAGAGTTGGAATGCTTGACAATTTAGTTCAAGAAAGGACCTCAGTGTCTGGTTCCTTATCTTGGCAGGTGATCTTCAGAATCTTCCTAAGACAATTCAAATGAAAGTTATTCAGTTTCCTGGCACAGTGCTTGTAGACTGCCCAGGTGTCACAGGCATTGAACAATGAGGTCAGCACAACATCTCTGTAGACCTTCAGTTTGGTAGTAATGTTAATACCTCTTCTTTTCCACCCTTTGGAGCCTCCCAAACACTGAGATAGCTCTGGCAAGGCATGAGTCAATGCAATTATTAATGTTTACATCCCTAGAAAGCATACTGCAGAGGTAAGTGACCTTAAACAGTGTATTCAGAATTTCTGCATTTGCTGTAACCAATGGTTCCACATTTGGATGGTGTGGGGTTGACTGGTAGAGTAACTGTTTCCTTTCTAATTAGGCAAAATTATCACCAGAAAGAGAGGATCAATTCATCCTTTGTTGCATGTCAGTTTCATAGGGTGCACTGAGCACATAATGATGTGCAAACATAGAATCATGCACGAACACTCCCTCCCCTTAATTTTAGATTTATCAAGTTGAAGAATTTACTATCAGTGCAGTGGCTGACCTTGATGCCAGGGGTTTGTTCTCATTGAAGGCCTTTGACAACACGACTAAAAACATCAGGCTAAAAAGCAGGGGAGCAAGGACACCACCTTGTTTCATTCCACTGGTGACTGGGAAAGCATGAGAGCATTGTCCCTTATCCAGAACCCAAGAAAGCATACCATCATTCAACTGACATACAGTACTGGTGAACTTCTCTGGGCAACCAAATTTTGACATAATTTTCCATAAGCCCTCACAACTGACAGTATCAAAGGCCTTGGTCAAATCTACAGTGGATATGGAACTCTGTTCTGCTCCTGGCATTTCTCCTGGAGTTGTTGGGCAGCAAACTCCATGTCGACTGCTCTTCACCCCTTTCTAAAGTTACACTGGCTCTCAGGTAGATGAATATCTTCCAGTCGATGAAAAAGAACTCTGGCAGGAATCTTGCCAGCAAAGACTAAGGAGAGACCCCGCTCTGACTGTCACAGATCAATCTATTTCCTTGACCAAACTCCAGAGTTCCCAGGTCAAGGAGAAAATGTTACAGGTAGCCAGGAAGAAACAATTTGAGTATTGTGGAAACACAATCAGGATAACAAGATCTAGCAACTTCTACACTAAGGGATCAAGGGGCTTGGAATATGATGCTCCAGAGTTCAAAAGAGCTAGGATTAAAACCACGAATCACCTACCCAGAAAAACTGAGTATAATGCTTCAGGGGAAAATATGGTCATTCAATGAAATAGAGGATTTTTAAGTATTATTGATGAAAAGACCAGAGCTGAACAGAAAATTTGACTTTCAAGTACAAGAAGCAAGAGAAGCATGAGAAAGTAAAAAGCAAAAAGAAATCATAAGGAACTTATTAAAGTTGAACTATTTATATTCCTACATGTAAAAATGATAATTGTAACTCATGAGACTTTTCTCAGTATGAGGATAGTTAAAAGGAATATATAGGTTTATATAGATATATATACATACATATATGTATATATAGGAGAGTGTACATGTGTATAAATACATATGTGAGTTTGTTTATATGTGTGTCCATGTATACATAGATAGAGGGCACAGGATCAGTTGAATAGGAAGGCATGATATCTAAAAAATATATTTAAGGGATGAGAGAAGACTATAATGAGAGAAAGAGAAAGGGAGAGATAGAATAGGGTAAATTATATCATACAAAAGCGGTAAGAGAAAACTGTTACAATGGAGGGGGAGAACAGGAAGGTGAAAGGGAATGGGTAAACCATATTCCCTTTGAACTTGCCTTGAGAAGAGAATAACATACACACTCAATTGGGTCTCTTACCCTACAGGAAAGTAGGGGGGAAGAGGATAAGATGGAGAATGACAAAAGGCAGGGCAGATTGGGGTACACGGTAGTGAGAAGCACACACTTCTGAAAAGGACAGAGTCAAAATAGAAAATAGAGTAAGTGGGGAGACAGGATAAGATGGAGGGAAATATAATTAGTCTTTCACAATATAACTACTATGAAAAAGTTTTGTGTAACTACACATGTACATCCTATATTGAATTACATGTCCTCCCAGTGGGGATGGGAGAGGAAAAAAGAAGTTAAAGAATCTGGAAAACAAAGTTTAAAAACAAATGTTAAAAAAATTGTTTGTTACGTGCAGCTGGGAAATAAGATATACAGGCACTGGGGTATAAAATCCATCTTGCCTTACTAGAAAGTTAGAGGGAATATGGGGGAGGATGTAAGAGAGAGCAGACCAGGAGAAAGGGTATTCAATAGGCTTGCTATTTTGGGGAGGGTGTAGGGGAAAGACAAGGAGAAAATTTGTAACTCAAAATCTTGTGGAAATGAATGTTGAAAACTAAAAATAAACAAATTTAAAACATAGTAAGTGATTAAAAAAAAGAAATTCAAAAAATAAAATCAACTATGGGGAAAGTTTATCATGGGCTTTACTTTGTCAAAGAGGATACTGAACCACTAAATACATATCTTCCCACCTCTTATATGTCAACATAGTTTCCAGCTAATTAACTTTTTAGCACTTCCTCATCTCAGATCATGAAGTACTGTACCTACCTGGCTACCAAGCCTCAGGAATGATCTGTGTTCATGCCAGTCAACCTACACCTCCTAACAGTTTGAGTGTGATTTTTATTGTTGGTTCCTTTCTCCCCCAAACAAGTTACTTAGGAAACAAAACATACACACACACACACACACACACACACACACACACACACACACAAACAAACAAACAAACACTCAAGGATTGAGCTTAGGCAATGGGGGAGAGCTGAGTGGGCTTATTGAACTACTGAGAAATTTGCCCAGAAAAAATCTCACTGATACTGTAGGTGGGGAAAGAATAACAAAATGTTGAAATCAAGACCTTCCATGAGGCTGGCAATAGTGCCAGTATTGTCTTGTATTTCAGAAAAAAAGCAAGAGAAAACTATGCGGATGATTTCTTTAGGAACAAATACCACAGCTCACCCACAGTGGGGAGGAGGCAGTGAAGAGAGAGGAGGGGAGTTATAACAAACTAAAAGAAGAAGCAGCCCCCAACAGGGATACACTGAGAGTGTCATGTGGGGCTGCATTGCCAAGGAGGAGACCATCTGGCTTGGTTTGGTAAATGGAATATGAACCTGTCAGGCAAAAATGAAATTCCTTGGAGTAGCTTGCTTAGAGATAATTGAAGTCAATATACTATTCACAGTCTCCCAATGGGCCATACTAGAAATTTATACCGATTCTGTCTACTTTATTCAGTCATTCATTGGAATACAAAAGATTACAGAATTCAGGCACTTTGTAATGTTCCCAGTCACTATGCCCATTATCCCTACAAAAACAATGACTCACCCCTTCCATGTCCATATAAATCTATTTGATTCCACCATAGGGAAGGAATATCCTGATTGGTTGGTAGACAAGTGAGTGAAAGCTTACCTACCTTATTCTGGCAACCCCAGACCATGCATCTCATCCCAGACTCCAAAAAGAGCACTAAAGTCTGCCCAGACTGAGCATCCTGACATACCCTCTGCAATAATATACATGCCGACACTAGATATTACTTTTCTCTGAGAATATTTATCAAATCAATATTATTACTACTCAAAAGGACATCCCCTCAAAATCCTAGTGACTGCCCAGGGTAAAAATCTCTTTGCTATGTAAGCTCCTTGAGGACAAGAATTGTCTCACTACTGTATTTATATCCTCAGGACTAGTATGTCACATAGCAGCTAATAAATACTTGTAGATTGCTTGATTGAGCCTGAAGAAAAAACAAAAAACAAACCTAGATTTGTGTCAAAGAACTCAAGGTCTTAAACAAATTCAAGAAGCACTCTTTGAAAAGGTCCACTGACCACTTATTTATTTCATAAGTATGTACATCATAAGATAATCAAATTATACCCTTTAGATGAATGATGCACAGAGTAAGAGACTTGACATCATGATTTCCTGTGTTCAACACCAGATCTGACAGTAGCTAGGTGATCATGGATAAGTCAGATAATATTTCTATACCTCAGTTTCCTCGTCTGTTAAATATGGATCACTACTTATTTCCTTCCTCATGTTGATGGTAATTTCTTAACTCAAATGATATTAGGCAGCATGGTGATGATGATGATGACGCTGGTGACAGTGTTCATAATAATATAGATAGTGATGATGAAGATGATGAATATAGATAGACTAGACAGATAGGCAGGCAAGAAGACAGAAAGATGGATACATAGAGAGAGAGAAAGAGAGACAGAGAGAGAGACAGAGAGACAGAGAGAGACAGAGAGAGAGACAGAGAGAGAGAGAGAGAGACAGAGAGAGAGAGAGAGAGAGAGAGAGAGAGAGAGAGAGAGAGAGAGATCAAAACTAATTGTATGTAACTGTTGTTGAACATTGTCACATAACGGACAGAGAACTGGTCTTGGCTCCAGGAGGATCTGGTTTCAAGTTCTGCCTTTGACACATATTGGCTTTATAACCTGGGTGAAGTTAATTTCTCAGAATTTTAGACTACTCTGTCCTTTTTTGGTATAGAGTGTCACCCTTTACTGGAAGGGGGAATTTCAACAGGAGGAGTTGCTTATATCAATAAAGTCTCACAGGTCCACTAAAAAAAATTTGTCACCATCATCAACATTATCTTTGACATCATTATTCCTTCCATTTTTCCCATCTTTTCCAAAAGAATTCAAATAGAAAAAAACACTGGCATAAGTAAGCTATCGTCACAATGTGTTTTGTAGTTAGTGTTGTGCCAGCTATTACACAAATAGATAAAATAATTGCTTCTTTGAATCAAAGTATTGAGATGTCAGATCATCTGCCACCTTGTTAAAAACATCTTCAAGACTGCTCTATTTTCAGGAAGGATATGAAGATGATATAAGTAGTGTAAGTATCATTATCCTTTTTTTACAAAGGGAGAAACTGAGTCTCTGAGAGGTGAAGTGATGTATTCAAGCTTGGACAATTACCAAATGCCCAAGGTGGAAACTAAACTGCAAAGCTAAAGCTCCTTCCACTACACCATATTGACTATTTCCCTCCTTTTAAATTTGAAATTCAAAAATGAAGAAATCATTATGGATAAGTACACACAGAGACAAAGCCTTTATACCAATAGGTGGCGCAGAAAATCAAAAAATCAAATGAGGGAAAGAGTAGTGACATTTATTTTAAAAGATTTCCCCCTGGGAGTCAAGATGGCAGAGTAGAAGCAGGACCTTCGAGCACCTCCTGCTTCCACCTTCCCCAATCAATGTAAAAAGGGGACTCTGAACAAACTTTGGAACTGCAGAACTCACAAAATGACACAGAGGAGCTAACTTCCCACTGAGGGCAGCCTGGCAGGCCAGCAGGAATCAGCCAGCACAGCACTCTGGGAGCCGAACCCAGGCCCCTGTGAGGCAGAGATTTTAGCCCCAAGGTGGACCTGACCAGACACTGGCCAGAGGGACTCCAGATCAGCAGCAGCTGTGGCCATTTCTAGATTTATCAACACATAGATGAGAAGGACAAAGTGAGAGGTCAGTGCAGTCTGAACTTTAAGACCCAGTAAGTGGGAATATGTTGGCTTTTGCGCCCAGGGTGAGAAGCCTCTCAGGCACCTGGCACAGACAGCCAGTGCCACGTGGCAGCTTCAGCACCTGGCCTGCAGAGTGTAGGGGGACCAAGCGATGAGTCTGAGGGGTAATCCCTCTTGCTTTAACCTGCTTGGATCTGGATTGCAGTCTAGGGTGGATGGTCTGGGGTGTGTGTCCAGCTTGCTAGAGCGTGTGGAGGCCTCAGAGAGGGCACTCATCTAATACCTCCAGGAGCTGAGAAAACCACAACATTTGGGATGAGAGCTCCCCCGTCTGGTGGCAGAGAACTAATGTGGCAAAAAGCCCAGGGGTCAAGTGACTGAGGGGCGACATGACCAGGCAAAGGAAACAAAGCAGACAGAAGATTCCAACATTACACTCCTATTTTGGGGACAAAAAGGAGCAAAGCATGAAACAGGAGGAAGACAGTGAAGTAAGAACTCCTGCACCAAAAGCTTCAAAGGAAAATATGAGCTAGTTACAGGCCAGAGAGGACCCTCAGAAGCAGATAAGAGAAGTGGAGGAAAAATTAGAAAGAGAAATGAGAACGATTCAAGGAAATTAGAAAATGAGAGTCAAAAGCCTGATTGAGGGAAATAACACATTAAAAAACAGACTAACTCAACTGGCAAAGGAGACTTAAAAAGGCGTTGAGGAGAAGAATGCCTTAAAAAGCCGAATTTGCCAGATGGAAAAAGAATCTCAAAAGCTCACTGAGGAGAATTATTGCTTCAGAATTAGATTGGAGCAAATGGAAGCTAATGACTTTATGAGAAATCAAGATGCTGTTAAACAGATCCAAACAAATGAAAGAATAGAAGGCGATGTGAAATATCTCATGGAAAAAAACACTGACCTGGAAAATAGATCCAGGAGAGATAATTTAAAAATTATTGGGCTACCTGAAAGCTATGATCAAAGTAAGAACCTAGAAATCATCCTGCAGGAAGTTCTCTAAGAAAACTACCCTGGTGTTTTAGAACCAGAGGGCAAAATAGAGGTTGAAAGAATCCATCGATCACCTCCTGAAAATGATGGCCAAAAGAAAACTCCTAGGAATATTATATCCAGGTTACAGCATTTCCAGATTAAGGAGAGAATAGTACAAGCAGCCAGGAAGAAACAATTTGAATATTGTAAAAACACAATCAGGATAACCCAGGATCTGGCAGCTTCTACACTGAGGGATTGCAGGACTTGGAATATGATAGTCTGGACGTCCAAGGAGCTGGGATTAAAACCAAGAATCACTACCCAGCAAAACTGATTATCATGTTTCAGGGGAAAATATGGCCATTCAGTGGAATAGAGGACTTTCAAGCATTCTTGCTGAAAAAACCAGAGTTGAATAGAAAATTTGACATTCAGATACAAGAAGCAAGAGAAGCATGAGAAGATAAACAGTGAAAAGAAATCATAAGATATTTATCAAAGTTGAACTATTAACATTCCTATGTGGAAAAACAATAATTGTAACTTATGAAACTTTTCTCAGTATGAAAATAGTTTAATGGAATGGAAATATATATATGTCTATATATGAGATATATGGGCATATGAATACATATGTGAATGTGTGTATATATGTTTACAAGTATACATAGATAGAAGGCACAGGACCAATTTAACAGGAAGGTATGATACTTAAAAGTTGAAATTAAGAGGTAAGAGAGGAATATAATGAGAGGAGATGGGGAGAGACAGAAAGGGGTAAACCATCTCTTATAGAAGAGGCAGGGGGAAATGGTTACAATGGAGGGGAAGAATAGGAAGGCAAAAGGGAATGGGTCAACCTCATTTCCATTGAATTTGGCTTATGGAGGGAATGGAATAGGGTAAATAGGGTATGTCACCCTACAGGAGAGTAGGGCGGAAGGGGATGATAGGGCGGATGATGGAAGGGAGGGCAGGCTGGTGTGGGGAGGGAAGTTGGAAGCACCCACTTTTGAAAAGTGACGGGCTCAAAGTAGAGAATAGAACAAGTGGGAGGTGGTATAGGAAGGAGGGAAATATAGTCAGTCTTTTACAATTAATCTACTAAGTTATTGTTTTGCATTAGCCACACATGTACAACTTATACTGAACTGCTTATCTTCCCAGTAAGGGTGGGTGAAAAGGGAGGTACAGAATAAATCTGGAATTCCAAGTTATAAAATGAAATGTTTAAATATATATACCATTATTAATACTATTTTACATGTAATTGGGAAATAAGATATACAGGCACTGGGGTATAGACATCCACCATGCCCTACTGGAAAAGTTGAAAGGGGTATGGGAGAAAATATGGGAGAGAGCAGATTGGAGGAGGGAATATCCTGTGGGACTGCTATTTTGGGGTGGTGGGTAGGGTAAAACCAGGGAGAAAATTTGTAACTCAAAATCTAGCAGAAATGAATGATGTAAATCAGAAGTTAGTAAAGCATTTGAAAAATGAAAAAAAAAAGATTTGTCCAGATTAACCAGCATTTATTTCCTCTTTCAATTGAAAAGAAAACATCACTTGTAACAAATATGCAATTCCAATCAAAATAAATTTCCGCATTGTTCATGCAAAAATTGAAAGTGTCTTATCTTGCATCTTGAGTTGATCACTTCAGTGAAGAGGTGTTTTGAATTCTTCATTACCAGCCCTCTTGAATCATGGTTGGTCATGGCAGTGATCTAAATTTTTCAAAGTTGTTTACCTTAAAAATACTCTATAAATTGGTATTCTGGGTTTTTTTTTTCTCATTTCAATCTCATGCAAATCATCCCAGATTTCAGCAAAATTTTCTGTTTTGTCATTTCATATAATGCAGTAACATTCTGTTGCATTGATATAACATAATGTCTTTATTTATTCTCAAATTAATAATAATAATAATTATTATTATTACAATTATTTATTATATATATTATTATTTATTTATTATAAATTATTATATTTATTATAAATAAATAATTATTAAATAATTATCCAATCATTTTTTTTCAATTCTTTACCACCCTGAAAAAGCTACTATACATATATTTTGTACAGAAGATCCTTTCTCTTACTCTTTGGTATCTTATCATAGTATCTCTTGATTGGTGTGTATTCAAAGTTTGGTAACTTGCTTCACATACTTCCAAAATTGCTTTCCAAAATACCTGAACCAGTTCACAGCTGCATCAACAATATAACAGTGTGACCATTTTCCTGAAACTTCTCCAAAATTTGCCATTTCTTTTTTTGTAAACTTTTTTATCAGGTAGAATTTCAGAGTTTCTTTGATTTGAATTATTTTTAATTATTAGTGTTGTGAAGCACTTTATATGGTTATTGATAGTTTGGATTTCTTCTTTTAAAAAGTGCATATTCATGTCCTTGGGCCTTCATTAAATCCAGTGATGGTTCTTATTTTTGTAAATTTTATTCAGTTCCTTAGGTGTCTTGTAAATAAGACACAAAAATAAAGAAGGCAAGTTAGAGAAACTTGCTATAAAGATCTAAGTTCCCTCACCTTCCCACCTCCATTGTTTCCCTTCTTATCTTAGCTTATTGTTTTTGTTTCTGCAAAAAATTCAATTGCATGCAATCAAAATTGTCCATTTTATCTTCTATAATCTTTTCTGTCTCTTATTTTGCCACATTATTTCCTTATCCATAGATATGAAAGATAATTTCTTCCTTCCTCCTCTAATTTATTTATGATGTCACCCATTGTGTCTTAAATCATATTATCAATTTTTAGTTTATCTTGTTATATGGTGTGAGTGTTGGTTTAAACTTAATTTATGTGAGATGGGTTTTCCAGTTTTTCTAGCAGTTTTTGTTGAATCACATTGAGTCCCTACCTCAAGTAGCTACAATCTTTAATTTATTGAACGCTGTGAATAGGCTCTTCTATTTCTGTGTACTATGTACCTAATCTCTTTCATTAGTTAATTCTGTTACATAATTTACCAGAAGCAAATTATTTCTATTATTACTGCTTTAAAGTATAGTTTAAGATAGGATAGCCTTACTAGGCATCCTTTCTTCCCATTTATTTTTCACTACTTCCCTTTATGTTCCTGATCACTCATTACTCCAAATGAATTTCACTGTTTTTTTCTAGCTCTCTAGAAGTAATCCCTTGGTAATTGTAGTAGGAAGCACCCCAAGCACGTCCTCAGGGTTTGCTGCCCATACAGGTTCTTGGATCTGCTCTGTTAAAGGAAAGCAACTCAAAATGAGTTAACAAGCTTACTTTAATCAGTCAGACATATATCATTTACCTTGTTCAGGGGAAAAAGGTCAGCACCCCAAACTTCAAAATATACAGACAGAATTATCAAGACATTAACAGATCAACTAGACAGCTTTCCAAACTGTCCAACCATTACATCCATACCCAGTCAACATCTGGGTTTCCACATCTGGGTTTTTCAAAGCCGGGTGACTCTCAAAAACGGCTTCCCAGAATTCAGATCAAATCACAGAACACTTCTCAAAGTGAGTCCCAAAACAAAGCTACACATCAGGGCTTATATAGCCTTCTCCTGGCTCAGAGAATGTAACAACCTTATTGACTCACTGGCCAATCAAGAAGTATCTACTGAAAAACAAGCCTCCCACCCCAGGCTTCAGGTGCACTTTAGCCTAGGGGCAGGGAAGATCTTTAAAATTTACATTTGCATTACAGTAATTAAGATAGTATAGCACCAAATGAGTAAATTAATTTAGAATTTATGGTCATTTTTGTAATATTGGCTTTGCTTATGAACAATGACTGTTTCTCCAAATATTTTGGTCTGTCTCTAATTATATAAAGAGTATATTGTAGAGGCGGCCAGGTAGCACAGCGAGTAAGAGCTCCAGTGTCGGGATGACCTGGGATCAAATACGGGCTCAGACACTTAGCACCCACCCAGAAACACCTGGCCTTGTAACCTTGAGCAAGTTACTTAACCCCAATTGCTTAGGGGAGGCCAGGTGGCTCAGCGAGTAAGAACACTGGCCCCAGTGTCGGGATGACCTGGGAATCGAATCCGGGCTCAGATACTTATCACCACATCCAAAAATAACTGGCCGTGCAAACTTGAGCAAGTTACTTAACCCCGATTGCTTAAAAAAAAGAGTATATTGTAGTTGTATTTATAGCTCCTGGCTGGGTGTATATGTCTTAGATCTTAGACTCTAATAGGTCCCAGCCCACGCCTTACTTGGTCATTATTTGGGTGTTGATGACTTAGAGTGAATGTAGACAATTGCTTCTGTTCTGTCAAGAAACCCTGAAGGTCTTCTCCTCCCTGTTCAATTTTTTTTGATTAGGCAAATTAGACTATCTTTTGTCTCATTCCTTACCTAACCTTAATCATAGAATGGGTGTTGCCTCAGACAAACTGAGACCTGGGAAAGACCTTAGTTTAAAAAGGTCAAGGTCTTCCACTGCATTTATGATCATCCTCAGTCACCCTGACCTTTGTCTTGTCACTGAACTCAGATGACTCTGGAGGAGAGAGTGATGCTGATAATTTTGCACAGCCCTGTCTCATTTGGATCCAATTCACCTGCAAGTCAAGACATCACCCTCATGATGTCATTGTTCCTCTTCAAAAACTAAAGATAAACAACTGTATTCTGTAATTATTTTATATGAAATTTATTTTCATCTCTTCTTGCTAGGTTTTCATGGTAATATAAAAACACACTGATGTTTTGTTATAAATTTGATTTTCTTGAAATTTTGATGAAATTAAATGTTGCAATTAAATTTTAGCTGAATTTCTAGGATTTTCTTAATATACCATGAAGTTGCCTGAAAAAGTCATCATTTCCTATACTCACTTGCTCAAATTATAGTTCTTGTTTTACTGATGCATACAGCATTTCTAGCACTATATAAAACAGTGATTAAATGGACATTCTTAGGAAAAAATCTCTAATCTCCCTTTTTAAACAATGATGACTCTTGGTTTTAATTAGCTACAACTTATCATATTAAAGGGGGAAAAGTTCATTCATTCCTATTTTTTTTAGTGGCTTTAAAAGAAATGGATGTTGTACTTTGTCAAAGGTATGTTTTTTCATGTATTGATATAATTATATGTCTGCTTTTGGTGTTATTTATAGTTTTCCTGATAGTAAAACAACCTCACATATTTGATATAACTCCAATCTTATCATAATATGTAATCTTTATTTTTCCCTGAATTTATTTATTAATTTTGGTTTTCAACACTCATTTCCCCAAGGTTTTGATTCCCAAATTTTCTCCCCATCTCTCCTCTATCCCTAACCCCAAGATGGCAAGCATAGTGACTACCCCTTCTCCCAGTCTGTCCTCTCTTCTATCACCCCTATCTCCCTCTTACCCACTTACCCCTTACTTTCTTGTAGGGCAAGATGGATTTCTATACCCCATTGCTCATACATAACTTATTTCTTGGTTGCAGGTAAAAACAATCATTTAACATTTATTTTTAAAACTTTGAGTTTCAGATTCTCTTCCTTCTTCTCTCCTCACCCACCCCCATTGAGAAGACAAGCAATGCAATATAGGTTATACATGTGTAGTTATGCTAAACGTTTTCATAGTAGTCATATTGTGAAAGACTAACTATATTTCCCTCCATCCAATCCCACTCCTCATTTTTTTTCTATTTTCTCCTTTGACCCTATCCCTTTTCAAAACATTTTGCATCTGACTATCTCCCTCAATCTGTCCTCCCTTTCATCATCCCCCAACACTTATCCCCTCCCCCCCCCACTTTCCTGTAGGATAAGATACCCAATTAAGTGTGTGTTATTCTCTCCTTAAGCTGAGTTTAATGAGAGTAAGGTTGATTCATTCTTTTTCACCTCCCTTCTCTTTCCCACCATTGTAAATACTTTCTCCTGCCTCTTTTATGCGAGATAGTTTACCCTATTCTATCTCCCCCTTTCTCCTTCACCCAATATATTCCTCTTTCACCCGTTAATTTTATTTTTTTTATATCATCCCTTCATATCCAATTCACCCTGGGCCCCCTTTATTTAGGTTAGTGTATTTTTAAGGTGTTATTTTCTTCAGTGTTGGGGGGGTCTCTTCTCATTTTTCATTATTTTCTTGCATCACTCTCATTTCTCTTCCCAATTTTTCCTCTACTTCTCTTACTTAATTTTCAAAATTCTTTTTGAGCTCCTCCATGCCCTGCATCCAATTTATATTTTTCTTGGAGGCCTTTGATGCAGGAGTTTTGACTTTGTTGTCTCCTTTTGGCTGTATGATTTGTTCTTCTTTATCACCAAAGAAAGATTCTATAGTCTGATTTTTTTTCCTCTCTTTGCTCATGCTCCCAGCCAACTACTTGACCTTTGGTGCTCTTCGTCAAAGTAGGACTCTGCTTCCAGAATGGAGAGTGCTCTGTCCTAAATTTTTGAGGTTTTGTGCAGTTGTTGTCAGAGCTACTTCTAGTCACATGTAAATTTTCATTTCTTCTAAGGTGATATGGTCAAAGGAGACTGTTTACTCTTCTCCTGGCCTGTGGTCTGGTCTGTGAGTGACCACAATCACTCTTTTCTGCCTCAGAACTATAAGAAGGACTCCCTTTCCACAGTAGCCACAAGTTCTGCCACACTAGCACTCCTCCTCACCCCAGGACCTCTACCCAAAACTGCAACCCAGATCCAAGCAGGGTCAAGCCACAGAATTATACCTTGATGCCAGCAAAGAGATAGCTGCAATTGCCCTCTGATCAGTTACTTGATTCTCCCACCATCTGTGGGTGTGAAGTACTGGAAGCAGCTGCTGCTATTGCTGCTGGCACCACCCCTGCCACCTCCACCACCCTGGTGGTGACTGGGGCTGGACCATGCTTTTCTTTACCTAGGTCCAACAGAGTTTTCCCACTGACCTTATATTTTATCTTTGGTGTTTGTAAGTTGAGAATTCTAGAAACTGCCACAGCTGCCAGTGATTCAGTCCCCTGAGGTCTGCTCTGACCTGGTCTGTGCCAACATGGCCCTCACAGGACTGTGCTCCACTCCCAGCCTGGTATGATAGACCCTTTCTGTCAAACTTCCAGGATGTCTTCAGCTGAAGATGTGTTTCACTCTGTCATTTTGTGGGTTCAGTAACTCTAAAATTTATTTAGAGTTACCTTTTATACATATTTGGAGGTGATTGGGAGACAAGCTCAAACAGGTTCTTGATTTTACTCCACCATCTTGTCTCTGCCCCATATATATTCTTTTTTATATGTTGCTATAGACTCTTTGGTAATGTTCTATTTAACTTTTTTTCATCAAATATTCATTGGGGGCATTGGTCTATAGTAAAGCTTCCTTACTTGTTTTATTTGACCTTGTCTTATTTTTTTTTTATTTTTTTAATAAATTTTAGTGTCTGGGAAAATATGTTTAAATATAATTCATTTCCCCTATACTTCTATACATTCTATTTTATCCATTTAAAAACATTATTCTAATAAATATCCCATCAGTTATACTAGATTATTGAAGGAGTCCATGACACAGTGCTATCCTACAATTTTCTTTTTCTGATTTGGTGCTTCCAGATTATCCACCAAAACCATGTTGATATCATAAAAGGAATTTGTAGGATTCCTTTTTTCCCCAATTATTTTAGATATTTTAAGTAACTTTGGAATTTGGTGTTTCTTAAATATTTGATTGAATTTGATCACTGCCTTGTCATGGCAGAGGGGCATAAGTGATTCAATGACACTATGAGATATGTCATGGAGGATTACCCAGGAGAGGTTGAAGGGAAGGTTTTTGATAAAAGGTTTGATAAAACTGGAGAAGGAAATGTCAAATCAATCTAGTATATTTGCCAAGAAAACACCATAGACAGCATTAAAATTATAAAAGATATGATATCTAAATATGAGGTTCTCAAGTAAAAAGGTATTCAATATGCTACTGGGGAAGAGCAGAGAACAACTCCAAGGAGCTCCAGAAAGAATGTAGTGGATGGGTCAAAGTTGAAGGAAAACTCATCTATGAATATGTCTGATGACAAAAGGAAAGTTCATTGTTATAAATATCAATAGGAAACCAGAATGTGAGATCTATGAACCAACGTGAACTGACTATAGTCAAACAGAAGATGGAAAGATTCAACATCCACATGTTGGGTATCAGTGAACTTAGAAGGATGGGAATGGGTGAATTCAATTTGGGTGATGATTACATATACTACTGTGTGCAATAATCCTTTAGAAAAAAAATGGAGTAGTCCTTATAGTCAATAAAATGGTGAGAAAAGCAGTACTGGGACATAATATCAAAAACTGACAAAATGACATCTGTTTGAAAACAAGGCAAACCAATTAATACCACAATAATCAAAGTCTATGCTCCAACCACTGATGTCAAAGAGACTGAAGTTGCTTAGCTCTATAAATAGCTACAACATCTTATAGAAATAGCACCCAAAAAAGAGTTGTTACTTTCCTTGTAGGGGATTTGAATAATAAAGGAAGAAACATAAAGATAATTGGAATAATAGGTAAATTAGGCCATGGAATACAAAATGAAGCAGAGCAGAGACTAATAGAGTCATGTCAAGATAACTCATTGCTCATGACAAACAACCCAAAATCTACTCTATACATGGACATCACCAGATAGTCAAAATAGAAATAAGATTGATTATATACTTAGCAGCCAAAGGGAGAGAAGTTTTATACAGTCAGTTGAAAAAAGACCTGAAGCCGACTGTAACTCAGATTATGAACATCTTATTGCAAAATTCAGACTTAAATTGAAGAAAGTAAGGGAAAAGATCAAATTATGTAGGCATGACTTAAATAGCATCCCTTATGACTATGAAGTGAAATTGATCAATAGAATTAAGAGAACAGATCTGGTAAACAGTGTCTGAACAATTATGGACAGAGGTTCACAATATTGTATAGTAGACAGAAGCAGCAACAACAAAATTCCACAACGAACAAGAAAAGAAAGTAGATACCTGATGAATCTTTACAAAATAGCTGAGGAAAGAAGGAAAGTGAAAGGAAAAGAAGAAAGGGGAAGATATGCCCAATTGAACACAAAATTCCAAAGAATAGAAAGGAGAGACAAGGTTTTCTGAAGTAAGTAATGCAAAGAAATAGAAGAAAACAATAAGATAGAAAAGGCAAGACATTTCTTCAACAAAATTAGAGATATCAAATGAATGTTTCATGCAAAAGTGGGCATAACAAAAGATGAAAATGGTAGGAGATTAACAGAAGTAGAAAAGATTAAGAGGAGACAAAATATACAGAATTATAACAGAAAGATCTTAACATTACTGAAAACCATGATGGTGTAGTTTCTGATTTAGAGTCAAATATCCCAGAGAATGAAGTTAAGTGGACCTTAGGAAACATTGCTAACAATAAGGCTAATGGAGGTGGTTGAATTTCAGCTAAGTTATCTAAATTTCTAAAAGATGCTGCTGTTAAAGTACTGTTAAAGCACTCAATATACCAATAAATTTGGAAAATTCAACAGTGACCAACACAGTGACAGATTCAGAAAGAAGGGTTTATTCCCCAATTCTAAAGAAGGGCAATGCCAAAGAGTGTTCAAATTACTGAAAACAGCACTCATTCCACATGTCATCAAAGTTATGTTTAGATTCTGCAAACCAGACTTCAGCAATATTTGAACCAAAAATTACCAGAAAAGCAGGCTACTTTTTGAAGAGACAGAGGAACTAGAGACCAAATTGCTGACATATGGTGGATTTTGAAGAAAGTAGGGGTTTTCCAGAAAAGCATCTACCTCTACTTCATAGACTACACTAAAGCCTTTGACTGTGTGGATAACAACAAAATGTGTCAAGTCCTCAAAGAAATGAGAGTATCAGATCATCTTCCTTGTCTCTTGAGAAATCTGTATGACATGACAGAGTCAAGATGGTGGAGTAAAAGCACAAACTTGGTGTAAACTCTTGCTCCAATCACTTTCAATACATGTAAAAATTACTCTAAACAAGTTTTAGAGCTACAGAGTCTACAAAGTGACAGAGAGAAACAAATCTCCCACTGAAGGCAGCCTGACAGGCCAATAAAAAGGGTCTATCACACCAAGCTGGGAGATGACCTGGGTCCCACTGTGAGCCATGTTTCTAGACCTAGGGGATCCCCAAACAGCAGGGCCTGGGCAGGCTTCAGGAGAGTGCATTACCAGCAGCTGTGGTGGTTCCCTGACTTCTCAACCCATAAACACCAAAGACAGAGTAAAAGGTCTGTGTGGAAATCTGTTGGAACACAGGGACTGAAGAGCATGGTCTGACTCCCCTCCCCAGGGCAAGAAGTGGCAGAGGCATGGTGGCTGCAGCTGCTGCTGCATGGCTGCCTCCAGAGCTCCTGGCCTACAGCTGGTGGGGGGACCAAATGACCTCTTAGAGGGTAATTGCTCTTGCTTTAACTTGCTTTGATCTTGATTGTAGTCTTGGGTGTTGGTCCTGGAGTGTGTGGCCAGTGTACAAGAGCTTGTGGGGGCTGTAGACAGGATGTCCTCCTAATAGTTCTGGCAGCTGCAAAAACCCTAGTGATTTGGGACAAAGCTGTCTCCATTCTGGAATCAGAGTTCTATTGTGGCAAAGAACTCAAAAGCCAAGTAATTGACTGGCAAGATGAGCAAGAAGAGGAAGCAAAATCAGACCACAGAATCCTTTTTGGGGGACAAAAGGGATCAAAGTTTGGAATGGGAGGAAGAAAAAGAACTCAGAACTCCTGCATCAAAAGCTTCCAAGAAAAATATGAATTACAGGCCATGGAGGAGCTCAGGAAGGATTTTGAAAGTCAAGTAAGAGGGGGCAGCTAGATGTCACAGTGAATAGAGCACTGGCCCTGAAGTCGAGAGGATGTGAGTTCAAATCTGGACTCAGACACTTGACACACTTACTAACTGTGTGACTTTGGGCAAGCCACTTAACCCCAATTGCACTCCAAAAAAAGACAGAAAGTCAAGTAAAAGAAGTGGAGGATAATTTGGGAAGAGAAATGAGAATGATGAAAGATAATCATGAAAAGTGAGTCAACAGCCTGCTAAATGAGATCCAAAAAAATAGTGAAGAAAATGGCAAATTAAAAATAGACTAACTCAAATGGCAAAAGAGGCCCAAAAAGCCAATGAGGAGAAGAATGCCTTAAAAAGCAGAATTTGCCAGGTGGAAAAGCCATTTCAAAAACTCACTGAAGAGAAGAATTCCTTCAAAATTAGATTGCAGTAATTGGAACCTAATGACTTTGTGAGAAAGCAAGATACTATAAAACAGATCCAAACAAATGAAAAAAAAATAGAAGGCAATATGAAATATCTCATTGAAAAGACCAGTGACCTGGAAAATAGATCCAGGAGAAAAAATTTTAAAATTATTGAACTACTAAAAGCCATGATAAAAAAAAAGCCTAGACAACACCTTTCAAGAAATTATCAAGCAAAATTGCCCTGATATCCTAGAACCAGAGGGCAAAATAGAAATTAAAAGAATTCACCAATCACCTCTTGATAAAGATACCAAAAAGAAAATTCCTGGGAATATTATAGCCAAATTCCAAAGTTCTCAGTTAAAGGAGAAAATATTAGAAGCAGTCAGGAAGAAATAATTTGAATATTGTGGAAACCCAATCAGGATAACACAAGACCTAGCAGCTTTTACATTAAGGTATCAAAGGACTTGGAATATGATATTCTGGAGGTCAAAGGAGCTAGGATTAAAACCAAGAATCACCTACCCAGCAAAACTAGGTATAATGCTTCAAGGGAAAATATGGTCACTGAATAAAATAGAGGATTTTAGAGCATTCTTGATGAAAAAACCAGAGCTGAAGAGAAAATTTGACTTTCAAATACGAGAAGCAAGAGAAGCATGAGAAGGTAAACAGAAAAAAGAAATCATAAGGAACTTATTTAAGTTGAACTATTTAGATTCCTACATGGAAAAAACAATAATTATAACTCATAAGACTTTTCTCAGTATAAGGATACTTGAAGAGAATATATATGTATGTATTTATATATATATACATATATATGTATACATACATATATGTATATATAAGAGAGTGTATGTGTATATAAATATATATGTGTGAGTGTGGACATATGTATGTACATGTATACATAGAAAGCGGGCACAGGATAAGTTGAATATGAAGGAATATCTAAAAAATAAAATTAAGAGGTGAGAGAGGAATTTATTGGGATAATGAGAAAGGGAGAGATGGATTCGGGTAAATTATCTCATGTAAAAGAGTAATCTGCATGATAGTCAAGAAGCAATAGTTAGAACTGAACGTGAAACAATTGGTTAAGATTGAGAAAGGAAGATGACATGACTATATATTGTCATCTTATTTATTTAACTTATATGCAGAATAAATAATTTGAAATGCCAGACTGGATGAAACAGATACTGGAATTAAGGTTTCTGAGAGAAATATCAACAATCTCAGATATGTCGACAATACCATTCCAATAGCAGAAATTGAAGAAGATTTAAGAAGGCTCTTGATGAAGGTGAAAGATGAGAATGTAAAAGCTGGCTTGAAGCTTAACATAAAAAATAAGATCTTGGGAACTGGTCCCATCACTTCCTGGAAAATAGAGGGAGAAGAAATAGAAGCAGTGTCAGATTTTATATTCTTGGGCTCAAAGATCACTGTGGACAGCAATTGAAGCCATGAAACTAAAAGACTCTTACTACTTGGAAAGAAAGCTATGACAAATCTGCAAGAAGAGATATCACCTTGCTGAGAAAGGTCTGTATACTCAAAGCTGTGATTTTTCTAGTAGCAATGTATGGCTGTGAGAGTTGTATTATAAAGAAAGCTGAGGGCTCCAGAATCAATGTCTTTAAATTGTGGTGCTGGAGAAGACTTTTGAGAGTCCCTTGGACAGTAAAGAGATCAAACCAGTCAATACTTAAATAAATTAATTCATACTATTCATTGAAAGGCCAAACGCTGTAGCTAAAGCTTAAATACTTTGGCCACACGAGAAGACATGCCTCATTGAAAAAGACCCTGACTTGGGAAAAGATGAAAAGAAAAGGGAGGAGATGGCTGAGGATCAGAGGGATAGATAGAGTCATGGAATAGACTTGAGGAGATAGTGCAAGATGGAAGGACCCTGTGGTGCTATGGTCCATGGGATCACAAAGACTCAGACATGAATGAATGAGTGAACAAGAAAAAGAAGTATTTCCTGGATCACTCTCCCAGAACCAGCATATTACATTTTCCTTTCAGGATTCCAGAAATAAATTCATGTTGTCCACATATTGACTCAATATTAACAAATCAACCTAATCTGTGTTGTATTTTTATTTATTTGATAAACAAGTCCCAATTACATTTTAGTCTGCTTCAAGCCCACACTGGAAACTATAATGCTTCCCTTATAGGGTTCTATAGAGGCTTTATGGGTGCCTTTCTTTTACTGCCATGGACTCAAACTCCCAACAGCTATGTTCCCCTCATTTTTAATTTCCAGTGACTAGAACTCCAGTGCTATTTAATGACTTGACATTGATTAATGTTTACAAAGGGATTGTTGTTGTTGAGTTGTTTCACTCATGCCCAACTCTTTGTGTCTCCTTGTGGCAGTTGATGCTGGAGTGGTTTGCCATTTCCTTCTCCATCTCATTTTATAGATGAGGAAACTGAGGCAGAGTGAAGTGACTTGCCAGTCACAAAGCTAATAAGTGTCTGAGAAAAAATTTGACTACAACCCTGACATACTTTCTCTGTGCCACCTACATATTGCAAATGTATAGTGAAAATGACCACACAAATATTTTCCCCACCACCTCAGGGCATATTCTATCCTACATAACTTCAGTTTGTAGGGTGATTAGGCGTGACTTAGTTCAGTTCCTACATAAAACTAGTCCCATCAAGTTTATGTCCAGATGTGGTATGATGGACAAATGAGTCCTTTTCTCAGCTCCTGCTGGCCCAGGTCCAGAAGGTCATTCTTAAAGATCATTTTTTGCTCCTCCAGATAGAAATATAGTCAGAGACTGCTCCCTTCAACTAAAATAGAAAATTTGAAAATGCAGAAGCCGTTTCTTAAGGCCACATGGCTTCAGAGGGGAAAAGGTCCCTTAGACTTCTCTTATAGAAGTTTCTTAATATACACCATAGTTGAAAAACCATCTCATCAAGAACAGACGAGCTGAAAAGACTGAGGTAAGAGAAGCATGATGGAAGCCATCTAAGGCTTTTGAATACTTCCCCAGCCAACCAAAGAAACTCCCATTCACCCATGGCTAAACATCCAGAAAATTTATATTTACTTCACAGTGTCTCTAAAGTGCTTGCCTAACATGTCATCATAATTCTCTTGGAAGCAAGTCCCCAGATCCTCCAAATGAAGAAATGTTTTCCCAGATGTTGTACACATGTGTTACACCTCTATCACACTTGTAAATTCAGTCCATCCTGTTTGTTTGTTTGTTTGCTTGTTTGCTTCCTTAGGAGATTTATTTATGGGTTATTCAATTTCTTTTCAGTAAACTAGGTTATATAAATTATCTATTTAATGTTCTGTTAATTTAGACATTTTATGATTTTTGGTAAATATTCATAGATTTTATTTAAGTTGTCAATTATATTGGCATATGGTTGGGCAAAATAGTCAATAGTTAATGTAAAATTTATTTTTTTCTTCATTTTTGTGAATCTTCCTTTGTAATTTTGGATAGTTGTTACTTACTTTTGTCTTTCTTTTTTTTTAATCAAATTGGCTAATGGTTTGTTTCGTTTTATTTTAAACAGCTCTGAGTCTTATTCATTAATCTAGTGTTTTTGATTTTTTTTCATTGAAAGTCATGCCATACTTCCTATAGATACTGCTTCAGGAGGATCAGGGAACCAAGGCAGAGTGCCCCATAAGAGAGATTCAGAAAACAGTAAGAACTGGAGGCAAGAAAGAGAGATATAGAAAATGTCAGTCATTGTGGAAATCCAGACAATTGCAAGCACTGCTTTCTAAGCTTAGTGACAAGCCTTGTATTTTATCATCTGTGGGCCCTGTTGTTTTGTTCACATAACCAGCCCATTTACCTTCTGGTAACTTACTCTACAGCCTGTGAAAACCCTGGATCTAGGCTTCTGAACGTCTCTAATGTTCTAGGGCCTTTTCCAGTGTTTCAGAAGCCCTCTCCACATCAGACCCGCTTCCTTCTGCCCCTTCTTGCTTCCTGACTAGACTCCTTTGGACCTTGTCTCCATCTATTTCTTCTAGCTGTGAGGCAACCCTCCCAGGACCTTACAGGACACACCACCGCATACTAGGAAACAACCTCAACAGAAGGATCTTAAAAAGTGTCTCTCTACAAAGCCTTCTGTCCAACTACTGATATAGAGCCTGTATTCATTCCTTAATAGTTGGCCTACTTCCACCCTCGATATTCTCTCCATTGCAGCATAAACATCAATGCTTCCTTGAAACCCTTAACTTCCCAGTTTATCAATTCAATCAATCCCCATGACTTACTCCTTTGCTACACCTTAGCTCCAGTGATTATGTTGCAATCAAATACAAGTTTTCAGCTCCCAAGGTCATGAATCTGAGATTCTTTTGTCTAGTCATATCATTTTATCATATCATTCCCTCTTCCATATAACTCATGATCCTGTCTTTTTGTCTATACCTTGACCTCCAAGCCCTCTCCTCCTCTTATCTTTCTTTTCCACTTCATCTCCCTTTCACTGGCTACATTCTCCTCTCTTCTCTGTCTCAACCTCTTGGTAAATCCATTCAAGTCCAGACTATTTTATATTCACTCAATTTCCTTTGCACTTTTGGCTATCATGCCTTGCCAAATACCAACTGGCATTACTCTCACCATCTACTACCATCAATCCTGGTCATGTGATCACACTTGGAAAAAGTCATAGAATCATGGTAACTCAGTCCAGTACAAATCTATTTTGTATCCTTTCACCTAAACCCTCACTGCAGCAAAGCAATCCTTTAACACCTCCCTAATTCATCTGCTCTGGCCCTCACTAAAGTAGTTTTTTTTTTTCCAAACACTTCAGTCCTCCTAAAGCCTCCCATAGTACCTTTTCCTCGTTATTCACTGAGATGAGGGACTTACTTCACACTTCATTTAGATTAAAAAGGAACCGTTCAACTACTCCATCCTCTTCTCACAGCGCTGAGATTTCTTCCTCCATAGTGGAGGTCATTTGAAGAGGTGACTCTCCTCCTTGCAAAGGCAAGCCCCTTGGCTGGCATCATTGATTACATCTGACTCCATCTTCTACAGCAGACTTCCCCCTCTATCATTCACTCTCCCGCTAATGTTCAGTCTCTCCCTATACTCTGACTGCTCCTCTCCTGCCTATAAACACATCCATGTCTTCCCCTTCCTAAAAAAGAAAAAAAAAAGAAACAAGAAACACCTTACTTGATTCTACCATCCTTGCAACTTCTTAGCTCTACTTTCTTTGGCTAATCTGTTTAAGAAAACTATCCACAACACTACAATCAGGACCTCCATTTCTTCTCTTTTCACTTATGTCTAAGTAAACCATGTCTAATCCAGTTTATAATGTCAACATTCAACTGAAATTATTACATTTAACATTGCCAATGATGTCCTGAATGCCAAAACCAATAGCTTTTTCTTAATCTTCCTCCTTCTTGATCTTTCTGCTAGCTTTGATCTCCCTTTTCTCCTCTCATGTGTGTGGGTGTGTGTGTATGTGTGACATAAGTTTCTTATAGTTCTTCTTCTACCCGTCTGACCACTTCTTCTCTATCTCCTTTTCTGCAACTTCATCTAGTTCATAACATCTAATTTTTAGTGTTCTCCAAGGACTCTGTCCTCAGTTTTCTTCTCTATTCCTTCTGTATCTTTCTTGTGATCTCATCAGCTCCCATCGTTTCAATTATGATCTCTTCTCAGATCTATATATCCAGCTCTAATATCTCTCCTGAGTTTTAGTCTCATATTACTAAAAGCTTTTTGTACTTATCAAACTGCATGTCACTTGTACATTTCAAACTTGACTTATCAAAACAGAACTCAAGTCAACAAGCACTTATTCAGCACCTACTGTATGCCAGGCACTTTTCTAAACACTAGGGAGACAAAAGGGGTAGGTAGGAAAGTAGTCCTTGCTCTCAAAGAGCTCCCAGTTAAAAGAGAGAGACAACATGTAAATGATTATGCATAAACAATATAAATTGAAGATCACCAACAGGAAGTCATTGAGGCTAAAGAGTACAGGAAAAGACTTCTTGTAAAAGATGGGACATCAGGAGAGACTAAAAGGAATCCAAGGGAGCCAGGAGATGGAGATGAGGAAAAAGATTCAAGACAGGGGAGACAGCCAGTGAAAATGCCCAGAGTGGGAGATGGAGTATCTTGGGGGAAGAACAGCAAGAAGTCCAGTGTCATTAGACTGGTGAATGTATGTGGAGAGAGAGAGAGGGTGTAAGAAAAATTCAAAAGAAGGGCGCAGGTTATGAATGAATTTAAATATAAAAGAAGATATTTTTTATTTTATTCTGTGAGTAGTAGGGAGTCAATAGAGTATATTGAATAGAGGTATGGCATGGTCCTACCTTCATTTTAAGGTCAATTTGACAGCTGAGCAAATGATGATCTATATGGAGTGGGGAGAAACCTTAAGAGAGACTAACCATAATACAATCACCTGTGTGTGTGAGGGCTTTGTCCTGACAAAGCCATTTCTTTTTTTGAGACACAGTGAAAGCAAAGGCATTAAAGTCATGTGACATGTGGATAAAGGAGCTCTCAAAAATATTCCTTTTTTTAGTAATATATGAGTTAAGTTTCTCAGTTGAGAGGGTGGAAGAACCAAGGAAATTTTGAGAAGGAATAAAAAAGTTTGGAAGAGCTTCTGTGGAGAGTGCGATAGTGAATCTATTAGGTAGCTGTAAAAAGATTTGTCTATCACAATGAGGGGCCTACATAAATATGTAACATAAATTTTTCCTAGATCCAGTCAGGATGGTTCCCTGATTTGCTCCAACTTTGTTCAATAGCAAATAGTTCAGACTGAGGGAAGTAGATGATGACAATAATCCAAGGCAGAGTCTTGAAAGCTCAGTATCTTCAATAAGATATGGGGATAGGGGGGAGAAGGGATTTGAATGAAGAGGACAGTGAAGAGTTGAACCAATTCACCAATAACTCAATGTGGAGAAGAGAGGAGAGTGTAGCCAATCCATAGGTCACTGCCCAGGAAAGACCTGAAGAATAGAAGGACTGGAGATCAGTAATTATCTCTCCCCCCCAAAAAAAAATCTCTCTCCTCTTCTAAATTTTCCTCTTGCTACTTAGAATACCACCATCTTCCCATCACCTAGGATTACAGTCATTACTCTCAAAGACCTTATATTCTAATGGAGGAGGAAAACACACAAAAGGGACCTGAAAAGAGAAGTTGAAGAACAGGGATCATCATGGAAGTGGAGAGGAGGAGGGTCTCTGACTCTGGGCATCGTTTTTAAGTCAGTACAGTTAGGAATAAGGCTGAGAGGAGAATGAAGGCAGCCAGGGTTGGCCTTGCAGTGGATATTACAGCAGGATAAGGCCACATACATGTTAGGTTTTCCAAGGGCAAGGAGGTCTCAGACACAGAGGAAAATTCCAAGATAAAAGAGAAGTAGAGAAGGTGTCATTGTGAAGAGCTGAAAGCCAAGGACAGAGCAAGGTGGAAATTAATGATCAGGGATGAGGAATGAGACATTTACATAGTTATGATACTGAG
The DNA here is from genome assembly GCF_028583685.1 of Petaurus breviceps papuanus. Taxonomy (NCBI): domain Eukaryota; kingdom Metazoa; phylum Chordata; class Mammalia; order Diprotodontia; family Petauridae; genus Petaurus; species Petaurus breviceps. Next base: position 30,876,713 of record NW_027187400.1, on the reverse strand, counting down.
TAGAATATGATTGACAGCATAAGGTCAAACCAAGAAGAAAGAGAGATTCAAAGAGGGGGTTAGGTGCCACTTATAATGGGAAGAATCTAACAAGGCATAGAGGAAGTGAAACTGAACTGGACATTGAAGTAAGCCATAAGATTGCATCTTTAAGGTACTATGTATAGGCACCATATGATTACATCTTTGAGGTATCATGGGTGGCATGGTGAATAAAGTGCCAAGTCTAGAATCAAGAAAACTCCTCTTTAGGGGTGGCTAGGAGGCACAGTGAATAGAGCACTGACCCTGGAGTCAGGAGGACCTGAGTTCAAATCCTGCCTCAGATATTTAACACAAAAACTAGCCATGTGACCTTGGGCAAGTCACTTAACCCCAATTGCCTTCCAAAAAGCAAAAAAAACCTTTCTCTTCTTGAGTTCAAATCTACCTCAGCCTCTTTCTAGTTATTTGGCCTTTGGCAAATCACTGAATCCTGTTTGCCTCAGTGTCCTTATCTGTAAGATGAACTGGAGAAGTATCTTTGCCATGACAACTCCAAACAGGATCACAAAGAATAAGACACAACTGAAAAGACCAAACAAACAACATATGCACCATTCCCCCAGTATCTGCTATTGTAAGAGATATCATTACATTTCATTATTAAATAACAGCCATTCTAAAGCATTATCTACAAGGTGTATAAACCTCAGCAGTCATTGATCATAGGATCAAAGGATAATAGAACCAGATATCTAAAGATGGAAGGGATCTCAGAGGCCATCTTGTCCATCATTTTACAGATGAGGAAATTAAAATCCAAGTTGGCTAAATGATGTAAGCAATATCACAGCACTAATAAGTGATGTGAGAGTCAGTGCTATTTCCACTGTACTCATTAACCTCTTTGATGTATACTCAAACTAGCATATGGATTCTGTAGTCTATAATTGGTCACAATTGAAAAGGTGGAAATGCCTTCCATCTTTTAATATACTTGACTTATTTCCCTCACAGACTCACAGTGGAGAGTCCATGCCATCCAAGAGTAAAGTGATTTATCTAGTTCATTTCATCCATAGACAGAACACACAGACATCAACTCTTCATAGGATAGGCATGTAACAAGGTAGGAGCAACTTGAAGATGTGGAATGACATGAGCCAGGTGACTAGGCAGTCCCTAATTCACCACATTGCCATGTCCACCCAGGTTCAGACTAGCCAAGTGAGGCTAACTGGGCTCAGTCCTTGTTACCCATCTATTTTTCCCAGTGGTTGCTGACATCAGTGGGGATGTAATTACTTAGTTTTGTTCACTTAGCAATGGAAGAAATATGTTGCCATCAAAACTTTGTACAGTCTTTCCCTCTGGGGTAATCAAATATGCTTTATGGACTCTGATTTTCCTGTTCCCACTTTCCAATTTTCTAATACTTTTGGCCTGCTATTCCCTGATGGTTGAATACTGGTTCCCTTTTCATTGAGAGCCCTTAGCTGCTGAATTAATCTCATTTTGATATTCATGGGGAACTCACTCATACTTTCTTTTTACTTTGATTTTGTTTTCTTTTTTTCTTTTCTTTCATCCACAAGACTAAAACAAATAATCAACACAAGCAAGTATATTACACACAGCTCTCATTGAACATTCTTTCTATACTTTGCTCCAGAACCCTCCAAGCTCTTTCTGAACCTTCAAAAAAATCTACTCCCACCAAAAATTGTCAACTCATTCTCTGCATTATGCCTGCAATGGATGGCTCAGTATTTCTTCTTTTTAATTTGACATTTCCAAATATTAAGGAAGAATTGGGCTGTGGAAGTTGTTTTCTTGTGCAGGTAGATGTCTTCTGTCCAATCAACTTCCCTCATTTACACCAGTAAATGCTATTATAATTATCCCAGTCCTTAAATTGAATGGAAAAACCCAAGAGAAAAAGGGTGTTATTTTCCCCACTTTGGGATTATATGTCACAGTATGACATAATAAAAAAGAAAAACAGCATTTATTAAGGACTTCCTATATGCCAAGCACCATGCTAGGTACTAGCAATAGAAATGCAAAAATGGAAAGGTTCCTGCCTTCAAGATTACGTTTTAGTGCATTACGTTGACCTCATTTCCAAAAATGGGGGGATACTTATACTCTTGAATGTATAAATAGTATTTATTATTATTGTTGTTGTTGTTGTTATTTACGGGCAGCTAGGTGGCGAAGTAGATAGAATACAGAACCTGGAATAAGGAAGACCTGTGTCCAAATCCAGCCTCAGTTACTAGATGTGTGAATCCTGGCAAGTCACTGAAATGCGTTCACTTCATTTTCTTTATATGGAGAAAGAAATGTCAAATCACTCCAATATCTTTGCCAAGAAAACCCTAAATAGGGTCATGAAGATTCAGACGTGAATGAACAGCAAATTTCAGCTATGCAGTGAAGGAAAATGAGGCAAACAAAGATTATGTGACTTGCCCAGGATTATACAAACAATTGGTATCTGAGACCAGATTTACTCAAGTCTTCCTGACTGCAGACCCAGAGTCCTATGCGCTATACCACACAGCTGCCTCTAAATGTATGTGAAATACTTTGAAAATTTTAAATTCACTTCACTTTAATAAGCATGTATTAAACACCGCCTGCATGCCTGGCACTGTGCCAGTTGCCAGGGATATGCTGGCAAAAATAAACATTACCCTTCCACAGGGATATTACATTCTTCTGACAGTAATACAACCCATTTAAACCAATTCAAGAAGCATTTTTAAGCACTTACTGTATTCCAGGAACTCTGCTAAGCTTTAGATACACAGATAAGTAAAGGAAAAGTAGATATGAAGCAAATATAAACCATTTTGTTTGTATTTCTGGTGTGCCAGCACCCGGACAAGGCAGAAAGAGTTCATGTAGAAGTATCTAAAGTTCCAAGCAACAGAGGTGAGGGTGAGAGAATTCAAGGAATGAGAGAAAGCTTGTGCAAAGATACAGTTGTGGGAGGCCATATGTCACCTACAGCGAACATCAACCAGAAGAATTAGGCTGGAATCTAGTGGATTTGAGAGGGAGTAATGTGCTATGTTTGGGAAGGAGGCAGACTGTGAAGGATTTTATATGACAAATAGAGGATTGGGAATTGTATCCATGAGACAATAAGAAGGAGCTACAGCTTCATTGATTCTGAAACAGAGGAGGAATGTGGTCAGATCTATGCTTTGGGAATTGCATGTTGGCAGTTGTGTGGAAGACAGATTGGAGAGAGGAAAGACTAGAAACAAGGAAGCCAGTATGGAGGTCATTGCCATAGTACAGCCAAGGACCTGAACTGGGGTAATAATTGTGTGAGGGAAAAGGAGATGGAGATGAGCGACATTTTGGAGGTACAAGGGAAAACCTTTGGTAAGTACTCAGAAATGAAATGTAAGGAGGAGTGAAGATGTATGGATGTCTCTGAGATTTCAAGTCATCATAACTGGATGGTTATGTCTTTAATGGAAATAGGAAAACTCCAAGGAGAGAAAAATCTGTGGAGGATGTAATGAATTCTCTTTTGGAAATATTGTGTTTCAGATGCCTATGGGACATCCAAGCATGGGAAATGGAGCACAAGAAATAGATGAGGTCTACATATGCAGATCTGAAATTCCTTTTCAGAAAGATGGTAATTGAACCCAAGAGAGCTGATTAGATCACCAAGAAAGAAAATACAGAGAATGGATGAAGACCTAAGGAAGATAGGGTTGGAATATACCCAAGCTTAGGAACCAAAGAAGTGCCTAGCAGTTGGGGGTTCATCACAGAAAATTTATGGTGGAATGGACATGATTTCTTGAAGATGGGAAGGCATGCCTATGTTTCAAATGGCCTGGCATTGATGAGATTACCTATATTTTTGATTTCTTGAGAGAAAAGATTGTCTTCTGGAAATGTAGATCTATTCAAATAAAAGCCAATAGATCATTCTGAAGAATACATATGTGCTATCATTTTCCAGTGTGGGGCTTGGATTTGGTGAACTCAAAGATCTCCTTTGATTATAAGTCCAGGATTCTATAAAACTAAATAATAAAGGCAATATATATATATATATATATATATATATATATATATATATATATATCCTCTATATCTTTATCTATCTATATGCATGTAAAAGTAGACCCAGGATATTAGGTCCACTAAATATACCTGAGAAATTTTGTTCATATATTTAATGTACAAATACACAAAGGAGTTATGATTTTATCCATATGAGGAATGGGGAGTTTCTTCCACCAATGAAAATTGGACCCTTTTGATAATGTAGTAGGTTAATCCCAGGAAGTTGCCTCAAGCTCAAAGAATCCAAATGACTTGTTCAGGTCACACAGCTCATATATATCAGAGATGGGATTTGTACCCCATTCATTCTCACCCTGTGCCCCACATGATTCATTAAATTACTCTTTCTGTACCTCTAATAAATGGAAAGTAAGGAAGTATTTAAGTACTTACTATATATTCGGTACTGTGCACTTTAAACACTGGAGAAAAAAGGAGAAGCAAAAATAGTCCTTACCTTCAGGGAGTGACCTTTCTAATTGCTGGCCTGAATCTCAACTCAGATAAGAATATTAACTCTGTAGGAATCTGAAGGCCTGGATGTGAATCCAATCTCTACTATTTATTGACTGTATGACCTT
>NW_027187400.1:30854658-30872039 GCF_028583685.1 Petaurus breviceps papuanus | reverse complement strand
TAACACATATTACATGATTTGATACAACAGCCAACCTAGGAGGTGTTGCTATTATTATATCCATTTTACAGTAGAAGAAATAGAGGCACAGAGAAGTAAAATGATCTGAGTAGGGTCATACAACTAGGAAGTAACTGAGACTGGTCTAAACTCAGGCCTTCCTGACTCCAGGTTCAAGCACTCTGTCCACTGTACCCTATAGCCAGACTAGACGACTTCTGAGTTTCAGTTCTGCGTTCCTATGTCCTCCATCCGATCTTCAAATGTGATTTTCCCATCGCAGAATAAGTCAAAGAACTCCATTAAACAGTCTTCCTGCCTACCCTACTCCTTGGTTACTATGTTAAATAAAGGACCTGGCAATCATATATGACTTGAAGGACAGGCCATCTCCATTTCGATTACTGTTTTTAAACAAATTCCATCTTGGCTTGAGTGAACAGGCACTCTGAACAATATCAAGATTTTAAGGACAAAATCACTGCAAGCTGAGGTTAGGTCAGTAATGACAGGAAGATATGGAAGTTTCCATAAAAATGGTGTAAAATAACTTGGCTGTAATATTGATTTCAAGATGATTGATCGTGGTCTTTCAGGTCTGGGAAGAGTTTGAGAAGCTTGATCCCTTTATCCATTGAATGAAAACCAGGGCAGCATTAGAGGGCATTAAATTCATGATATACTTCCCCCATCTCAACAGAATGCAGATCAATCTGTAACTGTCCCTGGAAAAACAACTATTTCCTTCCACTAAACAGGAGGGAGAATGTCACTGTAAAAGATGCCTCATATTTAGCCTTATTGTGAGCTGGAAGGGCCTATACTTAGAAAAACAGAAGATTCAAAGGACCTTTGGGATCATAGAAAAACAAGAACATTTAGGGGGTGCCCCAGGGCACAGATAGCTAATCCTAAAGTCAGGAAGACATGAGTTCAAATCTGTCGTCTGACACTGATTAGCCATATGACTCTGGGCATTCACTTAATTTCTGTTTGCCTTAATCTACAGGAGAAAGAAATGGAAAACTACTCCAGTATCTTTGCCAAGAAAACCCCAAATGGGGTCATGAAGATTTAGACATTACGGAAAAGGACAATTGAACAATAACAAGGTTCCTTCCAGTTCAAATTCTATAATCCTATGAACTATTCTATTTAATGGTCTCTCAGTCAATCAAGTTTTATTAAATGCCTACTGCATGCCAGACAATACATATAAGATAGTCCTTGCCCTCAAAGAGCTTATATTCTGATGTGGGAAGACAACATATAAAAAACTGAAAAGTGTGGATAAGAGGGTGGTATCCAAGTACCCCCAAAGAGCAGGCACAGTGAGTAATGAGAAGATGTCTGAGCTAAGCTCCCTGCTTAGGTAGAGAATTAGACTTCATGACTCTACCTACTAGTTGAATGAACAGAGGATGGTGATGAGGTAGAGAGCCAAAGCTGATGACATCCTGCAGGATGATGAGTTTTTTTTTTTTCCCAATAATAACAGAAGTACTTCACCCTCCTAGAGAGAAGTCACAAAGAGTAATTTAACTATTAGGTGGCACTGTTTGCCACTAGCCTGATCTTGCTCAGCAACATCAAGTGTAATGATAATGGGGATTTGAAGATCTTCTCTGTCCCTTGTAATGGCAAGCAAACAAGTACTCAGCTCCTTATTTCACCTGAGCCTTGCCCTTGATTATATCAAGTCTTTGTTAAGAAACAGAACTTGTGAAACCCACAGTGGGAGGAACTTGCTGATGCAACAGGAAGGGGTAGAACAGGGAGGAGCTAATGACCAGAATAAAAAGCTGAGCACAAGCTGAGAGAGAACCAGAACTTCTGGGAGCACGCAGCATGGAGGCTGAGCAGCTAGCGTGAGTGAAAGAAGGCCATTCTTGCTTAAGGGATCCTCTTCTGTTTTGAAGGCCTGACAGAAGGAAGGTTTGGGAAAGCTCGGGAATGTTGGTGTTTGGTGCATTGGTTATGTGTACCAACTTCGTGGTCACTACGAAGAATTTGGATTTTGGTTTGGGGATTCAGTTTTCTGGTATTTGAATAAATGCTTTGGTTCTGTCGCTCATGTGGAGAGCCTGTTACATTTAGTAATTCACAACTGCACCACCCTATTTATAGCTGCCATGCGCACTGTGAATATTGCATTGGTGTTATACCACATCACAAAAAAGTGGAAAAACTGAACAAAAACAAAACAACAATGAAGAAGCAAGCAAACAAAAAAGAACTTGGCTATAGAAAGTTACTATGGCAATAGTGAGGATCAAGGCATAAACACAGAAGAGGACAATAGTAAAATAGCTACATCTGAAGGCTCAAAGACAAATGTAACTTGGTCTCAGGCCCAAAAAGATTACTGGAAGGGATTAAAAGATTTTTAAAAGCAAATTAGAGAAGTAGAAGATAATTGGGAAAAGAAATGAGAGTAATGCAAAAGAATCATGAAAAAAAGAATCCAGAGCAAGAGACAAATATACAAAATTTAGCAAGGAAAATAACTCTCTAAAAATAGAATTAACCAAATGGAAATGAAAGTGCAAAAAGTCACTGAAGAAAAAAATCCTTAGAAATTAGAATTCAGCAAGTGGAAACTAATGACTCTATGAAACAGTAAGATATGATAAAACAAAATTTAAAAAGTAAAAAAGGGAAGAAAATGTGAATTTTTTTTTATTAAAAATACAACTTACCTAGAAATAGATACAGGAGGGATAATATAAGAATTATTGGACTACCTGAAAACCATGATAAAAAAAAGCCCAAACAACATCTTTCAAGAAATTATTAAAGAAAACTTCCCTGATATATTAGAACCAGAAGTCAAAATAGAAATTGAAAGAATCTACTGATCTCCACCTGAAAGAGATCCCAAAATGAAAACTCCCAGGAACCTCGTAGTCAAATTCCAGAGTTCACAAATCAAAGAGAAAGTATTGCAAACAGACAAAAAGAAACAATTAAAATATTGTGGAGTTACATTCAGGAATACATAGAATCTGACTGCTTCCAAAGAAATTAAAGCTATCTATAATCATGTGAAAAAAATGCTCTAAATCGTGATTGATTAGAGAAATGGAAATCAAAACAACTCTTAGGTATCACCTCACACCTATGAGATTGCCTAATATGACAAAAAGGAAAAATATGTTAGATGTTGGAGGGGATTTGGAAAAATCGGGACACCAATGCCCAGTTGTTGAAGTTGTGAACTCATCCAACCATTCTGGAGAGCAATTTGAAACGAGGCCAAAAGTGCATAGCCTTTGATCCAGCAATGTCATTGCTAGGTATTCCAAGGACATACCCAAAAAAGGGAAAGTGCCTATTTGTAAAAAAAGGGAAAATAAATTGTAGCAACTCTTTTTGTGGTGGCTAAGAATTGAAAATCAAAGGGATGCCCATCAATTAGGGTATGACTAAACAAGTTGTGGGGTATGACCGTAATGGAATATTATTGTGTTATAAGAAATGACAAGCAGAATGATTTTTAAAAAAACCTCAAAAGACTTACATGAACTGATGCATAGCAAAGTGAACAGAACCAGGGGAGCATTGTACACCACAATAGCAATATTATTGGATGAAGAATTGTGAATGACTTAGCGATTCTCAGCAATGCAATGATCCAAGACAATCCCAAAAGACTAATGGAGAAGCATACTCTCCTCCTCTAGAGAGAAAATAAACTGATATTGATTGAGTACAGACTAAAGTCAAACGATTTTCCACTTTCATTTTTTCTTTAATTTGAGTCATCTTGTACAAAATGAGTAATTATGGAAATGTTTTACCTAATTTCCCAAGTATAACCTATATCTGATTGCTTACCATCTCGGGAAGGAGGGAGGGATAGAATTTGGAACTCAAAACTTGAAATAAAATATTTAAAAACTAGAGAAAAGTAGTCAGGTAATTCCTTAGTCCATGGCGTATAATTAGGGTGGATTTTTGCAACTTCAATAAGCTCTGAGTCCACATACTACTGAGAAAACTATACCTTCTTCCTGAACTTACTGAGAATTAATCATATAACTAACGGCTGGCATGATGGAGTTTGTCCCTTCAGGAACATAGCAAGTTAAATTATATAGAATGGTTTACTGCTGGCATGGAATAAAAATAAATGAAAGCAATAATCAATACATAATAAAGCATCTACCTTCCAACTATATAGAACCAGGCAACACCCAGATGGTATATAATCGAGAGTATTTCTACTGTTCCAAAGTCAAAACTGTTTTGCCTTTCTTTTTTTTTCCCCTCCAGCCTCTAGTGTTTAAAGTGCATGGTGGCTGGCACATAGTGAATGTTTAAGAAATGTGTCTTTACTTGTCATTTATTAGTTCTACGGACACAGAATAATTTAGCGGGCAATGTAGGACTTGGAGTATGGAATATATATGTGTTGTATGAACTGGATGAGTAATTTGGATTCTCTGAGCTTCGGGTAACTCCCTAGGATTGATCTACTAAGTTATTGAAAGGGTCCAATTTTTATTGGTAGAAGAAACTCCTCATTCCCTACATAGATAAAATCATAATTTTCTTAGTGTGTTTGTACATTGAAGAAATGAACAAATTTTCCCAGGCAGAGTTAGTGAACCAAAAGTCTTTGTATCACCAATCACCTGGACTATTGCAACAGCATCTCATCTCATCTCCCTTCCTCAATTCTTAATCCATTCCCCCTACAGTCACCAAGGTGATTTTCCCATCCATGTCTCTCCCCTACTCAAAAATCTCCAGTGGTTCCCTGTTAACCTCATGATCAAATATTATTTCATCTTTATCTCATTCTTCATTTCTCATCTCCAAAGAATGACTCACAAAAGTCATTATTGTAACATAATAAAAGACACACAGGTTGAACTTTAAAAACAAACAACAATATGGTAAAGTAGAAAAAATATGGCAATGCTTTCTATTTCTTAAGTTCAGAATAAAATAAATAATATTTAAAATTTAAAAAAATAACAACAAGAACCAACCATGGTGGGCTTGAATTGGAGAATGTATATGAATCATCCAGAGAAGAGATGATTCCTCAGTGATATTTGATTTTCATATCTCCTACTTCCCTTTTCTGGATCCATTCTAGAACCTTTGTTTATATAGAATCATATAGAAAATCATATAGAAAAATATCTGACACATTCATTCATTTTAAAATATTTGACTCTGGATCTCATTGTTGGCATTTGCAAAATGAAGGGCTTAGCCTAGATGCCATTTAAAGCTCTTTCAAGTGCTAAGGCCTCATGGAGGAGGCCTCACCAGTGCTGTTCTTTGAATTAAGCAGGGGATTGAATAGAAGAGGTGAGAAGAGAGTGCATTCAAGATAAGCATTGGAGTCACATCATAAAATTAAGTAACAAATTAGATAATCCGTCTAAAGCTGTTCATTAAATTCATTCAAAAGGAAGAAAATGTGAAAATTTGGAAGCAGGAGGTAAAACAGACAAGTCTGTCTGCCAACTTTGTACTACTGTGCCCATGTGCCAGGCCTTTTCACCTTGAGTTTTACCCTCAATTATTTTCCATCCTCCAGAGAAATATTAGGTCCTATTTTCAACTCAACTTTGAAAAATTGTAATTCTGTAGGTATCTACCTTGGGAACTTTATGCTGAGAATGTGTTTATACATCTGGTCTCATCTATGAAGAGAAAGTTAATGGACGCTCAGTGAGTCAGTAAATGTCAGTTGTAGTACCCGCTGGGTGTCAGTGAACCAGGGGATGTGCTGGGTGGTGCTGAAAGCTCTCCATTAGTAAGCTTGGGGGTGGGGGTGGGGTGGGAGGAAGCAGCTTGATATGATGATGCCAAAGACAGGTAAGGCTAAAAGGAGACAGACTGCTTCTCTGCTGCGACTTTATCCCTTCCTCCCATGCCAACTGCTCCTATAATGGAAGGTGAACAATAGCTGACATGTATATAGTGATTTACAGTATACAAAAAAGCATTCTTAGGGGGGGCTAGGTGGTGCAGTGAGTAAAGTGCCAGCCTCGGAATCAGGAGGACAGAGTTCGGTTCTGGCGTAAGACACTTAACACCCATACAAAAATAAACTAGCCGTGTAACCTTGGACAAATTACTTAACCCCAATTGCCCTCCAAAAGGCAAAAAAAAAAAGCAGCATTCTCCATTCCAGTCAAACTGGAATCTAATAAGCCTGTCCCATACACACCATAGCAACTCCCCACCCCTGTGTCTTTGCCCAGGTGATGTCCCGTTTCTACAAGGACTTCCTTTCCCACTGCTCTCTTTAAGATTCCCAGCTTCCTTCAAAATACAAATGAGACAAACTCTTCTGGGAAAAGCCTCTTGGGGGCAGCTAGGTGTCGCAGTGAATAGAGCACTGGCCCTGGAGTCAGAAGGACCTGAGTTCAAATTCGGCCTTGGACACTTGACACACTTACTAGCCATGTGACCTTGGGCAAATCACTTAACCCCAACTGCCCTGCCTTCCACCCAAAAAGAAAAAAAAAAGACTAAGTGGAAAAGCCTCTTGTCATTCAGTCAATTGGTAAGCACTCTTTCTTTGCCTCTTGAAATTCCTCTCTCTCCATATATTATATATACATAATATTAGTAGGACCTCAATAGCAGGGAAAATGATGAAGGATTCCACCATCTTAGCTCAACTACCTGTTGAGTGCTTACAGAAGGACATGTAGATGAGGAATAATAAGGGGGGGAAGAGGGAACGGGAAGAGGGAAGAAGGAAAAGGAAAAAGATGGTTTATATTTATTTTTCAGTGTTTTCTAATCCCTTTCCATGTTGTTCTTTCTCCAAGCCAAAGTAAAACAAATTTCATCTTCAGAAGTACAAGACAACCACATGTGGCTAGACAAGAATTCTTTGTCAAATATTCAGCCATCTTAGTGGAATGAAACTGGTTGTTTTGACCTGGGAGTCCAAAACATACTACAATTTTAGTCACCCTGGAAAGAATAGGACAGGTAAGTGACATGGCCACCCTCACTACACTTGGAAGCAGAAACATTGTCACAGAGTAAATATAAATGTCTAATTTGAAACCAGAGGATGAAAAAAAGATCTGATTTTTTCCAATTCAAATTTTCAGAAAAATCAACAAAATATTAACTTATTTCATAGGCTCAATTTTTCAGTTTCAGAGCTGGAAGGGACTTCAGATCTAACCCCTTTATTTTAGAGAGGAGGAAACTATGGCCCAGAGTAATTAAATCATTTGTCTAAGGTCACAGAAGCACCCCAAGATTTCCCTCGATCAGTTTTATAGAATGCCTCACAGAACTCAGGTTCCACAGAGCTCATCTCCCCAATTCCACCACCATCTCCATCAAGATGGGAATTTCAGAAACTAGCAACCAGTCACTAGTAGAGAAAATATAAAAAGGAAGAGATCAGGATGTCCCACCCCCATTTTCCACTCCTCATCCATAAATAAGGGCTTCCTCCAAATCCCAGTCCACATTTGTAGCAAGTGGAAGCCACCTCTTCCCAGGGAATGAGAAAGCATGCAGCCAGCTAGCTGTTAACAAGTCCTCCACCTCACAGAGGGTCTCTCTGAAGAGCCATTGTGTGAGCAGGTAATTTTATTTGGTGCCATTAACCACTGTTCTTCATTGGATTAAGAGCTCTCTGGCACATCCCATAAATTCACTCCCTGACTGGAAAAACCTCACCCACACAGAACCAGGAGACAAACAAATATGACATCCTGCCTGACTCTAAATAAGTCCCTGAGATTCTAGTCAATTGCACCTTGGTCACAGTGAATCTAAGTAGATTTAAGTGATGGGCTGCTCATGCAATCAGTAAAAAAAATAATAATAGATGCAATAAGAAGACAGACTACAATCCAATAAACTAACAGCCCCAAAGTCAGCCACACCATAATTTGGAAATTGTTCCTTCTTCCCCCCCTTCCTCCCACTCAGTCTATTTCACAGGCTGAAATTGATCCGTCTAATCTCTTATCTGTAGCTATGAAATTGTATTTCCCTCTTAATAGGACTACAAATGTTAGAGATGAATGGTTCAATAGCAGGGAAAGGCTAGAAAATGAAAGGCATACTAAAAGGGGACATTAGATTTATGCACTCATGACCAGAGCAGCTGATACACACCTCAGTGACTGGAATTTCAATCAGTGTCTGCCGCTGTGCTCATCATTGGGACCTGGCCCAGGAGATACTCAAGGACTAGGAAGGCCTTAGGTAGGTTCAGTCCTCAGTCATAGGACTAAGGGTTCATAGATTTAGAGCTGGAAGGGACAATAGAGGCCATCTAACCCAACACTCTTAATTTAGGGATGAGGAAACAGACCTGGAGAAATTAAGTTCCTTACAATCAGAAGAGATTTGAACTCAGGTCCTCTGGCCCTAAGGGTGGTGCAGTGGATAGAGCACAAAGCCTGGAATCAGGAAGACCTGATTTCAAATCTGACCTCAGAAATTAACTAGCTATGTGACCCTGGACAAGTCACTTATCATTGTTTGCTTCAGTTTCCTCATCTGTAAAATAAGCTATAAAATAAAATAAAACCACCCCAGTAACTTTGTCAAGAAAATCACAAACAGGATCATGAAAAATCAGACCAGCTCAATACAAGAAAAACAACAAAACTCTGACTCTAAATCTTTTCACTCTGCCATGATATTTTTCTGACATAAGAAACTGGAAGTGCTGACTATATCATCTCCACTAGGCCTGTTCTGGAGCTCTCTTCTCAGAGTCTTTCCAACCCCTGACTAGACATTCAATTCCCTTGTGCTTTGCTCTGATTTTCCCAAGTGTCTTTGCTTGCAGAATCTCCTCCTCATTCCTCCTCGGATAGATCTCCCTTTTCCAGATCTTTCTCTTCACCACAACTCCATTTCCATCAAAATTCAACTCTTTCTCATTCCATTCTTCCAGAGTCTTAGGACTTGGATGGCTAAACTCCAGTATTGTACTTAAAAAAAAAAACACCTGATATCTCCTCTCTCGTTCTCTACATAGTGGGCCACTCCTTGTAACAAAGAAAAAAAAAAGAAAAAGGATGGAAAAAAGTACAATATTAATACATCCACTAAGCATGGAAATTTTACATTAACATCCATGCCATCTCTCCCCTCCATGTCCCCCACCTCTGCAAGAAACAAAGCAAGGCATATTTGCCCCCTTGTTCTCTAGTGCCAAGTTCAATTTTTATAATTAGATAGCTTTTAGTTTCTCAGTGGTGTTGTTCTCTCCATTGATATTTTTGAAGTCACTGTGTATCATTTTCCTGATGGTGCTTCCTTCACTCAGCATCAGTCTATACATTTTTCTTATCCTTCTTTGAACTCTTTTTTGTTTTTTTTAATTAATTTGTTTGTTTCCTTTTAGCTTACAGGATTCAATTCCACAATTCCTTGAGTTTCACATTTTGTCCCCCTCCCTCCCATGGCGGCATATAGTCAAATATAGGATCTGTAAGTACTTTCACATTATACATTAGTCAGGTTATAAGGACAGATTGCACCAGCTGGAATGAAAAATGGTAAAGAGGACATAAAACCAAATAAGAGAAGGAAAAAGATCAGGTATTTTGCTTCCATGTGGATATAAACTTAGTTCTTTCTAGTTCTTTCTCTGGATGCACATATTTCTCTCCATCATGAGTCTTTTGGGATTGACTTATATCACTGCATTGCTGAGAAGAGTCCAGTCTATCAAAGTTGGTCATCACACATCTTCTTTGGACTCTTTATTTTTTGTTTCTTATACATGGTAACTTTCCATTGTAATAATATCCTACAATCTGCTCAGCCGTTGCCCAGTTGATGGATATCTATTTTATTTCCAGTTGTTTGCTACTATAAAAAAATGACATCAGTATAGAGTGCTGAGCCTGGAGTTAGGAAGACCTGAGAACAAGTCCATGCTCAGACACTTACTAGCTGTGTGACCATGTCACTTAATTTCTGCTTGTCTCAGTTTCCTCAACTCCAGAAATGGGGAAAGAACAGCACCTACATCATAGGCTTGTTTTGAGGATCAAATGAGGTATTTTAAAAGCACTTGGCTCAGTGTCTGGAACATTGCACATGCTATATAAATTCTTATTACCTTCCCTTCCCAGATCACATATTTACATTTTTTTAACTATAGCCTTCAATACTTAACTCAAAGGAATTTCAGATACTAGCAGTCAACCACCCGGAGAAATAATTAGAAAGGAGAGTGTGGGATGGCTGACTTTCATTCCTGAAATCATACCTATGCACCATATTGTATGGATTATTTAGGTCCAAAGAGTATAAAAAGATGGGAAAGGAGGAATAAATTTGAGAAAGCACTCTTTTTTTTTTTGGGGGGGGGTCCTTAGGGAAATGCGTCAGTACTCAAGATAAGCAGGCCATAAACATATTTAACCAAGTCATCAGCACAACACTGTTTCTTACTATCTGGGACCCTTCCCTTCTTTGGGCTTCAGTCTCCTCATCTGCCAACCTCTAAAAGTTCATTCTAGCTCTAACTGTATGACACAGTGATTAACAACTAAAGAAATAACCAATTAATATAAGGCTTTTTCATTTTCCAATGCACTTCACAGATTTTATCTGATTTCATCCTATGAAGGATTTCTGTGAGGTAGATAAAGAAAACATTTTTATCCTGAGCCATATATATATATGAGGCTCAGGATAAAAATGTTTTATATATATACAAATATATATAAAATTAGAGTATGGGATAGAATGATCTCTAAAGTCTCTTTTCACACTAATTTCTATGTTTCCATCTTACAATGAGAAACAAAATTTGTAGGTATTATAGGTTTATATGTCCTGTCTTTCTTCAGTCTCTGGTGCTGGTCCGCCATTCTGTTTTCCTAACCATCTATGTGCTCCAAGGGTCTACCTCTTTTTTCTTCTCTCTTGAAACTCAGTCCCTAAGTGATGATGTCTAATCCCATTCATTTATCACTTTTTTCAAATTATAACAAATATTAATAGCAAGTATTTATATAGAATTTTAGAAGTACTTTACAGATCTTGTCTCATTTAATCCCCACAAAAACCCTTTCATTATAATCCCCATTTTACAAATGAGGAAATTGAGACTCAGAAAGTCTTAGTGACTTGCCTGGAGTCACATAGTATGTGTCTAATATAGGTTTCAAATTCAGCTCTTTCTGACTCTAAGCTCTATTCATTATGCCAAATACTGGTTTGCAGATGACTCCCAATACTCCAATTCAGAGGTGTGCTGGAACCAGCTCAAACTGGCTGGCCAGAGCTGATTGTTAAATTTTCAGTGTGAGCACTTAGGCTTAGGAAATTTACAAACCCTCCAAATTTTTGTGTTGTTGCTAGCCTGAACTTATGAAAATGATGGTAAAAATGTTAATAATACACACTACACCTCAAAGTATATCATGGTTGATTTGTTATTATTATTTCCTGGAGAACTGATTGTTAAACATTTACCAGCAGACCACTGCTCCATTCCCAGGTTATCAACTGCTTGCTGCACATCTTCACATGGAAGTTTCTCCTGGTTCTCAAACTTAACATTTCAGAAATACATCCAATTATAGAATCACAGAATTTTGGCATCAGAAGGGATCACAGCAGCCATCTGGTCCATCCTACTTAAACAAAAATCCTCACTACAACATATTTAAGAAATGGTCATTCAGTTTGCTTGAAGATCTCCAAGGAGAAAGATTTCAAAATCTCTCATAGCAGACCATTCCACTTGGGGACAGCTTTTGACTGTTGAGGTATCCATTTCCATGAAGTCAAAATTGACTTCTATATAATCTCTTCACTCCTTAGTCTTTGTTCTACTTTCTGGCTCAGAGCAGAAGTAATCAATTCATTCTTCTATAATCCTTTCTCCAGTCTAAACCCTTAGTCTTTTCAACATTTCCCTGTATGTATGGCCTCAAAGTTCTTTTCTCTCTTTTCTCACTCATCTTTGAATTATGTTAAAATTTGAGGTAGACATACCATGTATGCCTTCAACCAATTCACTAATAAAAGTACTTAACAACATGAAGTCAAGGCACATATAATAATTACATGTAATTTTTATTTTTTTTCCTCAAATACATTTAAAACCAAAAAAATGACATTTAAAAAAATTTTTGAATTACAAACTCTCTCCCTCCCCTATCCCCATCTAGAGATGGCAAGAAATTTGGTGTAGATTATATGGGTTTAGTCATAAAAATATTTTCCTTATTAGCCATATTGCAAAAGAAAATGAAAAAATCTAGCTACATAAACAATAATAATATTTATGTATTATGATCAGTTATAATAAAGTTTAAAAGCATGCTTCAATCTGCATTCAGACTCTATCAGTTTTTTTACAGATTTAGCTATCCCACTTCTTTCTATTTTCCCACAAAAAAATAACACTGTCAAATGCTTTGCTAAAATTTAGTTAAACTATACCTCCAACTTCTCCTGATCTACCCATCTAGCAACTCTGTCAGAAAACAAAAGATGACTAGGGAGGCATATCCTGTTCTAGTAAGACCATATTGATACTGTTATTGTTGCCTACTTTTCAGATGTTCATTAGCTTTCCCTTTAATATCGTGTTCTTGAATTTTAATGATAATTAAATCAAACTGGCTGACCTATCATTTCAGATTCTATTCTTTTCCATTTATTTTTCATTGGGACAATATTTATGCTTTGTCTAATTCTGGGACATTTCTCTTGGTCTCCAGGATCTTTCAAAGCTTATTGAAAAAGGCTCAAAAAGACTGATCCATTTATACATTTGTATGCATTCCATCTGTGTCCAGTAAATTGCACTCATCAAGGGAAGTTAATTGTTTTCTATTTCCTTGATTCTTTCTAGTATCAACTCCCTATGAGAATTTCCCCATCCCCATCTTTCCCAGTCCAAAAAAGATTCTGACAAAGAAAACAAACACAAAAGGAACTTTGCCTTATCCCAATGTCCATGAGTCCAGAGTTACCGAGGATTATGCAAACTCCATAGTCAATCAGGTGCAACTACCTAACAATGAGTTAATAAATGAGGACGGGTCAGCCTGTTCTGTAGGACTGCAAAGACCAACCTCCAGCAAGCCAGAAAACAAGGCCTAGCCTCTGTGAGAAATCATACCTCAGAAAAAAAGGAAAACATTTATGTAAGTGATCCCGTGACTTATTGGTCCTATGTTGGACTCATTATGGAAGCCCCTGTCAGGCAACAGAATGGTTACCATTTTGAAATATAGGCTGTTGATGTTTCATCTCCTTTGTTTCCTGGCTGTTTCTTATTCCTCTTTGTTGCTTTGTAAGCTACACAGAGAGGTCTCCTAAGATAAAGGAATCCTGGGTGAGCCGGGTAGAAGAACGTCCCTATTGAGTTTGGCATCTCACAAAAGCCATTATTTATGACTATTTCTACAGAGAACAATCAAGGTCCTTCCCCCCAAAAAAACTGTTCATTTTTCTGAAAGTATAAGCTGTAAGATGTGAAGTAAGAACATGAGAAAAGTCTAATGTGTGAGGTTGGAGCAGAGGTGTCAGATTCTCCATAACTGGGAAATATTTAATAGGATTCATAAAAAGACAACAGAGATACATTTAATTTGTAATCTTCTAAGTCAATATTTGGCTTCAGGGATCTATTTCTATTTCAGTTTGACATCACTGGGTGGGAGCCAGGTTGTGAAGGGACTTAAAAGCCAAAGTCAAGAATCAGGAGCCAGTGAAAGTTTCAAGAGAGAAGAACAGCATGATTATGTAACCTCTATCTGTCCCTGCAGAGATTATGGTTGGCTGGTTGGCAAGCATTTGATTCTCACTCTTCTCAGTGAAAAAATGGGAAGAAATAGAATCCACTCAGATCACATGTATCTCTGTCCACTAGAGACTGACTCTGAATGAAGCCTTCCTTTCTGGATACCTCTCACTCCTCTGATTTCTAGCCTACTGGAGGTGAGTCTTCTGTCAAAGATGTGTCTCTCCTCCCAGTCCCTTCAGTTCTCTCCTAAAGTATGTGAGTAATGGAGATTTTTGTTGGCCATTTTCATCAATAGAAACATTCATTCCCAGGAGCATTGGTTCCAAATCCACATAGAAGTCTTTCTTCATTCTTTGGGGAGCTTAGAGTATTAAACATAATGCACAAAATATGTGGACATAACTCCTCCACCTCCAGGTTAAAGAAGGGGTTTCTCTCCTTTAACCACTGACCAGAGGCTGGGATTTATGCCCTAAACTAAAATAAAAATTTAAACAATTGGTCTTCTTCATATTTAGAACAATAAGAGTTTACTCTTTATTTCTACTCTCAAACTAAAAGTAAAATGGATACTCTCCCCAAAATGTTTTCCTTGGTTTTAAGTAGCTAGGTGGAGTTGTGGATAGAGAATCTGGCTTGGAGCCAGCTAGACCTCGGTTCAGATCTGAATCAGACACCTACTAGCTATGTCCATCTGAGGAAGTCACTTAGCCACTTTCTGCCTCAGTTTTCTCATCTGTGAAATGGGAATAGTAATAGCACTTGACCAGGAATTAAGGTTCAGTTTTGTATAAGGATCATATGAGATTCGATGTGTAAAGCACTTTGTATACCCTAAAGTGCTATGTAAATGATAATTTTTTTTTTATTTTTTGCTTTTTGGAGGGGGGAGGATAGGGCAATTGGGGTTGAGTGACTTGCCCAAGGTCACAGGCTAGTTTTTATTTTTGTGTTAAGTGTCTGAGGCCAGATCCGAACCCAGGTTCTCCTGACTCCATGGCCGGTGCTCTACTCACTGCACCACCTGGCTGCCCCTAATTGTTGTTCTTATATAAAACAGGATCCAAATAGCTAAACAGTTAAGCCTTAAGAAATAAAAAAGGAACAAATCATAACAGGCACCTCTTAGCCAACAAGCAAAGAGAAAGGACATTCGAGAGATAAACCTTTGTAGATTTTCCTCATGATTCACATAGAATGGAGGACTTGGTTGCCATCCCATAATTTCAATTATAACTCTCTATGACCCAATTTGGGGTTTTCTTGGCAAAGATCCTTGAGTGGTTTGCCATTTCCTTTTCCAACTCATTTTACAGATGAGGAAAACTGAGGCAAACAGGTTAAGTGACTTGCCCAGGGTCATAAACAACAAGTGAGTGTCTGAGGACAGGTTTGAACTCAAGAAGACGTGTCCTCTTGACTTCAGGCCTGGAGCTCTGTGAACTATGGCGCCACCCAGCTGTCCAAACACCTTCCAGCAAACATCATCAGCCTTCCTTGTCCTGAAGCATAAGGCTAGAATGTATGTCTACCTTAATCCCAAATCCTGAGAGCACTGGCATCCTTGCTACTCTTAAGTCATTATTCTGATCCCCAGGTCTGCTCTCCAGGTGCTAGAGACAAAACCAGAAACCACCTTTGCCCGGGGTGCTCAGAACACTCTCCCTACTGCTGCTGCCATGGTGCCACTTTGGTAGACACTGCCCTTACCTCCAACTCTCTTCTTGTTTAAGCTATTCATAGATTTAGGCTATCACAGACACTTTGGTCTAAGTCTCTTAATTGCTTCTTAACTAGGAAGGTGAATAATATCCGTGTCCCGGGATTCTCAGCATGGGTTTAAATGAGTCTCCATCACTACCTTCCAGGTATAGAGAGGAGGGTCAGATATCTTGAGAGTAGGATTTCTTAATCTGTTTGTGTGCATGCACATACATGCACTATGTACACACTCCTATGGACAGAGTCTGGGAAAGTCTATGAATCTCTTTATACCTACAAATGCATACAATGTAATATATAGGTTCACAAAAGAAACCAATTGTATTGAAGTAGAGCTATCAATACACACACATACACACACACATATATATATACAAATGTATATATGTGTGTTATATGCATATATGTATATGTGTATATATATGTATATGTGTGTGTCTGTGTGTGTGTTTACGTATGTATAATTTATGGGGGATAGCTAGCTTGTGCAGTGGATAGAGCACCAACTGTGGAGTTAGGAGTACTTGAGTTCAAATCAGGCCTCAGATACTTACTGACTATGTGACCCTACACAAGTCACTTGACCCTAATTGCCTCAAAAAATAAAAATAAAAAGCCTGTGAATTCCTAGGTAAAGAACCCTTGTTCAAGGAGACCCAGATACTTAATTACAAAATGTAAATATACTAGGAAGATTGCAAGGACAGCAGTCAGGAGAATGGGTTGGGAAAAAAAAAAAAAAAATATATATATATATATATATATATATATATATATATATATATATATATATACCCCACCACACTCCCTACAGAAGCAAAATAGGAAACTTGAGACCTGTAAGAAAAAATGGCAGAATGGACCAAGTTGTCAATTCCACAACAATAACACTAACTATTCTCCTCTCAACTCCATTGTGAGGTAGGTAGAACACAGGTTATGAAAATGAACCTTAGAAAGTCTGACTGACTCTAGTTTCTAGAATTCAGAAATTAAAGCTGACAGGCTTTGCAAACAACATTACCTCCTTCTTTAGCTGCTTGTACAAAATGTATATCATTGGTCCCTTACAGTCACAAAACCAGCAAATATTTCTGAAGTAGGTTTCCTGGTTCCCCAGCCAGTACGTTACCTGCTAAGCAAAACTATCTCATTAAAAATAATAAAAACATGGTCAGCTCTTTCTTCATTACAAAGGCCAACTGGACAACTGGATATCTACTGAGAAACACAGAGGAGGCTCCTGTCAGTGGCTATGGCCCTACCCTGAATTCTAGGCTGCTTTCCACTACCTTGGTGTATATTTCCCATGCAGATCTGATTCACAGGAAGAACGAAGCTACAGTCTGGCATATCCCTCATTACCAGTTCATGGGTCTCTCCTGTAGGCTTAGGGAAGAACGTGATGACAGTTTATAAGCATGTCTTGCTAATTCAGAAAGTCTATGAGTAGGTGGAATCAAAGTATTCTAGAATTTTGTAGATAGAAAGGGCCTTTGCCTTTGTCTCATCCAAATCTCTCATTTTACAGATGATGCTAATAAGAAGCATGGAAATGGTCCAGTCATTCAATTCAGCTCAATAAGCAGCATCTAAGTATTTACTGTATGCCATGCACTCTGCTGGGAGCTGGTAATACAGAAATTAAAAGGGAAATTGTCTCTACCCTCAAAAAGTTTACATTCTACTGGGGATGGGGGAGGCAGAGTGTGCACATAGATAAGTAGAGAAAGAGGAAGAAATAAAAGAGAGAGAGACAGAGAGACAGAGACAGACAGACAGAGACAAAGATAGAGACAGACAGAGACAGAGAGACAGAAACAAAGATAGAGACAGAGAGACAGAGAAGCAGAGACAGAGACAGAGAGACAAAGCTAGAGACAGAGAGACAGGGACAAAGATAGAGACAGAGAGAGGGGGG
>NW_027187400.1:30820852-30854648 GCF_028583685.1 Petaurus breviceps papuanus | reverse complement strand
GATGGATAGTGGGAAATATCTACCATAGGTGGGGGCATCTTCACTCTATCTTGAAGGAAGCTAGAAATATTCAAAGGTAAAGATAAAGAGGGAATGTCTTCTAGTCCATGGGAATGGATTTGCAAAGACATGGGGGCAGGGTATGGAGTGGCAATCAGGGGAAAGAGAAGTCCACCTTTTATGAATAACTTTAAGATATGGAAGTGACTATGGGATGCAATGCTGGGTCCTTAACCTGGGGTCTGTGTACTGTTTCCAAGGGGTCTGTGGATAAATTTCAGGAGGTTAGTGAACTGGAAACTTTTAACTTGTTGATAACTATATTTCAGTATAATTGACTTCCTTTTGAAATCTGTGAATTTTATTTTATGCATTTAAAGACAGTCGTTTGAGAAGAGGTCCATAGGCTTCACCTGACTGATGCACAAAAATGGTTTAGTGTTTTGGAGCTGCAAAGATCATCAAAGGTCATCTAGTACAATCCCCCTAATTGTACAGATGGCATAACTAAAACCCATCAAGGTTACATGAGTTGCCCACATTCATATAGGTAGTAAGAATCCAAAGCAGAATCTGAACTCAGGTTCCCTGATCCCATCATACCACACTGTTTTGTGTGTAGTAGATGCTTAAAATGCTTCTTGAATTGAAGTTAATTGTGCAGTAGGTCAAGTCAGGTGACTTCTATCCTTTTAGAGTAGTGGCTCTGAGCAGCTGGAGACGACAGCAGTGTGGCGTGTGCAGGAGCTGGTGTGAGCATATCAAGACTGATTCCCCGTCACACCAGGTTAGAGATGTCCCTTCCAGCCCATCAGCCATTTATGCTATCTCAGTCAGGCCAATTAGAGTCTATGGAGAGATTAAGTAAACCCACCCATCTTGGCGAGGGCCGGACAGTGTCTTTATTAACCTGCTTCCTATCTGCAATGGAGGAGAAAAATGACGCAGGACCCGGTCAGGGAGTTGAATGATTTCAAAGAGCAAAAGATAACGAGAGAACAATGATTCCCTTACACAAGAGCAGGAGAGAGGGAGAATTTCCCATTGGCTACTTGATAATGAGGAGTCAGATCCTATCAGCATAAAAAATAGTCCCACCAAAGTCAGAAATGTGGAGGTAACTGTGGCAAAGTCTGCAGGGCCCTGAATCTGGAATAGATGAAGCCTGCGGAACAGGAAGAAGCCCACAGACTTCATTCAGACTGGGATCAATGGCGTTCTATGCTGAGAAAACCCATGGTAGCAGCAGAAGAGATACCATTTTATCATTTCACTATTAATAGATATACCAAGATGTTTAGTGCCCTGACTGAATCACAGAAAGGCAGCTTAGGGTACTGGATAAAGAGATGATCTCATAATCAGGAAGACTTTCCTCTTATTCATTATTATAAAATCTGTGTGACTATGGGCAAGTCATTTACTCTGTCTTTCCCCAAGCAGATGTCTAAGACTAGAAATGGAGGAATCATTACCACTTGGCTTTGGGAAAAGGGATTTCAGCAGGTCATAGATTTAAAGTTGGAAAGGACCTCAGAGGTAAGATAGTCCAATCTTCCCATGTTACAGGTGAGAAACCTGAGATCTTGAAAGGTTAAATGATTTACCCAACGTCACACAGTTAGTGAATGACAGATGTAGGATTAAACACAGATCCTTTGACACAAAATTCAGAACCCATCTGAATATACCACATTGACTCCCCTTACCTGAAAGGCCCCATACCAATGAAATCACAATTCTAGTCTGTTATTTTTCAGTCATGTCTGACTCTTTGTGACCCCATTTGGAGTTTTCTTGGCAAACGGACTGCAGTGGTTTGCCACTTCCTTCTCAGGATTAGAAAACTGAGGCAAGTGGGATTAAGTGACATGCCCAGGGTCACATGGCTAATAACTGTCTGAGGTTGGATTTGAACTTAGGTCTTCCTGACTCTAGGCCTCAAACTCTATCCATTGCACCACTTAGTTCCAGTCTAAAAATTCCCTATTTAAATAGAATATATAAATATGTATATATACACAATTTATTTTTATATTATTGATATAGCAATATATACATTTATTTATTAATATATCACGTGTGATATATTAATAAATATATCCAATTCACTTCCAAATCACAACTTTACAAATTGGCCAATGGCCCTTCCAGGTACTGAGGTCATTTCCAAAATGCCCCCTGCCTCCACACCCCTCTCAAAATAATGTTTTTCTCTCCTGCAAAAGATTGGGTCGAGTTTAAGGCCTTTAGAAAACACTGAACCCTGACAGGACTGTCCATTGTTTCTTGGCTAAGCCCTTGTCCCTTTCCCAGGTTCCAGAGGGTGTTTTTGGCCCCTCTAAAGAAGATAAAAGTTCACTGCCTGTTTAGGAGGCATTTGGTATGCAGAAGAGCAGAATCTGCCTCTCATTACCAAGGGATAAACAGTGCTTCTGCAGAACAGGACACTGAGGGATGAAAGAAAAGCTTTGTGTTGTCACAGAGATAAAAGGCCCACTTTCTATATAGAAAGAGCACTCTGGGCAATGAAGTGCCTTCCATTGTGTGGGGCATATTAAAATGCAGATAACCGTTTTGGTGGCTGGTGGGGGGGAGGTACCAGGCTCCCTGAGCTCCCAAGACTGGTGTCATGGAGGACCAGGAGGGGGTGCCTGCTGGTAGAAGGTCCTCTACCCAAGCATCCTCATTGTCTGGGGAGCTGATCAGAGGTGAGGGTGCCTGTCTGATGGGGTGGGCAGGGCCAGAAACTCTCACAAGGTCCACCAAGGACCCAAGTCCAAACGGAGGCAAGCTGCCTCTAGTAGTCAAAAGGTTCTAGATGTCTCACAGAGACAAGAGTGAAGCTTCAAAAGTTTTTCATGAGTTTTGTTGTTCAATTGTTTTGGTCCTGTCCAAGTCTCCAGCATCCTATTTATGGTTTTCTTGGCAAAAATTCTAGAGCAGTTGGCCATTTCCTCCTTCGGCTCATTTGACAGCTGAGGAAATTAAGGGTTAATCAAGTGACTGGCCCAGGGTCACACAGCTAGTAAGTGTCTGAGGCTAGATTTGAACTCAAGAAGATGAGGCTTCCAGACTTCAGGCCCAGAACTCAATCCACTGTGCCACCTAGCAAAAACTGACTTTCTTATTATATCATTTTCAGAACCTTTCATTTTCAACATCTATATCTTTGCATATGTTCTGCCTCCTACATGGCATGAACTCTGTCTTCACCTCTCTTTGAGAATCCCTATCTTCCTTCAAGGCTTGTCTTAGGGGCCACCTCCTACAGGAAACCTTCCCTGATTTCTCTTCAGTTTTAGTGTGCTCTCACTCCTCAAAATACATTATTATAGCAGCCCTCCCCCAGAAGACTGGAAGCTTTTCAGTGTCAAAGATTGCTTTGATTTGTTTTCTGTTGTTTTATTACTCCTCCCAAAGCCTTGTTGGCTTGAGTGTGTTTATAAGACACAAACCTTGGTGTAGGAGAATCAGAAGCATCTGATAAAAGCAGATAGTATGAAGACTGAGAGGGGGCCTTAGAGATGAAGTGCTCTGAACCCTTCCCTCTTTTTACAGAGGAGGAAACTGAGGCCCAGAGAGGGGAAGTAGCTCATGCAGGTAGTAAGAGGCAAAGGTAGAATCTATCTTGAGGGACTCTGTCACCCCCCAGAGCCTCTCTGTCTCCATCCAAAGACCTTGCCTTCACACTAAGAAAATGAGAGGAGACCTTTAGGCTAAATTATTTTTTTTTCAGAATATGCAATCTGGGATGCCGTCCAAAAGAGAAACAGAGAGATAGCAACAGAGAGACACAGAGACAGATGCAGAAGCAGAGATAGTGAGAGACAGAAAGAGAGAGAAGAAAGAGGAAAGGAGGGAGGGAGAGACAGAGAGAGCTCTATAAGTGAGCAGCAGTCTGAGACTTCAAAAGAAAAAAAGACAAATATAGAATCAGCGGGGCAGTGGATGCCCAGTATCTATCACCCATTAGATAACTCACTGAACCAAAACGTGTTTGCACTCACTCTGCTGTAGCCGCTCTCTGCTTTGCCAAGTCTATTGGCCGGGATGTTGATTGGTCGTTCCCCTTCAGTGTCCCTGTGTGGAGAAGAAGACTGGGGAAGCAGCCATGAAAAACATTATGGAATTCTTCCTCTGAAATCTATGGAAGTCAGAGTCGCCTCCTGGCTGCCAATCGGTCACCAGCTTTATCTTCAGCTGGGCTGTCTGGTGAGGGAGGAATGCAGCAGGAGGTGATTCCTTGATCATTAGTACAGATGCTTGCTACCATGCTCTCCTGAAATTAGGATAATTGTGTATTATATTGTAGATTATTATATCATACCATATAAGATAATATAATGATAATGTGGGGTCAAAGGATTCTCGAAGCATAGATACAGCATATTAAAAGATGCCAAAATCATCAGGTCTGACTCCGTCACTTACATCATCACCTGGTTAGTTGCATGCCTTCAGTGGGACCCTGAACCAGGCCTTCCTGCCTCCCAAATCAAGTGTCCCATGCACCACCACAAATACCACCACCAAAAACCATTTTTATATCACAAAAGCACTGGTGGCTGTAATTATTTCCCTTATTCCAAGGATAAGGAAACTGAGACTTCCAGAGGTTAAGGGACTTGTCCAGCTAACCAAGTGTAATGTAATACCAAGCAAAGGCAACTTCCCAGGTTCAAAATACCAGCATAGGTGCTCTCTATTTTATTCAGTAACAAACCAAGAACAGAGAAGATCGAAACATGACATCATTCCAAATACAGCATTTACTAAGTGTGATTAAATAATCTCCAAGTACTACCCCACCCCAGGACCTTCCAATCATTCAATCAATTACAAAGTCTCTGTTCTAAATACTTCTCCACCCCTAGGCTATACCTTAATTAAGTCCACCACAAAGCCCCTTTTCTCAAATGGAGATTAGTTTCCAAACATAAGGTCAAAAGTTCCCCACCCCTGGATCACAATTGAATCTACCCCAGAGTTACATCAAGTTTAAACACAGCACTTAATACCCAAATGGAGGTCTTTTCTTCATCTTGACACGAGGCAAGTTCTCAGCAATCTTAGTTCCTGGGGAGACAAGGCTTAGCAAAGCCACAAGATACATTGCCAGTCCCTTCATGAATTTATCCTCTGTCTGTAGAACAGTCCTAGAACCCCTGAACACATTAGCAAAGCCCTCTCCCAGGATTTCTGTAAACATACAACAAGAAAATCCTTCTTCAGGGCTTCTGAACCAACAGAAAGGCTCCCAGACCCCTGCAACAACAGCACTGTCCCTCACCAGTGGACAGTATTCACTCTGTCTGCAGGACAGTCTCCAGACCCCTGCAACAACAGCACTGTCCCTCACCAGTGGACAGTATTCACTCTCTGTCTGCAGGACAGTCGCAGGCCTTCTTAGCGAACAGCCAGGTTCCAGGACTTCTTCAACAAAAGGATAGTCTTTCACCAGTAGACAAATCTGGCAAAATAACATCAAAACAGACAGACAAAGTACCAGCAAAACAGCCATGTCTCCTCAGTCCTTGGCAGCTCAGGGGGCAGGTCTCAAAAGTCCAGGGCAATTCAAAGCGGCCACCAGCAATTCTCTTAGTCTCTCTCTCCACGAGGTGCTGCTACCAAAAAGATCTTCCGCCTCTCTCTAGTGTCTCTCCAAATCTACCTCACCAGCTCCTCCCAGTTTAGGACTTTCTTTTCACATCAACAAGCCCATCCCACAGGTGGGATTAACAAACTCTGGGTTTTAATACAATCAATTTGAAAACCAAGCCAATACAGGGGAATCTTTAATTGCCATTACTATCACACCAAGGCAGGTCAGGTCAATAAGAATTTATTAAGTGATATGCCAGGCACAGCACTAAGAACCAGGGATGGAAATACAATGGAAAAAGAAAGCCAATCATGGACCACAAGGCCCTGAGTTGTGATTTGATCATAGGATCAAACAGAATTGTAGTAGGGTCTGTGTAGGGTCAGTGCAGACTTTCTGCTAGTCTCTCCTACCATTTATTTCTGAGAAATCTGGTTATTCCCTTGCCATTGGCAATCCTTCATAACTAGATCAGGAGCTCCTTGAGGGTACAGACAAATATTATTCATCTCTATATCTCTGATCCCCAAAGGCCTATATAGCTTTATTCATGAAAAAGAGCTGAAAATATTAATTGAATAAATGAAAGATCAAATGCACTGCATAGAACAACATAAACTTTTAGCGCAATGTAAGCTCCTCAAGGGCTTGGCTTTCTAGGCTCCTCTACATGCCTTAAAGTGAAGGTCATTCTTCCCCCAAGTTTCTGTCTGCCCCTAATGGTAGGGTCATAGATGGAGAACTGAACGAGACCTTAACTTTCTCCAGCACTCTCATTTTACAGATGAGTAAATGGACACCCAGATATGTGAAGTGATTTGCTCAGTGTCACATGGGATTTCAAGATCAGTCCTCTAGTCAATACCCCCCTGAAGCCTCAGATTTCTCTGAGCCCTTATTTAAAATGGTAGCAATTAGAGCATCATCAGGATTAGAAAAACAAAGACAACTTGGCATATGGGACTGGGGGCCTCTAAGGCATACTGACTATGGTCCCTGGGGACTCAGTTCATCTGTCAGTTTCCTCAGTCTGCACTAGTGGAGAAAATTTCCATGCCAAGATTTCCTATCCTAATGAAATCATGATAAGAGTAACAATGATGATGAATTGTTCTTGGAGAATTTTTAATTTTCCCACTGCTAACTTCTTAAGTCCTAACTCCACTCAAAGGGAAGAACAATGGGAATAGACAGAACTTATAAATAAGCACAAAAAAAGGCTCTTAATGTGTTGTGTATGTGCATGTATCTCTGCATAGATTCAAAGGGCTCAAGACAATACACACACTTCCATGAAGGAGACGTGTATTCCTCTATTAGAATGTAAGCTTCTTGAAGGCAAGAATGGTTTCATTTTCACGTTTGATCTTTAGTTCCTCGTACAATATCTGGTACATAAATTAATGCTTGCTGAGGGCACGATTGATTGATAGCTCTGTGTACGTGCTATTTTTCCTAGTAGAATGTATTCTTCTTGAAAACAAGGACAGTTTCATTGTTGTGTTTGCATAGCAAAAGCTTGGCTCAATGCCTGGCACATAGCGAAAGCTTACTGGCTTGGATTCCATTGAATTGATGCTATCCAGACAACCTTTTACTGAAAAAGACAGACTGAGCATCTTCCTTGTTTTAAAATGTTTTTAGAAAATGTCAAGAAAGCTTTGAGTTTATTTGAGTCCCATTCTTTCCAAAAATCTGGCTTCCTCTCAGTAGCAAACTAAGGAAGACACTTTCTCCTTTTCAGGGCAAGAGAGGACCACAATCATGTCTTACAGCAGCAATGTATCTAGGGCCACACCCCAATGTCCACCCACTCCCCCTCTATCTACAAGAGAAGCATTCCGAACTATTCAAACCAACACTTCGAAAGTGGGTTCATAGTAATACAAATATCTAATTGCCTCTGACTTGAACAAAGTAGAATAAAAATGAGCCTATTAAAAGTTCCTTATAAGACCTTCAGGCTTTAAGAATTTTGCTGGTCTAGCTTTGAAATGCATTTGGGCAAGCCCCATTTATCCAATCACAGACAGGCTCTAATGAATTCATTTCCCTGAATACTCAACTTACTTCTTGGATAAAGATCGAGGCACTGGGGAAATTTGCGACCAAAATGAATCATGAAAATAAATGAGAGAGAGTCATATTCCTCGTTTTTTAAAGTTTGGTCTTATCAGGAAATTCAACCAATATTTATTAAATCCCCACTATAAACAATGAACTCTATTGGACCTGGAGATATCTGGAAGAATAAAACCTAGAGGAATAAAATCTAACATATGTACCTGCCCTCTAGGAGCTTACCGTCGACTGAGGAGCTTACATGGTTCTATTCAATTGTTTTTCATGTATGCAACTAAGATTTTTTTTAGTCCTCTTTTATGACTATATTTGTATAGGCCTTTGGGGATCAAAGATATAGAGATGATTAATATTTGTCTCTGTCCTCAAAGGGCTCATATCTAGTTAATAGAGACACAATGCCAACATTCACGTCAAAAGTTAAATAGAAGAACATGAAAAATACAAGTGATATTACACATCAAACAAAGTTGACTCCAAGTAGAGAAACAATGTGGTGTTCTGGATAAATCCTGGCCTCTGGAGTAAGGTGAGCTAGGGATGACCCTAGGATAGGAGGGTTCTTAACGCTCATTAAGCATGAGTCATTTGAACTATCTGAGCCTCAGTTTTCTCTTCTGTCAAATGGGGATCCTAATATTTATGCTACTGAGAGACAGTTAGAATAGATTCTAGAAAGCTGCATTTGAAGTCTGGAAGTCTTTAGCTTAAATTAATCCTTCCTTGGACACCTATAATTAGTGACTCTAGATAAAGCACTTAACCTTTCACTCTGTTTCTTCATCTGTCAAATAAAGATGATAATAATAATAATAGCAGCTACTTTCATTGTTGGTTTTTAGCCATGTCCAAATCTCTGTGACCCATTTTGGGCATTTCTTGGCAAAGATACTGGAGTGATTTTGCCATTTCCTTCTCCAGCTCATTTTAGAGATGAGGAAATGGAGGCAAACATGGTGAAGTGACTTACCCAGGGTTACAAAGCTAGCAAGTGTCTGAAACCAGATTTAAACTAAGGTCTTCCTAATTCTAGGCCTGATGCTTTATCCACTATGGTACCTCGCTTCACAGGGATCTAATCAATTAATGTAGGCAAAGCCCCTCACAACTTAAAGTGCAATGTTAAAATTACTGCTGCCATCATTGTTCCCCCCTCGCCCCTTGTAATAATGGTGCTGCTGCTGTCAGTATGTACTCTCTTCCTTCAAGAAGCAGCCCAAGCACTACCTTCTCAAAGACACATTTCCTGAATCCTGCAAATCCTAGTGCCCTCCCTCCTTCCAGATTATCTTGTAGGCAACTACTTTTTATTTATTTGTATTTCTGAACTGAACAAACATTCACTAAGGAACAACTATGTGCCAGAAACTACAATTAATTTTTTAAAAATCTCTGCCCTCAAAGAGCTTACAGTCTAAAGGGAGAGATAACGCATAAAAGGAGATAGGAAAGTCTGGAGTGGGGCTGGGGGGTGGGAGAGAAGCCAGGAGGGATCTTTTTCTATGGAGTTAAAACCAGGTAGAGCAACAGATGCAAAGCTGAGTGAGCTGAGAGTCCAGTTTCTGCCAATACAGGCAGGCATTGGGAGGAGTTTGACACTGCTCCTCCAGTCCTCTTACCAGAGGTAAGATGAGGCTGAGGGGGGTGGTGTCAATCAAGGCTAGAATTAGCAGAATGGTAGGGTTATATGTGTATACACATGTGCATATGTACATATATGTGTGTATATTATAAATATATATTATACATAATAGCGTCAGGTGGTGCAAAGGATAGAGGGCTGGGCAAGCCACTTAACCTCTGTTTGCCTCAGTTTCCTCAATTGTAAAATGGAGAAGATAATAGCACCTATCTCCTATGGTAGTTGTGAGAATCAAATGAGATAATATTAACTTGGCACAATGTCTGGTGGATAGTAGATGATTTATAATATTAGTTGTTTTTATTATTATTAATTACTTGTTTTTGGATCTACATTCAGAAAGACCTGAGTTTAAATCATGCTTCAAACACTTATTATGTTTGTGACCCTGGACAAGTCACTTAATAATTATCTGCCTCAGTTACCCCATCTTTAACTTGAGGATAATAATGGCACCTACCTCAAAGAGTTGTTGTGAAGATAAAATGAGATAATATGTATAAAGATCTCTGCAAAACTTGAAATGCCAACTAAATGCTAGTTATGACTGTTATTTGTATTGTTAACACTTATACATCTACTTTTGGTACCTTCTGTTATGTTGTAAGCTCCTAGAGAATTATAGGGATTGTGTCATTTTATGTACTTGTGTCCTCACCCCACGTCCAGCCCTTTGTATTTTGTAGACACAATAAATACTTACTATTGACGGTTGTTACTATTATTTCTCCAACGATGTAAGTCAGGACTAGAAGGTCCCAATCCTAATTAAACAACAGATATAGCTCCTATCTTAATCTGATCATTAAGATTATAATTTGTAAAGGTTTTATAGATGGAAAGTTTTGAAAGATTTTAGAAAACAAAATATCCATACATGTATGAGGATTAAAGTCTCTTTTGGTGATTTCCTATAAATGTACAAAAGACCTCACAAGAAGTTCTGGGAATGGGAAAAGGTTTTTCTTACCATGAAGTTATCAATAACCCTCAAGTTTTCACTTAAATAGATGGAAAAATGATGGACTAAATGGAAATTTGCTTCTTCCCAGCAGATGAGAAAGCATGATATAAGGAGTAGTGTGATATCGTAACACAAAAACTAGAGTTCAAATTTCATCTTTTTGTCTTATTACCTGTGACTTTAGGGAAATCATTTACTTCTCTTAGCCCCAGTTTCCTCATCTGTAAAGTAAGAGGTTTCAGTGATGGTGGTGGTGCTAAGAGGGGCAGTAGTAATAATTATAAGCACTCAGGATTGTTGAGAGCAAGAGTCTTTTCTAGACTTCAATGGGCGAGAGAAATGAGAGGCAGTTTTATACTTGTCCCATATGTTGCCCTAACGATAATTACTATGACTTCAGTGGTGGAAGAGATAATTAGGGACTGAAGTGAGCAGTCGAGTGTTCTTGGAGGACAGGACAGGGGAAGACAAAGTTGACCCTGAACCTAGAGCCTTAGGCTTGCTGGTGCTTCCAACAGAAGACCCACAGCAAACATCCCAGGAAGCAACCCTAGAGGGAGGAAGGTGGAGGTGGCAGGTGCTGCTCTTGCAGGGAGATGTAGCTGTGGCTGTTGAAGGCCCAGAAATAAGGTTCTTGCCACCAAAGTCTTTGGCATTGCCAAAAGATTTACTGTTAGAAAATGATAGGATTTTATCAGTGGAAATGATAATACCAAGGAGGCACTGGCATCTGCTTTGCCAGTACACCCTGCCTCAGGGCCTTTACATTTGACTTGTAGTGAAAAATTGCCATGTGTTATCTAGCTTTCTGCTCCATTAAGATCTATGAGTTCATTGAGTGCAGAGACTGCCTTACTTATCCTGAGTGCTTTGCACACATACACATAGTAAGTACTCAATATTTTTTATTCCTTTGTTCTTTTATCAAGTCAGACTTTAACACTTGTCCATAATATATTCTTTCCAATGTAACAGCACACTTAAATTTGTGAAGGTCAACATTTTCTTTGGGCTGCTTGGAAGGAGTAAGGTCCAGCTAATAGCTGTGATCTTCTAAAATTAAGTGATCCTATAGATAATTAACAGATTGATGTTTCAGTAGATCCATGATTTCACGAATGAGAATGATATTATATTACATATATATATAGTAAGAGAGGAGAGAAAAAGAGAGAGTAGTGGAGAGAGGGAAAGAAATGAGAAGAGAAGAGAAGAGAAGAGAAGAGAAGAGAAGAGAAGAGAAGAGAAGAGAAGAGAAGAGAAGAGAAGAGAAGAGAAGAGAAGAGAAGAGAAGAGAAGAGAAGAGAAGAGAAGAGAAGAGGGCAGGAGGGAAGAGGGCAGAGAATGAAAGCAGGGGACAGGACAAGGGACAGAATGAGATAGAATGAGAATAATAAAAGAGAAAAAACAGACAGATGGACAGATAGTAAGAAATAAAGTTAGATGATGAGTAGATTGATTGATATGTGATGAGATGAGATGAAATGAAATGAGATGAGATGACAGAATGATGAATGCTAGTTCAATGCATCGCCTCGGTCCAGAACACAGCCCCTCCATACTTTTTCGTCACTGGCAATTCTTGTCCATGTCACAGAACTTTAAGATCCAATTTGAAAAGAGGGCATCAAGTCTAATGCCCTCACTTTACAGATGAGGAAACTGAGACCTTGAGATTTATGTGACCTTCCCACTTGGATTACTCAGGTAGCAAATCATAGAGACAGGATTTAACGCCTCAGTCTCTCACTACTTCCACTCTGTCTCTCTCCTCACTGAAGTCCTCAGTAGAAGGGCTATAGAAAATTCTGTAAACTTCCCCCTGGCAGCTAAGTGGATTTTGGAGAATGGAAGTGTTGTTGTAAGTATCAAATGAGATAATACTAATAAAAAGCTCATCACAGTGTCTGGTATATAGTAGGTGCTTAATAAATGCTGTTATCCTTGTATTTCTTTGAATATATTTCTAGCATAGCTTTTGGTTATCTGTCATACCCCAATTTCACCATATCAATGTACTTTCCCCATTAGAACCAAAGGTGCTTGAAAATAGGGATTATTTCATTTCTGTCTCATATCCCTAGTGTCAGGCACAGTCCTAATCAGTTATCAGTGCCTCTAATAAAGCCTTGTTGAACATTTAAATGATTCCCAGCGATTCATCCTCTTCTGTGTCACTCCTTGTCCAGGAGCTCATCATGGTAAATATCCTGCATCCTACTTATTCCCACAATGCAGCTCTCCTTTGACCTTTGGGACACCGACAACATTGATTCTTCAAAGACTGAGGCATCCCAAGATTGGCTGTCAATCACTGGGAGAAGAGGTGTGCAGAAAAAATGAGGTTTTCATTCCAGGGAACAGCTTGGGACAAACAGCTCATAATGACTGTGTAAGGATAAATATTTGTGCAAATAAGGTTTGTAATCTCAAGATAAGGATGGAGCATTGGAGCATACTCCATGCCTAAGGTGCAGGCACCACTTAGTGGCCAAAAATTGGACTCTGTTCATGGGAAAGGATGTTACACAATCCGGAATAGATTCAGCTGCTTTTAAAACATGCTATTTGGTATAATGCCACAATTCCAGAAATCGACATTTCAGTAATAAATAGGGCCTGACATATAACTCTATCTATCATGTCCACAGATTCATCTCCATTTTTTAAAACTCTCCAACATCTTCATTAGACATATTCTGCTCAGCTTGTGGTCTGTGAAATCTTGATATTACAGATAAATGTACTGCCTTTTTATGCATCTACCCGAAAACAGGGCTCTTTTTTTTATGATTGGGATAAAATGGAATTTATAGTGTAGGCAAAATATTTCTTTCAAATAGTCTTACTCCTCATCTACAAAGTGCCGAGCTTACAAGCCTACACCATTAAGTTCTAGGAAATAGCTGTGTTTGAAATCGAGATACTTTTTCTTTTTCAATGGAAACAATGACAATTGCATCTGCTCAAGCTTGGACGGAAGAGCCAATAAACAGGGAGAGGAAGAACGGGACAGAGAATGATGGGGAATTGTGCATGGCAGAGAGCAAAGAGGTGGGGGTGGATTTGCCTTGCTGTTTACTGACTTAACAAATATAGGGAAGGGAAGTAGTCGGAACCTGAGCAAAACAAGGAGAGCTATAATCCTGAGCCTGAGATGAAAAGAGAGCAAAACACATCCCAAGGAAAGACCCATCCCATGGGATTTTTTCCAGTGATCTAAGTCACCTTATGTAGTCAGGAAATGCTGTTCATTAAGTAAACAAGCAGCAGGGATTGTTTCAGAATGCTTAGAGGGCAACCAAGCAAGCACATCAATTGCATTATGTTCATTAACAGTCCTGTAAATAATAAAACATGGGATACTGTATTGTGTCGCTGTGACTTAGCCATGAGGACATGCGGGATGCTTACTTGATGGAGAAATTGGAGAAATCATAAGGTACTAAAAGTCACAACATGAATAATATTTTAAAGCTTCTTTTGCTGGTTTACTCCGAATGTACCTGAGACCTCACACAAGCTCCGAGAATGGGTCATGTGTGTTTTGCTTTGCTTTGTTTTGTTTTCCTGAGAATTATTAGGAAGTTACTTGGGAGTCTTTCAGCTGTAAGAAGGCAATAATGGCAGACTATGTCTCTCTCCTACTCATGACCCTTGAGTGGTTCCCAATTGCCTCTAAGATAAACTAACACCTCTTCAGTTTCTTTCTGAATGCTTTTTCACAGCTTGTATTTCTGGATATTTAACTTGGTTCTTCATTGTGTACTCTATGTTAGATCAAATCAGGACTAAATACTATTGGTTCAGTTCCACATTTCATCTCCCACCTCCATGACTTTGCGTGGGCCCTTCCTACCACATCTCTAATTCACCCTTTCCTGACCCCCACCTGTTCTCATCCTTAGCTTTCTTGAAGTTAAACTCAAATGCAGCCTTCTAAGGGAAGATTTCCCGTTCCCTTCATGGGAAGTACTCTCCCTTTCTTCAAATAAGACTGCATGTATCTATTTAAATATTGCATTCCTCCAATAGAATGTAGAATGTAAGCATTTTGAAGGCAGGACTTTTATTTCCCCTGTTTTTATACCCCCCAAGTCTTACATAGTATCTATTTCTTTACATAGAGACAGAGGCAGGAACTGATTTCAGTGGTATTGGGAACTCCTCAACCAGCAGGAGTCAGTTTGTCTTCAATTCATAACTTTAGGCTCTCAGAGGTGGCCCTTAAGGTCATATGTGGCCCTCTAGGTCCTCAAGTGCAATCCTTCGAAATGAATTCAAACAAAGGGTCCCATTTGAGGACCTAGAGGGTCACATGTGACCTCAAGGTTGCAGGTTCCCCACCTCTGCCTTAGAGACTTTCCTAGGATACTGAAAGTTTAGGCTAGGGTCATGTGATGATAAGGATGTGCTAA
Source organism: Petaurus breviceps papuanus (assembly GCF_028583685.1). Lineage (NCBI taxonomy): Eukaryota > Metazoa > Chordata > Mammalia > Diprotodontia > Petauridae > Petaurus > Petaurus breviceps. Next base: position 30,839,937 of record NW_027187400.1, on the reverse strand, counting down.
GTGCTTTACAAATGTTATCTTCTTTGATCTTCACAACAACCCTACAAGGTAGATGTAAATATTATCTCCATTTTACAGATTAGGGAACCAAGGTAAATAGAGATTAAGTGACATCCCCAAGGTCATTCAGCAATTACTTATCTGAGGCCAAATTTGAACTCATCTTCCTTACCCTGTAGGGGAGCCAGGTGACACAGTAGACAGAATGGCAGGCCTGGGGTCAGGAAGATTTATTTTCTTAAGTTTAAATCTGACCTCAGACACTACTAGCTGTGTGACCCTGGACAAGTCACTTAACCCTTTTGGACTAAGTTTATTTATTGTAAAATGAACTGGAAAAGGAAATGGCAAACTACTTCATTATCTTTGCCAAGAAAACTCCAAATGGGGCTAAAAAGAGTTGGACACAACTGAACCACAGCTTTCTTATTCCAAGGCCCTGTACCCTGTCACTGAGCCTCTGGGCCAGTATGTATCAGAGGTTACTTTATCTGAGGTCAAATCTCTCTACCATGCAGCATGACCTCTCCTCTTATATAAAGAAGGTGCTTGGGGCGGCTAGGTGGCACAGCGAATAGAGCACCAGTCCTGGAATCAGGAGGACCTGAGTTCAAATGTGACCTCAGACACTTAACACAAAAACTAGCCTTGTGACCTTGGGCAAGTCACTTAACCCTAATTGCGCTATCCTTCCCCTCCAAAAAAACAAAAACGAAAAAAAAAAAAAAGAAGGTGCTTGATAAGTGCTCATTGCATTGAATTTAATGTATTGTATTTTTTTTTTCCTCTTTGATGGGTCAAAGGCTTGTTCATGATAGCCAGGGAAAACACAAACAGATTTTCTCTGAAGCTTTGGGAGGAGTTTGATTTGTCCATAATGGTTTTTTCAAGCAGATTTTCCCCTGCCCAGCTGCTGTTTTTGAGGCTCATCAAATTCCTTGCCTCTCAGAGGTTTTAAGATGCCATTGGGCTTATACAGGGTAATGAACTTAATTTAGGATTTTTATATTTCAATAGAGCAGAACCTTAGAAAACCGCCTCTTGCTGCTTTCCTAGTTGGCTTCCAAATTGTATCTGATTGTTTTTATCTTTTCCATTGTGTGCTATTTCCTTAATCTGGTTTCCTTTGCCCTGCCCTAGTCCTCAATCTTCTTTTCAACACCAAGAAGAATGAAGCAGGCAATAATGATTATCAGAGGATGGGTTTTGAAGTGGCTAGGAACAGGATCCCAAGGGATGCCTTAATGTCTTCATATATCTTATTGTTGTTCAGTCTTTGTTTTTAGAGAAAACCAATGGCATCATGTGGCAATATCTTGACTTGAATTTAAATCTCTCTTCCAGAGTCATTGAAGTCTAGTGTGGAGACAAAAGTCAAGACAGCTGGCAATGGCCTGGGATGCAGCAGATGACCTTGGCATCTTTGACAGCTAAGCTCTAAGCACTCCACAGCACCTTCTTCAGCAGCCTTCACCGTTGTTGTAACAAATTTTTCTCATCCACCCATTTCACCAGGGAAATCTTTACATTCATGGGGTGGACATCATCCTAACTCACCAACAAGTCTGAGACCTGTCAATTATCCTCAACTCTTTTTTTAACCTGTCTGCTGAGCTTTCTTAAGCCTGGAATGAAGTGGACGAGTCTCTCCTTTCTCCCGTCAGCCCCTTGGAGATGGTTCCAGTCCCCAACATGGAAGATTAAAGCCATTTTCATATTCTTTCTAACCACAAACTTAAAATTGTTTGATTTGATATAATATTCTGCTTGTCATAAGCAAGAAAAGTTCTGGAATTTTATAATGTTCTTTGCAGCTGTATCTACAAGGGAGTATTTGGCTATATTTGGTCTGGGCTGGAGACATCTATCACTCAGGCTGAAAATGCTCACTGGAATTATTGGAGGATGGAACTTGACCCATCACTCTGAGCCAGACCCCATTTCCATGCCCATCAGCACGGTTTTGCAAAAGGCCCGAATCTGTGACTTCAGGTCTATTTTAATAGATATTTCATGAGTTCATAATCTTTTGGGTGCTGCTGAGTCAGGAGGAGACATACTGGGCCTGGTTTGTGGCCATGCCAGTGAGGGACAAAGGGCAGGAAGAAAGTAGAAAAACAAATATCCTAAACGAAAAAAAGAAATATTTGGGAAGACGAGCTGAGTTAAACAGTCAGTACTTCCCAATATACCATGTATCTGGCTTCTTAATCTAGTAATGACCTACTTTAACCAAGAGTAGTACTGCTAGCCACTCACTTAATCCTATTCAACAGCAGCAGTCCCTAGCTTATCATGGTGGTTATGGTCCTCTAATCCACTGACTATAAAAATTTCAGGGGTGGTAGGTTCTCTATAGTATTCAGATAATAGATAATCCTCTCTCTCCAAGATCTGCTTCCTTCAGAATAACTATACTGAATTGCCTTTATTAATACAAATCTAATGGGTATGGTTAGTGTGAATTTGTCCAGTCAGAATTGGCACTGAGCTCCCATCCTTCCATAAACGCTTTCTTCTCTCTGATGCACCATATTTCACTGAGCCACAATCACATGACCTTGATGAGATGGAGTTGACTCCCAACAAGAATAGATAGGCATACTTGGATACCATATGAAATATTTTACTCTTGTCATAGAATCAATAAGGACAATAAAACAATATATAATAAAACATCTACAGCATGGCTGCAAGCCCAAAGCCTCTTCTAAACCCAGGCAGTGCTCCAGAAAGCACAAAAACTGGTCTAAACCCAAGAGTTTCAATAGCTACATTTTCTTTACCTCAGTCCCCATGACTCCTATAATCAGTCAACTAGCACAGTTTGCGATTTGTGTCTGAGTCATACATTCACTGAGGCTAGCCTTTACATAGAGACTTGAGAACATGGGACCCAAGACTCAAATACAGAGCATGGATGCAAAATCCTATATCAAGTTGGGATGTGGTTTTTGGCTTTCTGCCCCTAGCAATGACCTCCAAATCCTTGCAGCAGATAGCTCAAAGGTCATGGAATAGAGCAGCAAAAGCAGACCCCAGCAAAGAGGATGCCTCCTCTGTGAAGTCCTGGCATCTCTCTGACCTTGACCCTGACTCCTCCCTTTGTATTGTCTCTTCATTTCCTGCCATATCTTTTGTCTCTCATTCCTGTCAATTAATCAATACCCTAACACTCCAAGTGGTAAGAAAAGGAAAGACAAAATTTAAATAATGATGCTTTCCTAAAATAAGTTTTCTTGAACCCTAAATTTCAATCACTGTAAAGAAAATCTAGTACCAACTCAGCCTACCCTTCTGGTTTATGTTGGCTACCAATTTAGATCCTGTTCCCACTTGCCCCTGACAAGAATTGTTCTTCTCTTGCCCCATTGTTTGCCTGATTAGAATTAGATTCACTGGTATTTGTGAAATTTTCCCTAATGGGATATGGTACATTACTCCCAGGCTGTCCATGGTGATGTCAAAGTTGGACAGATAGAATAGGGATGTTTCTGGGTCAGTACAGTGGTCAGCAGTATTTCTGATTGGTTATGTGTCTATTGAAGGTGTTTGTACATCATTTTTTTTGTAATTGCTATTAATGATCTTAAGAATAAATCTTTTGGGAAAAAGAAAAGAAGGAAGAAATCACTTGTCATTCAGACCTAAGTGAAAGGAATCTAAACATCAAATCATCACATTTGACTGTAAGCACTTTACAATTATCTGGTTTTGTCTTTCCAACTCACTTGATAGGTGAGTGCTATTATTATACCTATCTTATTAATGGGGAAACTGAGTCAAACAGAGGTTAAGTGACTTGACAAATATCAAATATTTACTGCTTCTATATAACAAATGAGCATGGGGTTAGAAGAGTCCCCCATGGAAGATGAACCATGAACAGGGGCTCCTTCTATACCTGGTAGAAGGGAAGAGCAGGGATAGAAGTCAGGTTGGTATTAATTCAATATTAGAGTTCCTGGTTGGGTGAGAGCATTTTTGTGAGAGTGGGAAAGTGAGGCTCAGCTGTGATGGTCCAGATTTTTTCTTCCTATACTCTTTACTATTTGTAGGTATCATTAACTGTTATGTCTCTAGAGAAGAAAGTCAGGAGTTTGGGTTTGTATAGTTCATATTTGTATCTTGTGTCTGGCTCTGGAGTCAGAGCAGAGAGCCCCTGTAGAAGGGGATGCTATGTCTTACAGATGCAACCCAAGAGGCATGACTTTGATTCTCTAATCTAATCCAATAAAGGTTTATTAAGTACTTTATTTGCTCAAGATGAGAAGCTGTGTTCCATGGTGGACAGAGAGCTCACTGCAGAGTTCAAAAGTTCTGTGCTCAAGTCTTACTTCTGAGGACATGGTTGTTCTGTGACCCTATGAAGTCATTTACCCTATTTATGCTGTCAGAAAATTTTTCAAGAGTACAAGTTATAGCATAGTCATGGTTTGCATTGGTAATGACAATTTCCTCCCTGGTATTCCCTCTATCTATAAAATCACTATTCTTGACCATACCCAACCCCCCCCCCAAAAAAAGGAAGGAAAAATAAAATCCATATAAGGCAGGAGCTTATGAGTTTCAATCCAGCCTCAGACATTTAGTAACTGTGCAACCCTGGGCAAGAAACTCACTCCTATTTGCCTCAGTTCATCTGTAAAATGGGGTCACAATGGAGAAGGAAATGGCAAAACACTGCAGTATCTTTGCCAAGAAAGCTCCGTGGGGTCACATAGAGTCAGACACAACTGAACAATAAATGTGCCAGGCACTGCTGAGCACTGAAATAAACAAAACAAAGAAACAAAGAGACAAAAACCTGTTCCCTGTCCTCAAGGAGCTTACAATCGAATAATGCCCAGATTTCTACCTTGTAGGATTGTTGCATGAAACAAATGACCATTTGTGGGCAAAATCTGCTGCAAATATGACTTAGCATGGATTGTAAAAGCCAGTTTCATTATTGCTATTATCCATCCCAATGGTCATCATACCCCCAACCCCTGCTGGCTTCCACCAAACCATCTGGGAAGTATCCTGAACTTCAGAAGGAGGTTTGACATAAATGGATATCTGCAAGAGAAAAGAGAAAGGAGAACGTCCCCTGCCAAGTGTGTCAGGATGCCTTGTTGGGCTTCAAGTCAATGAATGATCCAAATTTTTCACAACCATGACATAAATTTGTTCCCTAGGACAGACGTGTTCCCGGTCCCTGTTTCAGAACTCACTTTATAAATTTCTGCTTCATAAGCTGACCTTTGACCAACAGTGCTGTACTGAGTTACCTTGCAGCAGATAACCTGCCAAAATATTATACTTGGCATCGTCCCCTGGCTAGATAGATGTGCCACTTATCCAGCACGACGCTGCTGAGACAGCACTTGTTCTGAAGGCGAATTTACTTTTCATTTAGGAGATTTTTAAAATGTATCTTCTCCATGACTCCACTGACATCTTCCTCCTATGGCTCTGGTGTGAAAGTGACTCTGGCCTTGGGAAGACTACAGCAGAGGTCAAAGGGACTTACCGGTATCTGATCCTGCTCCATTGTGTCTGTGGGGACACAGAAGTCCAGAGGGGTCAAAGGACTTCCCAAGGTCATCCTGCTAATAAGTGGCCAAGTTAGTCTTTGAATGCAGATCATCTGACAGAGCACAGTGGTCACTGTAGATGATGCCAGCAGCAGGGTGAAAGCAGTCATGTCTTGTCATTTGGAAGGACCAAGCTTCATTCAGTTCCATAACAGAATTCTTATTATACAGGCATTGGCTGGTATGGTTTCATGTTAGTCTTTATATTCCCTGGGCCTAGCATGGTTCCTGAAACATAGCTGGAGATGAACAAATACTTGTTGATTGAGGAATTGATTGATGAATTGACCTTTCTAACTGCAGAGAGACTGGTCACCAGATGGTCAGTCAATAGGGATGTTTGTTTGTGTTTTTAGTTAAAGTAGTGCACAAAAACTAAGGCAAAAAAAGTCTATAAACAGAATTAGTGGAATCCTGATGAAGATGATCAATCAATAAGAATTTACTAAATATTGTGATTAATGAAAAGCTTGAGAGACAAAGCTTCTGGGTAATTAGTAATCAATGTCTTAATTAGGCTAGCAAATAATCAATAAATTGATGGTAAGTGGTCTCTCAGTAACCAAAGACAAAACCATGGAGATCCCTGAATGTTTAAATACCTTTGAATTAGGTGCCCTGACAGGTGAACAATTAATGAGGGGGTGGGCTTGCAAATAAGGAGATGGGCTGAGAAGTCTTCAGCTCCTCCTGCTGAGAACCTGGCTTCCTCATGAGAATCAGCTGCCTCCAGGGATCTGGGTGAAGCAATCCATCTCTACCCAGCTGCTCTGGTTGCTTTGCTCCTTCATAAGGTGGATTATCCTAAACTCTAAGGAAGACTTCCAAGGACAGGAACTCATTTCCTTGGGGCAAGAACTCACTTAGACTGGATTCTGTTTATACTTTTAACAGAAGCAAAGTCCCTTAGTGGGGTAGGGTCTTTCCCAAGATCTGGGAGCATGCACCCTGAGGATTTGGGCAATCTCATCTATTAGCAATGTCCATTAGAGGTGAACTGAATAACTGCAAGGGCTGGTCCCTGAAAGAGGAAATGGGAAAAATCTCAATCTTAACTGAATAATTGGTTATTAATATAATAGAAAATAATCATTGATCTCAAAGTGTATATAAACATAAAAATGGGAGAAGTAGATGATGGGGGATGAGAGAGATGGGGAGAGAGACCAAGAGTCAAAGGCAGAGAGAGACATGATAGAGTTTCTTCAGTCTTTTAGTCCTGTGCAATTCTTTGGGACCCCATTTTGGGGTTTTCTTAACAGAGATATTGGCATGGTTTGCCATTTCCTTCTCCAGCTCATTTTATAAATGAGGAGACAGAGGCACACAGGTTTAACCCTTGATTTTCCCAGGGTCACACAGCTATATGTCTGAAGCCAGATTTGAACTGAGGAAGATGAGTCTTCTTGACTCCAGGTCTGTAGCTCTATTCGGTGTGTCACCTAGCTCCCTTATGATATAGATATATTGATTAGATGAGAGAGACAGGGAGAGACACACAGAGACAGAGAGGAGAGAGAGAGAGAGAGAGAGAGAGAGAGAGAGAGAGAGAGAGAGAGAGAGAGAGAGAGAGAGAGAGAGAGAGAGAGAGAGTAAATAGTGGTTAGAGTACTGGTTTTAGAGAAATGTTGACTGTGTGACCCTGGATAAATCATTTAGCTTCTCAATGATCTGAACAATTTTATGAGACAATAAATTATGTGTAATACCAGAATAGCCATGATGAATATGCTATCTTTCTCTTGAGAGAAAGGTGTTTGGATTCAAGTTGCAGATAGATAGATAGATAGATAGATAGATAGATAGATAGATAGATAGATAGATAGATAGATTCAACCAATATGGAAATGTGTTTTGCTTCCCTATGTGTATAATGTTAAAGGCCTTTTTTTTCTTTTTTAATCCATCCTCCAGGGGTTAAGAAAGGAAGGAAGGAAGGAAGGAAGGAAGGAAGGAAGGAAGGAAGGAAGGAAGGAAGGAAAGGAGGGAGGTAGGAACATTCAGAGTTTAAATCCTACTTCTTACATGTACAGGATGTGAGACTGTAGAAAAGGTACTTAACCTAGATTAAATGCTCTAGACCAGAGGTGTCAAATGCATACAGAAGTCACTCATGTCGCTCATCATTATGGTAGAAAAAATTTAAAGTGCAGTAGGGAAATACTTAACAAATTAAGTAAACATACAATAGAATACAGATCATGTTAATCTGTGGTTTTCTAAACCAATATGTGGGCAGCAAGGCGGTAGATAGAGCTCCAAGCCTGGAGTCAAATATGACCCTGGGCAAGTCACTTAACCATGTTTGCTTCAGTTTACTCATTTGTAAAATGATCTGGAAAAGAAAATGGCAAAGAACTCCAGTACCCTTGCCAAGAAAACCACAAATGGGGTCACCAAGAGTTACCCACAATTGTATTGAACAAAGTCAATATGCAGCCTGTAGGTATCTTCCTTATGTTAATTTTAGTGTCCCCAATTTTTATTTAACTTTGATACCCTAAAGCTGTAAATTGCAAAGAAGATGGACCTGTACTAGCAGAGGGGATTTCTTCAACTGGAAATTCCCAATAATGATAAAAATCAAAGACGTGTGTTTGAATGTGTTTATGTTCATGTATATATGTATATGTGTATGTCCATGCATATGTGTGTCTGTGTGTCGGTGTATATGTGTGTGTATATGTGTGTGTGTGTATGCACACAATAGCACCTCAGAAATGACTGCACTGAGAATCCCCTGCTGAATATAGGAAACAAGCTTCTGTTCAACCTCAACATTAAATGCCCTAGTATGAGGGAGTCTGCTCTTTCCAAAGTCAGCCCACTGCATTTTTAGACAGCCCTACCTAATGGAAAGCTAGTGATACTCTTTTGCTTTACCTCAAACCTAAATCTGCCTCTCTGTAACTGTCCCCCTTTGCTTGCTGTAGTTCTCTTAGTGACTTAACACAACAGGGTTAATTTCTATTGCAAGGACCAATCATGTTCCATCTTCCAAGTCTTTTCTTCCCCTTGTCAACCATCAATCAGCCAGCAGTTATTAGGTGTTTGATATATGTCTGACACTGACAAGGCACTAGAGATACAAACAAAAATGAAGGAATAAGTTCCTGCCTTCAAAGACCTTACATTCTATCTGTAGAGTCAACATCTCTAGTTTACGAGGCAGTTTGGAACTGCAGAAAAACCACTGGCTCTAGAACAGAGAACGTATGTTCCAATCCTGCCTTTCATGCTTAGTGGTCCCATGACTTTAGGTAATTCACTGAACTCTCCTGAGCTTCATTTTCCTCTGGAAAATGAGGATGTTAAGGGGCCACTAGGTGGTGTAGTGAATAGAGCACCAGTCCTGGAGTCAGGAGGACCTGAGTTCAAATCCAGCCTCAGACACTTAAAACTTACTAGCCGTGCGACCTTGGGCAAGTCCCTTAACCCCAATTGCCCTGCCTTCCCCCCTCCAGAAAAAATGAGGATGTTGAACTAGGTACCTTGAGAAGCATTGAACTAGAATGCATCAAGGCTTCCTACCAATTCTAGATCTGCTATTCTATGATAGTCCAACCTAGCCTCATGAAATGACCTCAAGATTCTTTACCATTTCTGTGGGCCTCCTTTGGATACACTCTTGCTTATATATGCCTTTCTAGAATGTCCTATCTAAAACTTAACCCAATACTCCTGGTGTGGTTCAAGGGCAGAGGACCACATGAAACTTTCCCTACCAGCTATCTTATTGAGATTTGGAACTCTGGCTTTGGGTCACTTGCAATAACAACACTATACATAGCTTATTCATCTTATCATGTGTTATATAACACCCATAGCAGAGATCATATTATAAGTTAATGACCAAAACAGGCACTTGTCACGTAACAAACATTTTTGCTATGTCACCATGACATGGTCAGGCTGTTTGTGGGAGATGCATTGGAGTCTGGAGTCATTTCAGTTAATAAAGAGAGATCATTGCTTCTATGAGATTGACTTACCCCCACCTAATAGATGTGACTGATGCTTTCTCCTTGGGGACTTCAGCTGCACATCTCCCTGTAATCATGTGCCATTTGAGTGACATCACAGTAATATCACTCTGGAAATGTGTGTTTCTAAGGCTGCAGATAACAATGAGCTTTGACCATAGAGCAGATGGAGAAGTTACCATCATCACCAGGAAATACACACACACATACACACACACACACACACACTCACACGGCATGAAGGAGAAAAGCTAACAATAAGCTCACTGAACACCTGTCTACAAAGAGGAGACAGGCTGGAATCAGTTCATTGGAATGCTACTCCTTAATGGAACAGCAAGATTTTGACTCTTAGCATATAGTCAGTAATGAAACTAGCCCATTGTATTAGGTTTCCCAATTCAAATCATGTTTCACAATTCAATTCAACAGATATAGTATTAAATACTTACTCTTTGTCAAAACACTGTACTAGGTGCTTGGAATAAAAATACAAAAATGAAACATCCCCTACCCACCTGACCCTTATGTTGTACCTGGAGGGAGAGGTAGCAGAAGGGAGTGAAACTATCACTGATAGATACATTGATCTTAAGAAAAGAGGAAGGCACCCTGCACTCCCCCATAACCACCTCAAATACCTATGAAAAATGACTGAACAAACTTTAGTGCTACAGAATCCACAAACAGAAAGAAATAAAACTCATCCAGAAGAGAGTCTGGCAACTGGGAAATAAGATATACAGGCACTGGGGTAGAGAGACCCATCTTGTCCTACTGGGAAGTTGGATAGGGAATCTGGGAGGATATGGGAGAGAGCAGATTGGGAGAGGGGGTATTCAGGAGGATAGCTATTTTGGGGTAGTGGGTAGGGGAAAGGCGGGGAGAAAATTTGTAGCTCAACATCTTGTGGAAATGAATGGTGCAAACTGAAAATAAACATAAAATTTAATTTGAAAAAAATAAAAGAACCCCCCGCACTCCCCAAAAAAAAGAAAAGAGGGAGAGAACAATTACAAGTGATTGGGAGATCAAGGGAAGGTTTTATATAGCTGAATCTCATAGTTAGTTTTAAGGGGTCTTAGTGGCCATTCCATACATGAAAGGAATTCCCATCATAACATACCTGGCAAGTGCTTATCCTATTCTATTGTCCTAAAAGGGCAGCTTGGGGGCACAGTGGACAAAATATCAGACCTACAGTCAGAAGGACTTGAATTCAAATCTCAGATCTGACCTCAGGCACATACTATGCAAGTCTGGACAAATCACTTAACCCTGTTTGCCTCAGTTTCCTCATCTGTAAAATGAACTGGAGAAAGAAATGGCAAACCACTCTAGTATCTTTGACAAGAAAACTCTTAATGGGGCCATGAAGAGCATCAGATTTGATAGAAATGACTCAACAACAACATTACCCTAGATGCCCAGGGGCAACAAATGTTAATGTCATTGGGTCATAAAATTTAGAGTTGATTCTATTCTCTTCCTCTAGTCTAAGCCCTTCATTCTTCAGTTATGAAAGCTGAGGCCCAGAGAAGATAAGAGACTTGCTCAAGCTCACTTAGAGAGTGGATGACAGAGTAAAAAGCTGAACTGGTTAAACTAGTGATCCATTTTGTTTGGAATTCTGCACCCTTATCATGGTACCTGTAATCACTTTGGGGCCAGGGACTGTTTCTTTTCTGTCTTTGAATCCCCAGGACTCATCCTAATGCCTGACATACATTTGGTAGTTGAGAAATTCTTATTGAGTGAGGAGGGCAATCAGGTAAGTGAAAGCCTTAAAAGTCATGCCCTGAAAGAATCAATGAAAGAAATTGGGGAAGTTGAGCATGGCAAAAAGAAGATACTAGGTGAGAAGACAGTCATGATTCCATGCAGGACAGTTGTCTTTGAGTGTTTGAAAGACTGCTGTGTAAATGAGGGGTTAGACTTATTCTATTTTGTTCTATGAAGCAGAGTGGAGGTTATAAAGAGTAAAATGTTGCCTTTAGGTAATGTACTGTTGTACATGTGATGTACAATGTAATACACAACGGCCATTGTGTAATGATCCAACAATTGGGTCATTGTTGAGAGTCATGGGTTCCTATTCACTTCAGGTTTTCAAACAAAATCTATATAGTTTTGTTGTGGTGGTTGTTGTATTGTTTCAGTTGTGTCTAACTCTTTGTGACCCAATTTTGAGGGGTTTTTTGGCAAAGATACTGGATTTGTTTCTCAATTCCTTCTCTAGCTCATTGTGCGTATAAGGAAACTGAGGCAAACAGGGCTAAGTGACATATTTAGAGTCACTCATTTAGTTAGTGTTTGAGGCTGGATTTGAACTCATAAAGATTAATTTTCCTGATTCCAAGCCCAATTCTCCATCTACTGTGGTATGTACTTGATAGCTACCAATCAGATAATAATAATAAATTTCTACAGTATTTTATAAATATTCTCTCATTTAATCTTCACAACACTTATAAGTTGAATATGGTTATTATGTCCACTTTACAGATGAGGAAACTGAGGCCAAGAGGGTAAGGGATTTGCCCAGGGTCACATTGCTTTTAAATATCTGAGACATGTAGTTCTTCCTTACTCCTATTTCAACCCTCCACAGTGCCAGGCACAAAGCAAGTGATTAGTAAATACTTGCTAACTGACTCCTCACTTTGCAGTCCAGCCATTTCTAAATAAATTCTTATTCAAATATGAATGAAATTAGATGTCTCTAGGGTCTCTTCCAACTTAGTCTGTGATTCTGTGAAATTTAAGAAATGAAGTGAGCCATCTTTTTTCTTTAAAAAAAAGCTTTTACCATGAATTCAACAACTCCAGAAATACAAACATTTCAATTAGTAATGATAAGAAAGAGGCTTGTAAGAAATTGTGAACAGCTACATAGGATTTTCTTAAGAAACTTATATATAGATATACACATGTACATATATGCACATGTATACACACATATAATTCATATTTATACACATCTATACATACATACAACTATATTTTATATACAAATTTTAACGAGGTAGGAAAAGCACTATTCCTTGACCCCTTTTGGATCTTTTTTGTTTGTTTTCTTTTCTTCATTTAAAAATGTTTTCTGTCTTAAGAAATGATAAAAGCTTATAGATACAGAGAAACATGGAAAGAAATATATGATCTGATATAGAACAAGACAAGTAGAACAAGGAAAACAATTCACACAATGAAGCCACAAACAGTATGTTTATTCTGAAACAACTTTAAAGTATCTCAGGGCTCTGATCCAAGGCATGGCTCAGAGTGGTTTCAAGAAACTGAAGATGGAATGTAACCCCTGCCTCTTTGAGAGAGAAGTAATGGATTTGAGGTTGAGAAAAAATATGCATTTTAGACAGGACTGATAAAAGTTTCTAAGTCTGTAAGTTATAGAGTAATTGCCAGTCAACATTGATGGAGTTGCTACTGGAAGTTCCCTACATATGTTAAATCACAGGAAGAAGGAGGAGGGGGGAGAAGGAGGAGGAATAAAAGAAGTAGAAGGAGGAGGAAAAGGAGGAGGAGGAGGAGAAGGAGGAGGAGGAGGAGGAGGAGGAGGAGAAGGAGAAGAAGGAGGAGGAGGCGGAGGAGAAGGAGAAGGAGAAGATGAAGAAGGAGGAGGAAAAGGAGAAGATGAAGAAGATGATGATGATGATGATGATGAAGAAGAAGGAGAAGGAAGAGAAGACTATGTAAATACGGTTCAAGGAATCCTCAACTTGGAGTTAGGTGAAACTTGGGTTTCAATATCACCTCCAAAATTTAGTAGCTGTATGACTCTATGGCAAGTTGCACAAGTCTATGAAGCTCAGTTTCCTCACCTTAACATGGGAATAATAATTCCTATAGTACCAATATCACAAGGTTGTTGCACATTCCCAATGAAATTATGGATGTAAAATGCTTCATAAAGCTTAATGAGCTATATAAATGCCAGCAATTATTATGGACAGAAATGTCCATTCCTTTTAAGTGACTCATCTAAGCGGATATATATTGGAGCACTGCTCCTAACATTAATTGGTTTTGAGGAAAAACAGGATTAGGTAAAACACTATTATAAGGAGACAGTGAATTTCACGCCATAAGGGTAATGGCATTTCAGTGGAGGGTTCAAGACTTCATGATGGAGTTTGTTTATAATGTATTAACAATTTGATTGTTAATTAAGGTAGTCAAATTTAGGGAGTTCAAGAAATAGACTAAGAGCTTTCTAATAGATCTGATTAAATGGTTTATTGATAATATACAAGCCAATTTATTGGACATATTCATTGATTTATATCCATTAAATAACTATATTAAATGTTTATCATAATAGTCAATGTACTGTCTTCTATCTTCTCTGGCATCAATAACATACATAAGATGAAAATCATTTTAGTTACACATTATCTCTCTATTCTCATTTTATTTTTTTTAACTTTGTATTGTCATTATTGCTGTTGTTATTGTTGTTACTGGCATTATTTTGCTCTAACAAGTCAGAAGTCTTTCTTCAAACACACTGCTGGCTTAGCAGTCACTTCCACAGTAGTAAAGAGTCATTTCTTGTCTATTAAAATATTATCAAGTTCATCTTGTAAGCCATAGAATACTATAGTCCCAGAAGACTTGAAATTGATTGTCACCTAAAGGGCAATGGAGAGGCATATGGCAAGTATGGGCTTACTGTTCCTCATTATCAGCAAGGACTTATGAAGGAGAAATGATGTAAAATATGCCTTTAAGGAAATGAAAGGAGTGAAAGAGAAGGGACAGTAACTCAGTGCGATACCAAGGTGACTGATAGTCAGCCAGCATACACTATTGGTATCACTGATGTGTCAAATGAAAGAGAGGAAGGACCCAGGATGTGAGAAGGACCCTCCTGCGGGGAACACGATGGAATGACATGAACAAGAACTATGTAGAAGGAGTAGGTCAGGTCTAGATGGGTTGTGATCTGTGCTGTTCAATGGAATATCTACCCAGTTGGGATCACAGTTCCATCTACATATTTGAAAACTTCCTCATTAAAAGGAATTTAAGGTATTGGCACTATACGTTTTTCTACCATCCCCCCCTTTTTTGGTACTGGTGTAGACAGGTGAGTTTACACAACATCTGGCATATAGTCAGTGCTTAATAAATGTTTCTTGATTTGACTATTTGACACATAGGCATCAGGATCCCAAAAATTCTATAAGTAGTTATTTTAATGTTGGCTCTCCCATTAGAAAATAAGCTCCTTGAGGGAAAGAACCTTGTTTTTGTTTTGTTTTGTTTTTTGTTTGTTTGTTTTGCTTTACTTTGCTTTAGTGTTGGACATTTAATAAATGTTTAAGATGCACATTGATTGACTGAGTAGTTCTTAATGACGCAGTTGGTACATAAGCTTGGTTTTTGTTTTTTGTTTTTGTTTTTGTTTTTGTTTTTTTTGAGAAAGACAAAAGTGAGCTGACTACTCTAGCCTGGGGTAAGCAAAATTCAGATGCCTTTGAATACTATAACCATAAGTAGTTCAGATAAGCTTAAATAGAGGATTTGGTATAATTTCTCTGAAGAAAAGGGCTGTTCACCAGTCATCCTGCTGTCTCCAGCTACATTTCCCTTCTCCCTCTCCCAGGGAAGAAACTGATTTAGCTGACCTACAACAATGATTTTTCCTTAGGATCTTATACTTAGATTTGAACAGGGCATCAGAAGTCATCTAGTAAAAACACTTTGTTTATGAATGAAAAAGTGAGGATGAGGGAAGTTCAATGATTTGCCCGATGTCATTCAAGTTGGAACCCAGGATCTCTGATTGGACTCCTTACTCTTTCCACTTTACCAAGTTAACTCAATACATCAGACAGTGTGGGGTATGCTGATCGTATTGGTTCTTGAACAATTGCTCTCCAGTACCTTTCTGAGGAGGCAGGAAACTTCTCTTTGCCTTAATCCACTGGAGAAGGAAATGGCAAACCACCTCCGTATCCATGCCAAGAAAACCCAAAGACAGTGGTTCATGGGAGTCACAAAGAGTTGGACCCAAGTGAACAAGAACAGCATCTTTCTGATAGTCCCAGCATCCTCTACAGATACTTTCTGCCTGGACCACACATGGCTCAGATAAGGAAGGAAGTTTAATAGCAAGAAGAAGCAGGATATAAATCAGATCTTGTGATATCAGACAAAGATCCCAAGGGGTCACAATCCAACTAAAAGCTGAATGCTGTTGTTTTTTTTTCAATGATGTCCAATCTTCATGATCCCACTTGGGGTTTCCTTGGCAGATATACTGGAGTGGCTTGCCATTTCCTTCTCCAGATTATTCTAGAGTTGAGGAAACTGAGGCAAACAGGGTTAAACAACTTGCCCAGGGTCACACAACTAGTAAGAATGTGAGAAAAAGGAGAAGAAAATTTAAAATTTAGGGAAATGAATGTTGAAAACTAAAAATAAGTAATTTAATTAAAAAAACAAAATAAAAAGAAAATGAGTGATCTAAAAAAATATGAGGCCAAATTTGAACTCATGTCCCCCTGACTCCTCCTGACTCTAGGACCAGAACTCTATCCACTATGCTAACTGTCTAGATCACAGCTCTATCTCTCTGTTCATTCATTACAAATTTGATCCTATTTTGCATGAATTGTGTAACTTATTTTTATTTCCATTTTCCCCACACATTTTTTTTCTGGGAAACTAACAAGACAGTACAAATTATTTTATTTTAGGAAATGCAATGGGCAAGTCACACATATCTCAGGGTGAAGGAGGTCAAACTCACAATCTATTCAAACTCCAAAGCAGATCCTCAGAAATTCCAAAGGTAATAGAGTAGTAGAGACCTGGAACATCAAAGGAAATGAGTCCACCAAAGTCATTGGTCCAAGGAAGAAAAGCATGCATAGAGTAATTCCTTACTGTCTGTGCATGGAAGACCTTGGGAATTCAAGGGTAAATCCTGATGATCTTGAAGGCTGCTAAATTCCTGATTTGGGACGTTGATGGGGGTCGAGAAAGAAAAAAACACAATTCAGTCATTTTCACGTGAGTCAGTTTAGTGCAATGGAAAGGGAGTCATATTTACAGTTAGTCATAGTCCCCGTGCTTTCTAAATCACTGCTATTCTCCAACTTTGAAAGCTCAAGTGGGCCACTTACCCTCTGTGGACACCCTCAGCTCATCAGTCACAAAAACTCAGCACTGGAAAGGACTTAGGAAGGTGTCTGTACCAGGCTGTCATTGCCCACCTACCTACCTTTGTACAGGTGATGCCTTCTGATTCTTAGGCAGGCTGGCTATTGGGGGTGCAAACAAAAAGCAAAAACAGTTCGTGCCCTCGGGAGAATTTATATTCCAATGTGGGAGATGACGTGCATAAATAGGTACATAAAAAATTCAAGAAGAGGGAAGATGATCTTGGAAGTGGAGACTAGGGTTGGAGTGGGACCTGGAAAGACCTGCTGCAGAAGAAGATTAAGTCAACGCTGAGTCTCGAAGGAAGTCAAAGAATTCAATATGACCACTAAGATCCCTTGCAATATTCTCGTAATCTACAAGTTTTGTTTTCCTTGGAGATCTTTCAAGTGCCCATACCTAGGAAATTTTGCACCTGGAATGAGTGCTCAGGTGGGAAGCATGAAGTCCATGTTGTAAAAGATCTTGTATCCGGGAGACAGAGATCCCAGGACCCCAGAACAGGGCCAGGGCCACTGCTGGTGAGGAGTTGAAAAAGGCTTCCCATAAAAGATAGGATTTTATTGGGACTAAATGGAATCCAGTAGACAGAGATGAGGAGGGAGCTCATTCCAGGCATGGGAATAGTTTAAGGCACACTTTAATGTGCTAGCTATTGTTGCTGCCTTTAAATTATGAGATCTGATTTGAACTGTGAACTCTCCAACTTGAATAAGCTCTGTTTCATTACAATGACCCTGGGATTTTATGGATTACAATAGATAGTCGTATGTATATGATGCCTGACATTTTATGAACCATTCTCCCCACAACACCATGGTCAGTAAATAGTGTGACTATAATTATCCCATTGGATAACTAATGAAATGGAGCCTCGGAGAGGTAAGCTAACTTGCCCAGGGTGACAAAGTTATTAGTTGGGAGAAGTAGGGTTTCAACCATGGTCAGAAACATTTCCCCTGTATGAGACTGTCTCATACAATGTGAGCCCTGGAAAGTACAACTTAGGGCAACATCTATGGGCATTTGTTACAAAATTTAATAATAGTATCTCTCCAATTACAAAGAAAATCCACATTTTCTAGTTGGCATAATATCACACCTGTTTGTTACGTCCTTCTGGTCAATTGGGATATCACAGTTGGGTTGGGGATAACAATCATTCCACCATGTCTTTAGTCAAATATACCTCAATGCTCTCCAACAAGGGGCCTTCTCTGGCCTCCCATCCCTCTGAGGGCCTCCCATACTTCTGAGAGTTTCTCCCTTAAAGGTTACTTTCTATATGTTCTCTATGTATCTTATATTTAGTGATGTCTGGGAGTTTATTCTGGGTTTTTCAGGAATCAGCTAACAATATCAATAGAGAATTGTTTAGTTAATTACCTAGACTTAAGAAAACAATGGGAAAAATGTTAGTAATGCTGATTAAACATTTAAAATTATGGCATGCATGCCTGTTTCTCCCCAGAAATTCAGTTAATATTTACCAGCATACCCCTCTTGTATTCATCCATTGTTTTTTTTTTGTTTATTTGTACTTTTCCCCCTCAACTAGATTGAAAGCTCCTTGAGGGAAGCAACTGATTTTTTAATTTGGCTTTTTATAGTTTAATTTTTATTTACTTTATTAGGAAGCTGATGTGCATTAATTGAGGAATGACTGAAATACATTTGTTTATACGGAGAGAGGCTTCTAGGTGACACAGTGCATAGAGTGCTGGGCCTGGAATCAAGACTCAAGTTCTAATCTTACCTAAGACATTGACTAGTTGTATGACCCTGGACAAATCACTTAAGTATGCCTCAGTTTCCTCAACTGTGAAACCAAAGATAATAATAGCCCCCAATATACACAGGATTATTTTGAGGTTCAAATAAGATAATATTTGTAAAGTGCTTAGAATAGTACCTGGCCCTTAATAAATGCCTTCCTTCTGGAGGAGATTTCTTCTAGTCTCTTCTCCCAATGACACCACCCCCATCTGTTACAGCCTTCCCTCATTTTACTTCTTTTTTAATGATACCTTTAAAAGATATGATAGTAATTTTCTGACATCCCATCCCTTTTCTCAATTGCTAATCTCTCATGCAGCAAAGAAAAACAAAGCAATTCTCTGCCCCACATCTTCTCCCTCTCCCTGTCTCCATCACTGTATCTCTGACTCTGTGTCTGCCTCTATGTCTGTCTGTCTCTATCTGTCTCTCTCTGTGTCTGTCCACCTTTTTCTCTTCCTTTCTTCCTCTTTGTCTGTCTCTCCCCCTCCCTCCCTTCCTTCTTCTCTCTCTGTCTTATCTCTCTCTCTCTCTCTCTCTCTCTCTCTCTCTCTCTCTC
>NW_027187400.1:30764639-30820752 GCF_028583685.1 Petaurus breviceps papuanus | reverse complement strand
CTCTCTCTCTCTCTCTCTCTCTCTCTCTCTCTCTCTCTCTCTCCCCCACTTCTTTCCTCCCTCTCTCACTCTTTGTTCATCTCTGTGTCTCTATATGTCTCTGTCTCTCTGCCTCTCTCTTTGTCTCTCTCTGTCTCTCAACATTCCTAAGTCCTTTAACTGATGCCATTATCCTACTGCAGCAATCTCTGGCATCATTTCTTTCTAGAAATGATGGTGGTATTTTCTACTTTATATGTATATTATGTGTACTTAATTATTTACATAAAAAGTATATAATCAATAAATAAAATATGTGTGTAAATAAAAAATAAACATATTTTTCTCTCCAACAAGAATGTGAACTTCATGATGGCTAAAAACTCTTCTCTCTTTCCGTGCATCTCAGTGCCTGGAACATAATGAATGCTTTTTGACTGACTGACTGCCTGAAGTGGGGGTAAGGGAGACCATAGGAGTAAAGCATTCCCCATCTGTTACAGCATAGTGACTACAGCATTAGCCGAAGAGTCGGCAAGACACAGATTCAAGGCCTACTCCTGCCATTTATTAGCTCTGTAATTATGAGCAAGGGATTTAACCTGTACAGTGAGGACCATAGTTATTACACTGTGTCCTACTCTTCATGGCCCCATTTGGGGTGTTTTGGCAAATATACTGTAGCAGTTTGACATTTCCTTCTCCAGTTCATTTTACAGATGAGGAAACTGAGGCAAACAGGGTTAAGTGACTTCTTCAGGGTCACACAGTTAGTAAGTATCTGAGGCAAGATTTGAACTCAGGAAAAAAGTTGTCCTGACTCCAGGCCCAGCACTCTATCCATTGTGCCAGAGAGCTGCCCAGGGACCTTTGTACCTGTATTAATTTTACTTTGAGATGAGCTTCCTGTGTAAGTTGATGTAGCTAAGCTCTTTTTCTTCATTGCAAGAGAATTATCAATCAGGAAGAGGGAAGGTGTATCAGAAAATGACTATGGTGGTTTTTTAAGGCATCATTTAAAAAAGAAAGAGATGAAATGTCTCTCTTATCCTAGCTAAAGAAAGCAGTCTGTCTATCTTGCCTCTTTCATTAATCACAAAGATGTTCATGATGGTGTTAGGTTCTCTACTCCTTCTGTGCTGCGTCAGCTGAGAACAAAGAGCCAAAATGAGTCTCATGCTCTCCCACATCTGGGCAAAAGGAGAAGGTCACTGTAAAGAAATCCACACACATCTGACCTTGAAGAATAATGAACTTGTGGGGAGGGTTAGGGAGACATCCTTGGGCAAGGAAATAGCTGACATCCAGAGGAGAAAGTAGGCCATTTCCATCTGAATGTGTTCATTCAAATATTAATCACATGCCAAAAGGAAATCTAAACATTTCTCTAATTACTCAGAGCTAATTAATTATCTCCACCATTTTACTGAGGAAGAACAATTCAAGTACAAAATAAATCACTAGAATCCACACAATACCACCACCACCACCACCACCACCGACACACACACACACACACACACACACACACACACACACACACACACCCTCACAGGGCCCTGTGGGATGGAAACTCCCAGGGAAAAGCTGACTCACACCCTCACAGAAGCAACAAGGACCTAAGAGGCCACACAGTCCAACCAGACAAGGAATATCATATATCCAAGTATATGATAACTGGTCACCCAGTCTTGGCTTAAAGACCTACAGCAAATAGGAAGTTACCCCCCTCTTGAGGCAGCTCAGTCTAGACTTTTGGATAGCTCAAATTGTGAGAAAGATTTGTTTTGTTTTACTCCCTAGCATGAAGCCTAAATTTGTCCACTTCTTTTTTCTTTTTTCTGTGGACAATCCAAATAAATCCAAACCCTCCTAAACATAAGAGTCCTTTTAGATACTTGAACACAACCACCATCTGTCCCACATCTCTCTCTCTCCTTCTCTCTTTCTTTTTTTTCTCTCTCTCTCTCTCTCTCTCTCTCTCTCTCTCTCTCTGACTCTTTCTGGCTCTTATGATCCTATTCTATGAGCTTTCCATTCTTAATTCCTTCAACTGATGGTATAACCCGACAGCAAAAATCTCCAATATCATTTCCTTCTAGAAATGATGGTATTTTGAATAGGATAAGAATGTAAGTCTCATCCAATAGGATCATAATAGCCACAAGAATTCAAATGAAAATTTCAGTTAGGGTAATACTAATTTTACTGAATTCTGAGCATACCAAGAGTCAAAAACAAAAGGTTCCTACTGAGTGGAATATTTTCAATATATATGGACAGGCCCTGTGCATGGTTAAGTGTCATTCTTTGCTGGGAGAAAGCAGAAACATTCCATCTTCATTCAGTGACCCTTAGATCCACAGACCAAAGCAACATTACTCTATCATAATTCCAAAGATTTGACAGACCACTGAGGTTCACCTAAAGATTTTATTTTTGGAATAAACATTAGAGATTATTTACTCAGTTTTCTTATTAAGTAGAAAAGAAAATTTTGTTGTTCCCAGAATTTGACATTTGATCTCCTATTCCCCTAATTTTCAAGGCCTGTCCCCCATACCAAAACCCCACTCTATTCTTACCCAGGCCCACTGAAATCCTTA
Organism: Petaurus breviceps papuanus; assembly: GCF_028583685.1. Lineage (NCBI taxonomy): Eukaryota > Metazoa > Chordata > Mammalia > Diprotodontia > Petauridae > Petaurus > Petaurus breviceps. The sequence goes on along the minus strand of NW_027187400.1, from coordinate 30,818,167 downwards.
GGTTCCTTTAAGGCTTAACCTGAGTGCCACCTCCTACAGGGAGCCCTCCTTTGGCCTGCTAAATTGTTAACTCTCTCTTGCTCCTCAAAACATCTTGCTCTTATCTGTTTGCATTTTTAATTCACAATAAGTAACATAGTTCCCAATTTAGGGTCCAAGTTAGAGGAAGCTCTATTTAGCACCCTTTTCCTACTCAGGACTTCCAGGTGAAATCGTTCATATAATCATAGATTTAGACCCGGAAAGGACTTTTGAAGTCATTGAGGCAAATTCCTTGATTTTACAAATGAGGAAACTGAGTCTCAGAGTCACATAGCTAGTATTTGAGGCAAGATTTGAATGAATCTTTCCAAACTCCAAATTCAGCTCTCTCTCTTCTCTCTGCCATGCTGTCTTAGGTCCCCTGGATGGAGAATTAATATCTTTTGACAAGTCTGAGTGGTGGGACACCAGCCCCCCCAAAGGCATACTTTGTGTTCTTTTCCCAGGTCTCTTGGTCCCTCACACCTTATCTCTCCTGATCACAGAGTTCTGGAAGCAAAGTGTGCTGGGTAATATTTCTCTGTGGCTGTTTGGGGGTTTTTGCCATTAAATTTGGTTCATCTGTGAAACTGATCATCTAAAAAATGGTGCATTCCACTGCCAGGCAGTCTTTGTCCAACTAAATGTACCACAACACATGGAGGAGTTAAGGCAGAGCATAGCACAGGGGGAGGAGTCTTGGATTTGGCCTCAAACGACCTTGGCTTGAATTCCAACCCTACCAATGAATGTCTATTCATCCTTGGGTCAGTCCTTACACTTCTTTAGCTGTGTCCTCTGTAAAGGAAATCAGACCAGCTACATGGTGCAGTGAATAGAGCATCAGGCCTGGAGTCAGGAAGGCTCATCCTCCTGAGATCAAATCCAACCTCAGATACTTAACTAGCTGTGTGACCCTGGACAAGTCATTTTACCCTGTTTGCTTCAGTTTCCTCATCTGTAAAATGAGTTGGAATTAGAAAAGGCAAACCGTTCCAGTGTCTCTGACAAGACAACCCCAGAATGGGGTCACAAAGAGTCAGACATGACTGAAATGATTGAACAATAACAAAAGACCAGGGGGCATCTTGGGTCCCTTTCCAACTCCAGGTATATGGTCCTGTGAAACTGAAATGCTAGAGATAGCTGCTCTCCTGTGTTCTTTCATAAAGATGCTTAAAAGTCACAAAATGAATATTAGGACTGGAAGGGATATACAGATTTGGTTCACTTCTCTGCCCCATTATACAGGTGAGGAATTTGAGACTCAGAGAGAAGTGACTTGTTCAATGCCACACTGCTACCCTGTGATGGGTTAGGGTTAGAACCTTTCTAGAAGTGGAGTCAGGAGGATCTGAGTTCATATCTAGTTTCAGATACTTACTAGTTGGGTGAACCTGGACAAGCCATTTAACTTTATGGTGCCTCTGTTTCCTCCTCTCCAAAATGGAGTTATACATTGCTTTTTAAGTCCATTTCTAAAGTTCTAAATCTAAATCTATGATCTTATGACCCCAGACTCCAGTGTGAAAGGTCATGTAGAAGAGTGTTGAGATTTTTTAATCTTAGTCCTAGAGAAATGAACTAGGAGCAATGAGTGATGACAAAGAAATAACCAAGAGAATCAATTTAGACTTGGTGTGTGTGTATGTGTATGTGTGTTTGTGTGGTGGGGGGACCCTTTATAACAATTAAAACTACCAAAAGTGCAATGAGGAGGCGGGCAGGCAGGGAACAAAAGCCTACTATGTACCAAGCACTGCTAAGGGCTTTACAGATATCATCTCATTTGAACCCTCCCCATTATTGGAAGTCTATGAGCAGAATCTAAATGACTGCTTAGTGGGAGGGAAAGAAGAGGATGTAGCTACAACTTATAGCCAGTATTTACACAATGCCTTAAAGGGTATGGAACATTATGCAGATATTATCTCATCTGAGCCTCATGACAATCCTGGGAGCCAGGTACTACTGTTTTTGCCATTTTACAAATGAAGAAATTGAGGCCAGAAAAAAAAAGATTAAGTGATTTGTCTAAGACCAAACAACTAGTTAGTAGGTGAGGTAGAATTTCAACTTAGGCCTCCCTGACACCAGGTCCAAGATTCTGCCCATTGTCCCAACTAGCTTCTTCAAAGGGGATGATTTTTCCCATATGGGTTGGACTACATTGCTGTGAGTTCTCTTGCAAACCTAAAGTTCTATATAATGATGCATGTGACTCCTGCTCAGCACTGTTTTTCTCTACACCATGCTTCTCTTTTTAATGGAAAAGATATTTCTGATGAGACGTCCAAATGACTGGTCAATTTTTCATTCCCTTGCAGTGAGCTCACCTGTGTCTTGCTCCCTGGAGCCCATTTCTGAAGATGAATAGATCACTAGGTGAACCAATATCTTTCCCAGAGCAGTGCTCCCCAGAAGGATTTAATGGCACCTTAAGAGAAAAACCATCAAGCCAAGGAATTAGCCACTTCACTAATAAGATGACTTCTATAAAGGAGGTGTCTGCCTCATGCATCTTGGGCAAATGCATTTCCTTCTATCAACCCTGAACCGATTTGTATTTCATAGAGAAGCTGCTAGTCCCAAAGGAATTATGTCACATCACTGACCATGACATTCCCTCCTGGTCACCTGCATGATAAACAGATATATTTGGCCAGGATTTTCAGCTACCCACTGTGCTGGATATTTCGCACAGAGTGTAATTGACCAACAAATCAAAGTGTCTTAAATTGATTATTGGCTTGACTCTTATAAATCATTCTTCAGCAATGATGAAAGTTTGACTCATGGAAAGGATGCTAGTTTGGGAGTCCAGAGGCTTGGTTTTGCCTTCCAGCTCTGCCATGTATCACTTGTATGACCCTGTCACCTGCTGACCTCTCTGGTTTCCTTTAAATCTCAACTAGAATCCCATTATCAACTAGTGGATAAAGTGCTAGCCTTGGAGTCAGGAAGACCTGAATTCAAATCCAGCATCAGAAACATCATAGCTGTGTGACCTTGGGCAAGTCACTTAACCTCTGTTTGCTACTGAAGAAGGAAATGGAAAACCACTCCTGTATCTTTTCCAAGAAAATTCATGGACAGAGGTCCACAGGCTCACAGAGGGCCAAATATGACTAAAACAATTGAATAACAACAAAAACAAAAATCACTCCTATAGGAAGTCTTCCCCATTCCCCCTTAATTGCAGTGCCTTCCCTTTATTAATTATTTCCTATTTGTCCCATATCTAGCTTGCTTTGAATGTATTTGTTTGCATATTGTGTCCCTCTACCCACCCCATTAAATTGTAAGCTCTTTGAAGGGAAGGCAGGGACTGTCTTTTGCCTCTTTTTGTCTCCCCAGGTACAGTGCCTGGAACACAGTAGGTGCTTAATAAGTATTTGATGAATTAGATTTCTCCTTGCTGTGTCTCATACATAAAAGGAGGAAGTTGGACTAAACAACCTCTAAGATCCCTTCCAGCCATGATCCCACAGCCTCTCTATGCCTCAGTTTCCTCACATGTAAAATTAGAGTGTTGAACATAATCTCTAGGGTTCCTTCCCACTCTAAGTCTGTAATAATATAATACTATAATAATCTAGGATACTATAATACTAAATTTAGATTGAAAATAGAACTCTTCCTAGTGTCTTCTCATTGACCCAACACTTCTCCAGACAAATATTTTCTAGTTCTTACAGGCCCTGCTTCCCACCCAATGTAGTTTCGGTTTCAGCCAAGAAGCATTTTCTCCATGACATATGAATTCCAGTATTTTTACATTCTATTCTGTTCTGCCTCTGCTGGGGACAGGAAACATCTATTTTTTTAATCCCTTCTTTTTACAATGCTTCTTTTATCTGTGACTAAAATCTTGAGGCCAGAAAGGCAAATGGATAAAAGAATATCATTTCTTTTCAAAGAAAAGGAAATTAAAAGACACAAGCTAGGCATGGAGGAGGATAGACAGTTCTCTTACAGGTCCCTAAACCTCCATATAACACAATGATTCACTGAGTCCTTGAGTATTAGAGCTGAAAAAGACCTTGATGAGCTGCTTTTTCCATCCTCTGAGTTTATAACCAAGGAAACTGAGGCATTGAATAGAATAACTTTGCTGAAGTCCCATAACAAAATTAATGGAAAGACTGGGTCTATCGAGTCTAAAGTTCTTGGAAGCACATATAGTCCCTGCCTCAGTTGTTCAGAGGGCTTCATCTAGCTTTGTGCCCCTTTTTCTGGGATTCCTTCTGTGTGATGGAGATTCTATGGATTGAAATCCAGTCCAACTCTGCCAAGCACCAACATTTTCACAAATAGGCCTGTTCCTCCCCATCCATACACTGAGCCACAAATCTTTTTTAACAGCTCCTGAATTTGCTGCCAATTGAATAAAGACTGCTATTTTAGGAAATGTCAGTATTTCTAGAAGAAATAAAAAAAGGCCCCTTCTTATGAACTGCACTGATTTCAGACAATCTGCCTAGCAAGCTGGCACACCACTGGACAAAAACAGCTCATTCCTCTAATGGCTCTGAATTGAGGCTCACCCAGAGATCTCCACTTAACAGAATATAGGGTATTATATTCAGAGCACTAGGAGCAGTGTGTGAGAAATAGGTTATACTTGACTCTGACCTCACTCTTCCTTTTGTTGAAAGGTCAATCTTTCCCTTCAGTTTAGTCTAACTCAACAAACATTGAGTACCTAATCTGTACTAGGTTCTATGTGAGGCACTGGGTATGCCAGCACAAAACAATGAAGGAAGGGTCTGTCTACAAGGGTCTCAGAAGACCTAGGTACCTCAGCAGCCTTCCAGGCCCTCTCCCACATGGCAAATCGTCCCCACCATAAGACAACAGAAAAGCAGTGATCCAACTGTGCTTGGAGACTTCCAAGGAAGGGCCACCCACCATCTCCCAAGACAATCCATTCTATTGATTTTAAATACCTCTAATTGTCAGGCAGTTTTGTCCCCTCCACCCCCACCCTTGGCAGCTAGGTGATGCAGCAGATAAAACCCTGGACCCAGAGTTAAGAAGACCCGAGTTCAAATATGATCCCAGAAACTTACTAGCTGTGTGACCCTAGGCAACTCACTTCACTTCTGCTTGGTTCAATTTCCTCAACTGAAAATGGGTGTGGTAATAGCACCTACCTCCCAGGGCTGTTGTGAGGATCAAATAAAATAATATTTGTAAAGCCCTTAGCACAGTACCCGGCACATAGTAGGAACTTGATAAATGCTTGTTAGGAAAAAAAAAACTAGCCTAAATTCCCTGTATTGTAACTTCTTTCTTTTATTTCAGGTTCTATCTTCTGCAGTAAAACAGAACAAATCTAATCCGTCTTCCATATGACAGTCCTTCAAATATTTAAATACAGGCAACCTTCCCCCAGGGAAAAAAAAGTTATATAGCAGCATGTCAAATGTGGATGTCTAGGACATGCCAAGAGAGAAAATATATTACTGATTGATTGTGAATGATGAAGTGCAGGCTCTGGGAACCCCCTTGAGCTCTCCTTGAATATTTGAGGTACAGGCTCTGGGACCCCCCTTGAAATCTGATTGAATGGTCCCATTTGATGAGGTATTTGTGTGAGGCCATAAGCCTTTCATTGTGAGTCTGCCCAAATCTTTGTTACTAGCTTGGCCCTCCATTGTCCATCTACTTCCCACCCTTGAGCCTATCAAAACATCTATACCCAAATCAACTGTTACCTTACCTCATCTGACTCTTCCTGAAGACTCTCCCCAAACTCCCCTAGACCACCCCTAGATTCCTTCCACATCCTTTCTGTATATAAGACCCCATCTTGTCTCCATGTGGTGTGAGAGCGCCATAGAATTTTCTAGCCCAGACTTACTCTGTTTTCGGATACAAGCAAACTTTAAAACTTTTCTTTGGCTGAGAGAAGACTTGAGTCGAATCCATTCAGCAGGAGCTGGCATGTTGGTATTTTAGGGTCTCGCACACCCCTATCCTAAACCTCATCATTTTATGCTGAACCTCTTCATGAACTATTATTGACTATTTTTCAGGTCTGGTTATTCTACCAGTGCTCAATTCATCTAACAATCCTATCCCCTAGCTCACATCTCTCCATCTTGTCCTTAAGGCTTTAATGACAGATTTCCTCATTCTATTTTTTACCAAGGAGAAGGAATGTTGGATTTGAAAGGACTGCCCCCCCCCAAAAAAAAAAGACTAGTGAGATCTGCAGTTGAAAATAAGTGTGATTATGAGATGGTTCAATAAAATAGGACAAACTGTATCTCCATCATCCCCATGAGTTACTAATCTACTAACCCAAATAGAAAAAGAGTTTCATTTAGTCTGGAATAATCTGTTCTCCATGAAGTCAAGCTGGCTCTTTGTGATCACAGCTTCCTTTTCTCAATGTTTCCTGGGCATTTCATTAATAGTATGATCCAGAGTGTTTCCAGGAAGCTAAGTTAAACTACCTGGACTGTTATTTGTAGATTTCACTGTCTTCTCCCCCTTCTTCTTCATAAGGATATAATCTCCCTTTCTCCAGTCCCACCAGACCTCTGCCATTTTTACATGATCATTCAAAGACCACTGTCAGTGACTCAATAACCACATCCACCAGTTCTCTTGGTCCCTAAGGATGTTGTTCATTAGAGATCTTCTCCAGTGGTTTAGCAAACTCATTATCTCCATACTTATTTCCAATTACAGCTCTCTACTAGTCATTTTTTCCACTTGTGGGCGGTGGGGATGGGGAAATCCTTACCAGTGCAAAGTTCGTTCTCCTTGACCCAAAAAAAAAAGCAAATTATAAAAAAGGAAATCAAGGAGTTCTGTCTTCTCTCTCTAATCTATTATCATTGACCCATCTACCTTAATTATCAATTCATTTCTTTCTTTGATCAACCCTTTTCCCCCAATATAGATTTGTTATTTTTATTCTTCACCAGACTCAGTTCATTCACTCAACATAAAGTTTTACTCTGTGCTAGGTTGGTTGACTGGTTAGTTGCTTGCTTGCTTGTTGTCTGTTCTCAAAGAGGACCAAAATCACATTACTGTATTAGATTCAAGTTATACTGCATTTGACTGTAGCTGATCAGACCAATGCAAGCTCAGAATGTTCTAACACAGGTTGGGCACAAATAGTCCAGGTGAACATTTGGGGGGATTCTCTAAATTTGTGCATCACATGGTTTTTTTTGAGCTATTTCAATTCTGCTTTGTTCATAGAGCACATCACCTTCTCTGAAGTGGGCACACCATGTAGGTGGTCCTGTGCCAGTGTCTCCCACATCACACAATCAATCCCAAAGTTCTTAAGAGAGACCTTGAGATTGTCCTTGTATCACTTCTTCTGACCGCCATGTGAGTGCTTGCCTTGTGTGAGTTCTCTGTAAAACAGTCTTTTAGAAGAGCATACATTTGGTATTCGAACAATGTGGCCAGCCCATCAGAGTTGCACTCTCTGCAGTAGAGTTTGAATGCTTGGAAGTTTAGTTCAAGAAAAGTCCTGTGCTAGACACTACATTGGGTGCTGAAAATACAAAGATAAAAATTGAAGGGTCCCTGACCTCAAGGAGTTTCCACTCTTTTAAAGGAGAGAGGACAATATGAAGGCAGATAAAGAAATACGAAGCAAATATAATACAATTTCCAGAGGGGAAAGACTAGTAGCGGGGGGAGAGTAAAAGGAGGTAGCATTCTTGATGTTATTCTTATAGTTCTTGCCATGCCTATGTATTTATATTCAACGCCCATACAAATGGAGTATTCCCAAAATTCTGATAATTTCTAGAGCAACCCTTTACTCTGTCTGAGGATAGAGCAAACCATTATTAAGGTAAGTCATATTGTATTAGCTGTGTAAAGACCTACAACCCCTAAGAAATTGGATTGGGGTAGGGGAGTCCTCAGAGCATGCCTTTGTTCCATTTTCTGTATAAATCTTTCAAAATCACAGTTGGTCAGTGAATTCCCTGTGCATCTACATGATCCTCATTAGACGAGTCCCCTTTTACCTTCTCAGCTCAATGATTTCTCTTTTTGTCTTCACAGTTGTATTGTTGAGAATTCCCCATGCTGACTGACTGAGCTGACTTCAAACATGGGTCAACCTTCAGCAGAACAAGTCTAAGACACAGCCACTCCTTCAGAGACTACCCAGCTTCTGAACACTTTGAAGTCCACCCCACCAAAATGTTTTGTGAATGTGAGACTAACCCTGGCTTTCCTCATTCATTCTCTTCGTAACTCAAATGGAGTTGCCCCAAAGTTCCAATGATTTCCAGAGTAACCATTTCCTCTATCTTATGGTAGAGAAAGTCATCATTAAGGGAAGTGAAAATGTATTAGCTATGTAAATACCTGCAACCCCTAGAAGATTGGTTTGGGCATGGGGTGGGAGGGAGGTGTTCTCAGAGCATTCCTAATGTTTCTCAGGATTCTAGAGACAGCTGAGAGCTTAGTGGTTGCCTTTTTATCCTTCACTGGAGTACTTTTTTCACATTAGTCATGTTGTAAAGAAGAATTAGAACCCATGGGAAGAATCACAAGGAGAGAGACAATAAAAGAGATAGCATGCTTCTATCTACATTCAGATGGAGTACTTCTTGCAATGATAGTTAGTTGATATCAATTAGTCAAAGGATTTGCTTTTAGAAAGGAATATTTACTAGGGTGATAGAGTAACAATAGTTGGTAGGAAAAACCCCCAAAGTTTATGACATTATCTTCTCACCAATGAGCCCCAGCTATGGTCTCAAGCCTACGAGAACCCTAAAGAAAAGAGGTTCCGAATTTTCTAGAACTCTCAGGATCCTATGCCCCTAGTCCAGAGTGTGCTTCTGGGGGAAATCTCATTACTAGAGTGTTCCCAAAAGGAATTAACTGGAACCTTTCTAGGAAGCTACTAAACAAACCACGTAAGTTAGGTGAAGAACAACTGTTTTCTCATAAGCATATGTCAACAGATATTTTAATATGTGAAGACCCATCACAGTTATTGTTCTCTCCCAGGAGGCTGATTCTTAAAACATGAGACTATTGAGTGGCTCAGTGAATACAGTGTTGGACCTGGGGTCATGATCTTGCTTCAAACACTTGCTAGATGTCTGACTCTGGGTAAATCTTATCTTTTTTTAGTCTCAATTTTCTCATGTGTAAAATGGGAATATTAGCAGCACTTCCCACACAAGGTTGTTCTGAGAAACAAATGAGATGACATACACAATGTGTTTTGCAAACTTGAAAATACTATAGCAATGTGTATTGTTGTTATTTATTTATTATTATTATTATTACCTGAACTAGCTGTGAAACTGTGAACAGGCATTTTACTTTTACCTCAGATCTGCAATGCTTGAGTAATCCATTTAAAGTCCAGAACTTCTAGCAAGGTACGCCCAAACTTATGTTGAGTCTTTTCCTCTAAAGTGTGTTCTTGGCAGGAACCATAGTCTCTGAGAAGTTGCCATAGAGATCATCTCCTGTGGGCCAATCAGTGTCTGAACAGAAGAGCTTTCAACCTGTGGAACTTGCGAGCTGGCAAACAAGGCTAGGGACATCCATCTCAGCATTGCTACTTGGTCACCTGTGCTCAGAAAAAGGAACAAAGGATAACAGGCAGCGAAAACATTAAGACAGTCTCAGGTTCACCTCCACAAGCAGAGGTTCTGATTGTTACAATTAAGCAGTTTCTGTAGCTTCCGGGAAAGAAAAAGAAGAGGGAGATCCCTTCCCAAAGGGAACCTCACATAGCTCTAAAACCCTTAAGGGGAGAGAGACAGAAGCAGAGAGACAGATGGAAAGAGACAGAGACAACAGACAGAGAGCACAGTGGAGGATTTTCTCTATTTAGAGTCTGCTGGTGACTAGCTTTTCCTGAAGTGACCAATCCAGCTGGGCACACAGATCCCTTTCTCTAACCCTCAGTCATGGGCTCAAGGAGACCAAAAAGGAGATGATTCGTCATTCCTCTCCAAAGCTCAAATCCCCAGGAATCAGTGAGGGGGTTGCTACATTATCACAAAACATAAAACTTTCACTCAGAAGTGATTCTGGCACATGTTCTGCTCCATGAGAAGTGCCCAAGCTAAAACATTTGTGTTGCTCAGAAATGGTTAGGGCATAGGCATGGCTCCTTGGGAAATACTACAGTCTAATCAGTTAAGGAGAGTCCCATGATCATCTCCATTATAGATATTTTTGTAAACATGAGGGGACTCGATCAAATGGCAGCATTTGGCAGATACACTAGTTTGAGTTCCTTTTCCATACAGATTGGACGAGGTGGTTACTGACTGAGTTTCCTTCCAATTGCCAAATTGTGATCCTGTGAAAAAGGCAATTGAATTAACAGTCCAAAGACCTCTCTACCATAATTTTTCACTTACTCCCTGGATTTCCTGAGCACAGCAAGACCTGGGTTTGAATCATAGACATAAGGTTTACTATCAGAGTCAACATGAATAACCCAACCAGTGAACGAAAGATTTGAGACAGATTGTTTCTAAGAAAACTCCTTGCTTTGAATCCTATGAACCAGGGAGAGAGTTCATCCTTGAAAATAGTTTTTTTATGACCACGCCTTTTAAAGGGAATTAGCTTGAGCTTAAAAAAAAGTAGGCACTAGGCACATGCACTAATTTACCACTCAGGCTGAGGGCCCTCTGATTTATGTTCTTTAGGCATATAGGACATTGCTCTACTGTGCCTTAGAGGCATTTGGAGAATTAAAATAATAATTTATTCCATTTTCCCCATTACAAAGTGCCTTGCAATGGATGCCAAGGCATCTGGTGATATTGCAGTTCAAAATGTGTCTACTGTGCAGGCATTGATATATAGCATATCGCTCTTGATTTAAGAGGGAAGACATATAATGATACTGTCTTCCTGGTTCCATAACAAGAGTCCTCTAACACAGGTTGGATGCAACAGTCCTTCAGAATGCTGTGCCAAGGAAAACTGGGCACATGTCCAGGCATCTTCCCATGCACAGATGACTCAATGTCTTTAAGTATCTTCCACCAACACCTTGGAATATGGATCCACAGCTTGCTGAAAACTCCCCCTTGTTTAACACAGGGTGGCTGCTTGGAGAACAGTACCATTTATGGATGACTCTCCTCTCAGCCATGCTATATGAGTGCCCCCACAGTGTTCTGGAACTGGTGGGGGGGGGGGGAGAGATGCCTTGGCACACCTACACAGAAAGTGCTACCTGGTGGCAATTCCCAGAAATGCTGTGTCATCCCACCTCAGCTCAGCCCATCGAACCAAACCAGGGGTGCAGGCAGAGACAGACCTGTAGGCTTGCTCAGGTGGGAGAGAACCACAATGATGGGCAGTCCCTGCTCTGCTTTAAATATCATTCATCCCACAGCACAGACAGGGGAGGAAGAAAACAAAGGGATGTGACTGGATTGTATCAAGCATTGGAGTGGAAAAGGAATTCTCTAGCTCATGGGCTTAAAACCGTGGAGTCTTCTTTGACTTTTCTGAAACTCTTGACAGAGACAGATAGAGAGATAGAAAGATAGATAAGTAGATGGATGGATAGATGATAGATGACATACAGAGATAATAGAGAGACAGAGAGATAGATGGATAAGTAGATAGGTTGATAGACAGAGGGTAGATAGACAGACAGACCGACAGAGAGGGAGAGAGAGAGAGAGAGAGAGAGAGAGAGAGAGAGAGAGAGAGAGAGAGAGAGAGAGAGAAAGAGATCTTTATATATTTAGGAATATCTATATCTTAAGTTTCCAAGAAAATAACTCCCGAAGAGTTAAAACTCCAATTCAATGTTTGTAAGAATGAAGAGTTGGAAGAAATAAAGATATCTTTGGATACTATCTTTCTATGAAGTCTTAATAAAAATTTGCTTATTGTCAGTCAAAATTGCTGTCGGCAGCTTGGAAGCTTTACGTGTTTTGTTTTCTAGTCTGTGAATATTATCACAAATAAACTTATTTATTAAAATAGGTATATACATACATATGTATATACATGCTATCTCCCCCCAATAGAATGTCAGCCCCTTACTCTACTAGTCACAGATGCATTTGGAGAAATGAAACAATAACGTATTCTATTTCCCCCATTACAAAGTGCCTAGCATTGGATACCAGGACACCAGGTGATACTCTGGGTCAGAATGTGTCTACTGTGGAAGCAGTGACATACAGCACGTCTCCTTGATTCAAAAGTGCAGGGATGGCATCATGTCTGCCATTCTACCACCAGCACCTAGCACAGGGTGTGGCACCTAGTAGGCAGTTCACAAACACTTGTTTAACACGTCTGATTGACATGATAAACTAGAAATTGTGCAAAAGAAGGCAACCAATATGGTGAAGGCTTCGATTCCATGTCATGTGAGGACAGCTTGAAGGCAATACATGTGTTTAATCTAGAGAACAGAAGACATAGCGGAGACATCATAGCTGCCAAATATTTGAAGGGTTGTCATGTGAAGAAGGGATTGGACTTGTTCTGTTTGTCCCCAGGGGCAGAACAAAGAGTAATGACTGGAACTTACCAAGAAATTGATTACAATTTGCTACTAGGGAGAAGTTCCTCACAATGAGGAGCTACCCAGAAGTGATGTGGGTGGCCTCCAGAGATGTGGGGCTTTTTGTGTTCAAAGACTTCAAGAAGGGGCTAGATAACCCCCAAAAAGTTGTGTTTTAGTGAGGTTTTCTTTCAGTTCGTGACTGGACTACAAGGTCACTGACATCCCTTACAATCTGCAAAATCTGCAATTCAGTAATTCACTGATTGATTTATTGATTCTTTCTTCCTCCCCAGATATAATCAGTTGCCACAACATAGCAAATATACCTCTGTAATACATCTTTTATTTATATTCTCTACTCATGCTGTTAATCTCCTTCATGCACTCTATGTGTTTTTTAATCAATTACATATAAACAAATGTTTTAATTGTCAGTTCCAAAATCTCTCTCTGTCCCCTTCCCACTCTATTAGAAGGCAAACAACTTTTAATATTTTTTATTTCATTTTTTCTCAACTACATGCAAACAAAACAATTTAACATTGTTGCTGTTGTTTTTAAATTGTGAGGTCCAAATTCTTTATTCCTCCCTCCTAGACCCTCTACCTCCTCTAGAAGCCAGTCAATTTTTAATGTGTTTTTAAATTTAAATTTAATTTATTTATTTTAAAATTTATTAAATTACATGCAAATTACACCAATTATATGCAAATAAAAAAATTTTAGCATTGTGGTTTGTTTTCAAATTGTGAAGCCCAAATTTTTTCTTCCTCCCTCCCCCTCCCCCAGAAGCCAAGGCAATTTTTCGTGTTTTTTAAATTTATTTTAATTTCATTTTATTTATTTTACTTTATTTTTTCAATTATTAAATTACATTAAAATTATACCAATTACATGCAAGCAAATATTTTAACAGTTTTTTTTTTATTTTGAATTCCAAATTTCTTCACACACTCTAAATTCCAATGGATCTGAACTAATATCTAACTTTCTTCCATTCTTCTGCCCTAACCCGTCTTCATGCAATATCATAATCATAGTTAGTATTTATATAGAGACAGCTAGGTGGAATAGGGAGTATCGTGCTGACACCGGAGTCGGAAGTTCAAAACTGAGTTCAAATCTGGCCTCAGACACTTCTTAACTGTGTGACCCTGGATAAGTCCCTTAATCCTGTTTGCCTCTGTTTCCTCATCTGTAAAATGAGAGAATGGCAAAATCATTCCCTGTATCTTTGCCAAGAAAACTCCAAATGGGGTCATGAAGAGTTGGACATGACTGAAAAACTACTGAACAACAATAAGTTTATATAGCACGTTAAAATTTGCATAGCACTTTGTGTGTGTGTGCATGCGCGCATGTGTGTATACACACACACACACACACACACACACACACACACACACACATATATATATATCATCGCATTTGATCTTTGTAACAACCCTCCCAGATGTCATTGTTTCCCCCATAAGAGGGGAAAGAGAGGTTAGGAAATTTCCTCAGGGTCACATCGCTAGCAAGTATCTGAGACAACCTTCAAATTCAAATCCTCCTGACTCCAAATCCAGCATTCAAGCAATTGGGCCACCTAGAGACATTCCCAGGCTATCTGGCTGTGCCTTGGTGTAATGGAAATGCAAATTTAAAGATCTTCCCTGCCCCTAGACTAAAGTGCATCTGGAGCCTGGGGTGGGAGGCTTGTTTTTTAGTAGATACTTTTTGATTGGCCAGTGGGTCAATAAGGTTGTTACATTCTCTGAGCCAGGAGAAGGCTATATAAGCCCTGATGTGAGGCTTTGTTTTGGGGGCTCACTTTGAGAAGTGTTCTGTGATTTGATCTGTATTCTAGAAAGCTGTTGTCCAGGGCCCCCCCCGCCTTTGAAAAACCCAGATGTGGAAACCCAGATGTTGACTGGGTATGGATGTAATGGTTGGACAATTTGGAAATCTGTCTACTTGATCTGTTTCTGTCTTGATAATTCTGCCTGTATACTTTGAAGTTCGGGGTGCTGACCTTTTCCCCTGAACAAGGTAAACGATATATGTCTGACTGATTAAAGTAAGCTTGTTAACCCATTTTGAGTTGCTTTCCTTTATCAAAGCAGATCCAAGAACCTGTATGGGCAGCAAACCCTGAGGATGTGCTTGGGGTGTTTGCTGCTACACTTGGTTGTCCATTTCTAGGCCTTTCTGTTGAAATCTCTCTTTTATTTTAAGGTCCTTGTCAAGACACACCTCCACAAGTGATTATCCACAGTGAAAGTGATCTCCCCTGCCTCCAGACATTCCTTAATGGATCTCTTCCTTTTCCCTCTCTCATCTGACTACCAAACTTTCTATTTCTTTATGTAGAATTATCTAATGATGCTGTAATGATAACAACAATAATAGCACATATATAACATCCTAAGTTTTGTAAAGTGCTTTATAAATATTGTCTCATTTTATCTTCAAAATAACCATGGGAGGTAGGTAACATATCTACTTTTTAATAGATAAGGAAATTAAGGCAGGAAGAGGTTGTTTTGGGTGGGGTTTGTTTTTTTCAGTGACTTGTCCATAGTAAATGTCTGAGCACGAATTTGAACTCAGGTCTTCCTGACTCCAGGTGCAGTATTCTTCTCCCACCATACCACCTAGATACCTGAGGGCAGAAGGCTTGTCTTATTCATCTCTGTATACAAAATGTTTAGCACAGGTCCCAGCCTAGAGTAAATGTCTTAAAGCATGATGGTTAAATTGAACAGATTCACTGAATCAAGGAGGTTAGGTTGGCATGGGACCAGGTCAATTCAACCTAAGAGATTATCTAGCTCACCTTCCCACATAGCACAGAAGTCCCAGCTACAGAATCAATTTGTTTTGGTTTGTGGTTCTTCCCCAGTTAATGTATGCAAGAAACAAGCTTTTGCCATATGGAAGGTACTAAAATTAACCCCAGACTGTAGTCACACAAGACAGCTTTAGAAAAGTGATTTCATGATTAACTGAAGAACATTCATTTTCCTCCTAAGGGGATGTGGGGGGATTCTGTGTTAGGAGAGAGGAAGCATAGCTGTTTACGGAGAAATACCTTCCCACCTTACAAAGTAACAAAGATGATGGGAATCAATTTAACTCCATGAGTATCTACCAAGCAAAGTGCTTGGGGCTTAAAAAAATTTAACAGTCCTGCCCTCAGAGAACTTACATTCTACTAAGGGCATAGAACATGTGCCAACTATAGTTAAAAATAAGTTCATATTCAATAAATATAAAGGAATTTTAGAAGAGAGAACATTAACCATTTTTGAGGGAGGTTGGATATGGGAAAGGCTTTGTTTGGTCAGTGGTGGGGAACTTGCAGTCATGAGGCCACATGTGTCCTTCTAGGTCCTTGGGTGCAGCCTTTTCACTAAATCTAAGTTTTACAGAACAAATACTTTTATTAAGGGGATTTGTTCTGTGAAGTTTGGATTCAGTCAAAGAGGCAAACTCAAGGACCTAGAGGGCCACATGTGGCCTTGAGGCTAAAGGTTCCCTACCCCTGGGTTGGGCTAACATCTGAGCTGGACCTTGAAGAGATCTAGGGTTACACAAGGTAGATGTGAATAGTGAGATGATTCCAGGCTTGGAGAGAGATTTGGTATATGAACCATCAAGGATAACCTGGCCGTTGGTTTGACTGGAATGTAGACTTCTTGAAGAGGAGTGATAAGAATTAAGTCTGGAATGATGGGATGAAGTCAGATTGTGAAAATCCTTAAATGATAAAAAAGCAGTTTTTGCCCTAGAGGAAGTAGGACATCACTCAAGTTTCAAGAGCTAGAGATTAGCACAGGCAGATCACAGATTTATAGGTTTTGCTTTTGTAAATATACAAATATATAGTTATAGTTTATATTCATAGCTCTTTCAGGCTTACACAGTGTTTTACATATGCAATAAGGACTCTGGCCTCAGTATTCCAGATCCAAGATGGCTACAGCTGCCTCTTAGGGTCCTAGGGTTATCCCAGAGAGGTATCCCTATGGTGCCTTTTCACTAATGTTATGATCTCAAGCCCCCATTCTGGTATGTTGCCCACACTGTAAGTCTCCAGTGGCTAGCTTCAAAATTCTCATTAACCATTAAACATCAATTATATTTTTACAAAAGAGTATTTACTTCTAAGGTATAGTGAGAACAAAAGCACAAACATGTCCATACAACACATGGATGGGCATATTCTGCCCAATGTCTCCTAAGTCTTTAGGGAGAGTAAACTCAGACTTAACCCAGTTTCAGCATAACATTGTTCCCAAATTTAGTTCAAAATGCACTTTGTTGCCAGCTAAATCTTTGTTTTTGATACTTCTGGGCTAGGTCCAAAAGATTGCTCCTACCCTCATTTCTTAGGAATCAAACCTGGACCAGTCAACTGGCTTCAAATTCCATAATGGAGTTAACTCTTAGATCTCAGGTTGGCTCACTCTTCTGATCTTTCAAAACTCAAAGGTCACAGCCTCCCATTTCCTTCACCTAAAATGCAATAAAATGTCATGGGAAAAAACTGAGGCACATATTCACAAGCCACATTTGGATCTCACATAGGGAGGGGATGAGACCTTTTCCTCTCACAGCACGGTCTCTTTTCTCTCACCAGAAGGTCACCAGGCAGGAAGAAATGCCCCACAAGTTAAGAGAGCAGGCAAATGTCGCCATTTGTATATAACTCCAATTCTGACCGGACAGCTCCAAGAGACTCCTATTCACCACAAGGTAGCTGACGAGAAACAGTTACAGAATGCCTAGAGAAGCATCTTCCAAAGTCTCTGTGGAAATTGTATAATTCAAGTACTATGTCTGTGCTCATAAGGATTGACCTAATTTGCGATTACACTTGTGATGAGGTCTCAGCTTCATGTATACTCAGGAAAAGAGGGTACATATGTTTTAGTGTGTGTGTGTGTGTACACAAGGCATGTATATAAGCATATAGACATACACAGGCATATGTATCAATTTGTATAGGTATTTATGTATGTACACATGTGGCTTGTGTATGCATACATCCATCCATATGTATGTGTATGCCTAAATGTGTGTATGAATCTCTATTTTCTCATTTTCCTTTCTGTCTAGCTGTAAGGGTTATGGGATTTAAAGATCTTCCATACCCCGTTGGACTTGCTGATGTAGCAGGAAGGGGTGGAGCAAGAGGAAGCGGAAGCCAAGCTAGCGTTCCTGCAGTGGCTGGCGGTGGTGGCGACGCGGCAGCAGCAGCAGAGGCAGCGGCAGCGCAAAGCCCTTTTTGACTTAGCCAGAATTTCTGCTAAGGACTCCTGCTGAGGACTTCCAGGGGCCGGAGCTGCTGGGAGCGCGCTTCCCGGATGCTGGGTGGTTGCTGTGAGAGGGGAGAGGAGCACCTTTGCCTGAGGTAGCCTGTTCTGTTTTAAAGGCTTGAAAATGTGGGTGCTTTCTACTTTATCTACCTGTGCCAATATCATAACTACTCTGATGGCTTTCACTTTCTGGTTTTGGGACTCAGTCTTTTGGTATCTTAATAAATTTTCTAGTTTATTTCCCCATATGGCAAGCATGATGTATTTTGTAATGGATAATTATATCAGCATATTTGTAATCTCCATAGGCATTGTGAATATGGCATTGCTGATACACTAGCTCAGAGCCTCAAAACAGGGTATAGACATAACAGGGCTTTAGTTTCTTCTATGAGCAAAATATACAGATAGTCATGAGTCTCCCTCGAAATATTCAGAGATCTATGTGAGCAACCAGGAGGAGGTTAGGGAGATGACTGATGGCAAATGTTCCCATATTTCAGTATTTCATCTATTTCATTAAGTTTTGGTAGACATAATAAACATATCCATAAGCTTGCTACATTTATGATTCTATGGATGGAAGTTTCATGAACTGATAAAGGGAAACCTTGTTGGGGAGCAGACACTAATGAACAAGGTATTGAAAGTAGACTCCACATTTTAAGATTTTGAATAATAAACCCTTTTATCCTCTAGAACAAGGTTGGACCCAGAAGCAGGGTTAAATCCAACCTGCTTAGCATCCATGGGAGATGATGGTGAGATTGTGGTGGGGGGAGAGCAGAGTGAGGAAAGAGGATGGGTGATGCAAAGCAGCTTGGGAAGAGACCCACCATTTTCAAATGGAGTATCATCAGGTTGCAAGCAGAAACACTGCCTTTCATTAGAGCTATCCCATATATTAGCCAGAGAGAAAGTAACAAGGCTGCTCTGCCTGAGGCTTAAGTATAGATTTACCTTATTAATTAAAGTAATAAACTTATATTAATAACCTTCTTTGAATAATTAAGACAGTAAGATTAAAAATAACAACATTTAAGCCACTTGATGCAAGGTTGTAAGCAAGAGAGTGACAAGGACCATAAGCATCATATACACATTGTGTCATTTTATTCAAGTCACTATCTTATCTCTTATTTAGATCTGATTCAAAATAGGCTTAAACTTGAAGAGGTGGATAAGGAGCCCTAATGCTAAAGGCCATTTCCATTCTCCTGGTGAGCAACTTGCTGACTTACCTTTGCATCCAGGTAGAGTCCAAATGACTCCCTACCCCTTCCAGCTCTAACATCTGAAAATTCTATGGCCCCATTTCAAGCCCAACACAATCATGATCTCAAAGAAAGCAAAACACCAGAGTGGTGTATGAAAACTTTAAAATGTGAGGATAAAACTATCATATAATGGAACTCTAGTTACAAACAGACCAGGAAATAGATTTTTATCACCTTTTCAATGGACAAGACTGGTTGTTGGGAGCAAAATATATTGAATCTTGCTGTTGATGACAGTACCCCTCCATCTATCGTGGGTAACACGTGGCTCTCTGTTTAATTTAGCAATGGACCATTGTGCAGGGATAAAGAACATGAGTTGTCAGTATCTCTTCAATTGTTTCCCCTTCACTGGCCACAGGGAACAAATCTTAATGATCTAATCAGTCTCCTGATAATAACTACATGGATTCATATCATGGGGCACTTCAGTCCCACAGGGGTCATAGCATCTCTCAGATAAGTTTACTCCAACATCCATAGGGACCTTAGCAGATCAGGCATGCCAAACTAATGCACAAACTAAGATTGGAGGATGAGGAAAGTTACTTGGCTCATTCCAGATCACACTAGATTCAGGGGCCAAGCAAGGAGGTGCAATTTTTCTTCTTACTTGCAGTTTACTTCTTAACAAGTGATATCCATTTATCTTTCCTGAGTTTTTGTCAGGGGTCACATAAACAAATAAAATGTCAGAGCTAACAAAGACCTTGGCAACCAGCGAGTCCAACTTTGCCAATCCAAAGAGGCACTTTGGCACAGAAGATAGAGTACTGGACTCAAAATCAGAAGCACTCTGGGTTACTTTGGGCGGTCACCTCCTCTTCTTAGACCTCAGTTTCCTCATCTGTATAATGAATGAGGAAAGAGTTGGCCTAGATGGCCTCTATCATCCTTTCTAGCTTTAGATAGAAGACCCCGGAACACTTAGGTTCAAATCCTACCTCACAGATGTATTTGATATGTGATCTTGGGAAAGTCCCTAAAAGTCTGAGCCTTGGTTTTCTCATTTATAAAATGGCAACAATGATACCTGCTTCACCTAGTTGTTGAGCTGTCGAGAGCCTCAAGTAAGGCAATCTATATCAAGCATTATTTTAAGGAGCTGTATAAATGCTACTTATTATTATTTTACAGAAGGATAAACTAAGCCGAGAAAGTTTTTTGCCCAGGACCACTCATGGATTGAGTGATTGCAATGTTCTTTCTCATCCTGATCTCTGGTCTGTCTATTCCTGGCTCTTCCATTAAAGACAACAGGTGGGGCAGTGAATAGAGCACTGACCCTTGAGTCAGAATGACCTGAGTTCAAATGCCACCTCTGACCTCTATGACCTGTGTGACCCTGGGAAAGTCATTTAATTCCTGTTTACCTTAGTTTCCTCAACTGTAAAATAGAGATGATAACAACATCTATCTCACAGAGCTGTTATGAGGATCAATTGAGATAACATTTGTTTTAAAAAATTCTCAGCACAGTGACAGGCATATAACGGTATATAAATACTTATTCCCTTCCAGGATATATTCATAAATTTATATTAATGACTCTGACAAAGAGAAATTATCAAAGAACTTATTATCCAGGGTCAATCATTTTTCTCCAGTTAGGTCAAATTTCATGGTGCTAGGTTAAAACCTATCCCTATATACAAGTGAGACTTGGGGCCGGACACTCAAGAAAAAAGTCATTAATGTGCCGTATTGATTGTGGGACAATGATGTGCATGGGGAACAACACAACTTCTTCTCCATTCCTGACCTTCTTCCCTTGTGCATGAGGAAGCTTTTATTCCATGTAAGCTTCTGAAGGATAAAGACCATTGGGAGTTTTTCTCCTTGTATCCACAGCACCTAGCATATGACTATGCACATATGAAGTGTATAATCTTTGCTAAATTGGAGTATATTTAATTGAACTGAAGCTCCTTTTTTAACCTGAGGTAGCATGAAGGACTCCCAAGTTGAATCTCTTTTGGGGATTCAAGGCATGTAGCACATGAAGTGACTAATAATTGCATATTCCAATGACATCCCAATCTTGCCCTCCCACCTAAGTTACATAAGGCTAGACACAGATACTATCTTCTCACTTAAAGCTACCTATCTCTCAAATTACATTATTTCTCCTAAGGACACCAACATTCTTCCAATCATTCAGGTTCAAAACCTTGGAGCCATCCTTAAGTATTCCCTTTACCACTTCCTCCTGCTTCCAACCAGTCACCATGTCTTTCGACTTCCATAATGTATTTAACATCCGTCGCTTTCTCTACATTCATACAAATGTAGAACCGCAGGTTTTGAGTAAAAAGACCTCAAAGGCCATCTTGTCCAACCCTTATATTTTATAAAAGAGAAAAATGATTCTCAGAGAGGTTAAGGGACTTGTCCAAGGTCATCAGGACCCATTCCTGAAATGCATTTCACCATCATCTTTACCTCCTAGAAACCTTGTTTTCCTTCAAGACCCAGGTCAGACTCTATCTCTTTATGAAGCTGTCCTGAACTGTGGTCTGGGCTAGGTAAAGAGAGGAAGGGTAGAGGAGTGGGACCATATGGACAGAGAGAAATGTAAATAAATACATAGATACATCTATAGGCAGATACATACATACATATATACACATACATATCTACATACATGTGTATCTGTATATGCAAATTTGTGCATTATTATTTTTGTTATTATTAATGTTAATTATATTCATTTTCTTTCCCCACTTGTTTCTAAAGAAGAAAAGGAGAGAAAAAAGTTTCACTGTTTTTTCCCTGAGCCCAGTATTCTGACTCTCTCCTCAATAGTTTTTCCTGTTTTCTTTCTTAATGCTTTTTAGGAAATTACATTTCTGGTTTGTCTTCTTTCTCTGTACATCATATAACATGCCATTCTTCCCTTATTACTCAATAGACCTTACATAAGAGGTTCATCTTTTCATATAGAAGAGAAACTTTGATACAAAATAAGAAAATGAATAGTTGGGGAAGAAAAAGCTATGGCCACTGATGTTATTAAACATATTCTTAGAATATGCTATAATTACCCCCATGTAACAGTATGAGCTCTATAATTCATTTGACCATTACAATCAAGTCCCCCTGATATCATCTCATTTAGTAGAGTCTACTTTTCTATGGCCCCAACTCCTTTGAATGAATTCTATACAGTTATGATTATTTAGTCTTAATTGACATCAGACCATTTCTCATTTAACGCTAATTGAAAATCACTGATTTCCTGGTTCAAACGGCTGTGCACGTCAATTACAAAATGTTACATGCACAGTTTTCCAATTAATGACAGTGCATGGCTAGATACTTAATAGAGTTGACCAATTTTCCTGACCACAGCTGAGGGGAACAATGACTGAGATGTTTGGGGAGGTTATTTCTTCTCTTGCTCAAGGGAACTGCACCGAGCAAATGTGAGGAAGGCCTCTGATTTTAAGTTCTACATCCAGTTTGGGAAAGTCTTACGACATAAGACAGGTGAGGAAGGATTTGCTTGTGAGCAAAATTGGGAAGTGAAGTACATTGTAAGCCTCCTTTCCCCCATCCCTGGACATTCTTTCCCCAGCTCAATTTAGTTTCTTTGGATAATCTAGTGGTTTCCAAAAGAGAAACAGACTGCCTCTAATACCAAAGTAACAGGTCTTTAGAGTAACTTTTTCTTATTCAATCAAAATATAGTAGCTTAATTTGAGATGCTGAGAAACATAAGTGGTAGGCAATACAATAAAGTGGAAAGAATACCTCTTTGGAGTCAAAGGACCTGGTTCAAATCATACCACGGATGCTGTCTTTGTGACTTGGGGCAAGTCAATTAATATTCCTAGACTCTGTTTTGTTTGTTTGTTTGGGTAGATTAAGTCAAATGACCTCATATTCTCCTTCAAGCTCTAGATACATGATCCTATGACTCTCTTGTGAAAGAAATATTGAATACATCCACTTTATGTCACCAGAGAGATAAGAATATGGTTAGATTTCAAGAGAAGGAAAAAAATCTACTCCTCAGCAAATAAGAGGAGCCTAGCCTTGAGTCTTTAGGTATTGCAGAAGGAGAAAGGAAATAATAATGCTGTAAGAGTTTCCTTTCTGACTTGGTACTAATATTTTCAATACTCTTCCTAATTCCCAGAATGATGTGGGTATGCTTAGACACAAGCTCACAAAAGAAGAAAAGTCAGTAATAAGGGTGATCTTCAAGGATTTTATAGGAAGAGGAGGGGGCTCAGGTCTCTTTGATTTCATACTTCTGATGGCATGAACCCATCACCAAAAATTATTGAAGTTGAATGAGCATAAGGATTTCTAACCCAGAAGCTTCTAGTCACAGAACACTCCAGGGAAGGGTCACCAATCAAGAGGACAGGGTAGAGCCAAAGTTGGCACATCACAATTCAGGTTAGACTTAAGAAACCAGGCAGGATTTTCTGGATTGCCTTAACCGAATATGGGGTTTGAGATGCTCTGCAACCTTTTTCATGGCAATACAAGTAGCCTTTCTGGTACATATACCCAAATATGTGAAAACATCAGCAGATGCATTCCCTATTGTTATTATACATATATGTATGTATAAATATATATATATATATATGTATGTGTGTATGTATATATGTTTGTGTATTTGTGTCTATGTATATACACATATATACACACAATATGCTTTGGCTTTTTTCAAGTTTCATCTAAAATGCCACCCTCTAGAGGAAGTCTTTCCCAATTTCCCATGATTCCAGTGCCTTCACTCTATTGACTACTTCCAATTTACTTGTTATATAGCCTGTCTATGACATTGTTGTTTGCATATTGTCACCTCCCTTAGACAGCGAGCTCCTTGAAAAGAGAATTGGAATCAGATTGTTGCCTACCTTCGTACCTCCAATACTTAACACAATGCCTGACATGTAGAGGTGCTTAATAAAGCCTTACTGACTGAATGACTAGAATCAGGACAACCTGGGCTACAATCATGCCTCTAATACCTCAATCAGATAACAAATATTTTTAAATATCTACTGTATATCTAGAAATGCTGTAGGAGCTTAGAGTAGAAATTTTTAAAAAATTTGTTCCTGACCTCAATGAACTCATAGGATCAAAGATTTAGTGCAAGAAAAGACAATCGGGGACATCAAGTCCAAGCCTTTAATTTTACTCATGAGGAGACAAAGCATAGAAAGGTAAAGTGTCTTGACCAGGATCACACAACTAGTAAATGCCTAATGTGGGCTTCGAAACCTGGTATTCCAGACTCCAAGCCTAATGCTCTATCTGCTATACCAATAGGTACATACATTTTAGGCAAGTTACTTGCCGTTAGGGAGAATGGTCTGGAGGAGACAGCACTGAGGTCATAGAAAGTAAGGGATTTTAAGACATCAAATAGAGGAGAGAGCATTCCAGGCATGGAGGTGGGGAAGGCTGTATCAAGGTACAATGAAGGAAGGTGACCCTACCTCACTTAACTACTCTGAGCCCTAGTTTCCTCACCTATAAAATGGGGACAATAGAGAAAGTTCACATTTATATAGAGCTTTAAGATTTGCAAATCCCATTACTCTAGAGAATCTTACTTGATCACCCAATAACACTGGGAGATAGGTGCTCTTACTGTACCCTTTTTGTAAATGAACAAGCGAGGATTTAAGATATGAAGTGACTTGTCCCAGCTCCATCACTAATGAGAGTCAGAGGCAGGATTTGAACTCAGCTCTTTCTGACTCCAAGTCTAGCACTTCATCCACTAATTCCTACCTCCTCTTGTATTTCTAGGACCTACCTCAGAGAGTTGATGTGAAGCTCTGGTTAGCTCTTTCCAAAATTGAAAGCAATATATAAATATTAGCTGCTGTTTTTATTGTTATTAAAATGAGATGCAGTCTCAGAATCAATTCTTTTTTTTCCCACCAGTTATGAGGGTGAGTTTTAAATTAGTCATCAACATATATTGTGGGAAGTATCCACTCTGCAAATACAAAGCTTGGTCTCATGTCCTTGGATGATATTCTCACAAGAGTTGAAATTCTCAGGCTCCTTTGAGTGCAACCCCAGCCTGAAGCACTAACATCTTTTAATGTTCCCCAAAGTTAGTCAACAAATATTTCTTAAGCATTTACTATGTTCCAGGCACTGTGCTAAGCACTGAGGATACAAAGAAGGGTCAAAGGCAGTCCCTGCCCTCAAGGAGCTTACAATCTAACAAGGGAGATAATAAGCAAACAAATATGTATGAACAAGTCATATACAGGATTAAAAAGAAGCAATTTAAAAAGAGAAGGCACTAGAACTAAGGAAGGGTGAGAAAGGCTTCCTGTAGAACATGAAATTTTAACTAAGACTCACAGGAAGCAAGTGATTATGTATATAGCCTTTGCTTATAGATCTCCAAAAGGGTAGTATAGTGGAATAAGAATTAGATTTGGTTTCAAAGAACATGAATTTGAAGCCAGACTCCACAAGTTACATACAGGGTGTCTAGAGAAAAATAACAGCCTCAATTTTCTCTTCAGGAAAATGAAGGCATAGGATTAGGGACATCTAAGAACCTTTCAAGCTCAATTAGAGGTACCAAGTAACTCAATACCTCATCTAGCAACTCATTCCATTTTGGGACACTTGAAAATGTCTAAATTTTCTTTTTTCAAATGTCAAGCCAAAATCTATTTGCCTTACTTTCATTCTTTCATTTCTACCCATGACTCCTAATTCTGCCTTCTGGCACCAAATAGAACAAGTCTCAGCCTTCTTCCATCTGATGACCCTTCAGATACTTGAAAGCAACTATCTATATCTATATGTACATACACCTATGTATATATATATATATATATATATATAGTGTGTGTGTGTGTGTGTGTGTATATATATATATATATATATATATATATATAACTATAAGTAGATCTCTCAGTCTAAACACCACTGGCTTTGCCACTCATCCTTCTCTGGCATGGTTCCAATATCTTTAGCATCTTGGGGATTGGAGATCACCCTAACAACATTATGGATAAGTTCCTCGAGGGCAGAGATTTATTTTCATTTTCCACTGTCTTCCTAAAGCCTAGCATTGTACCTTGCTGTGTATAATATGTGCTCAGTGATGTTTGTTGGATTGGATTAGATTAGACTGAATTAGACGGGCTTGTCTTGGTTCAGTTTGCATTGTACTGAACTGAATTGAATTGCTTTCCTTCCTCTGGATGCATTCCAGATGTTCAATGTCCTTTCTGAAATAGGGCACTCACCTATCTGATATCCAAGTATACAACTGAGAGATGATATTGTGCTCTGAGTTGCCAGTCTATCCATCATCATCACTTTTATTATGATATGCTAATAACTCCCATTGCTATAGCACTTGGCTGTTTATAAAATGCTTGTCTCACATCAGCCCAGTGAAATTGGTAGTGCAAGTATAATCATAACCATTTTAAAGTCAAAGAAAGATTTTGAATGAACTGTACGTGGTTATGAGCCAAATAACATCAGAACCAGCACTCTAAACCAGTTCTTCTGATCCCAAGAACAATGGTCTTCCTGGCATCCTTTAATTCATTAATTCACCAACCATTTCTTAAACTCCGACTATGTAAAAAAGGAGCATAGAGGCAGTGGGGAAACAGCAGTCAGTCAACAAGTATTTATTAAGCAGATACTATGCACCAGGCTCTGCACTAAACTCTAGGGATATAAGGTAAGACAAAAGGCAGTCACTGTTCTCCAAAAGCTCAAGTCTAATGGGGGATATATGCAAATAACTATGTAGAAACAAGTTATACACAGGATGAAAAGGAAAATAATAAGCAGAGGGAGACGATTAGCATTAAGGAGGATCAGATCAGGGAAGGCTTTTTGTAGAAAGTAGGATTTATGCTGGGCTTTTAAGGAAACCAGAAAAGCCAGGAGACAGAAATGAGGGAGGAGAGAGTTCTGGGCATTGGGACACAGCCAGGAAAAAAGCCTGTCATCAGGAGACAGAGGATCTTTGGGGAAGAATAGTAAAGGAAACTAATGTCACTGAATCATAGAATGAATAGAGGGGGAGATGAGGGAACTAGGTTATGAAGGGCTTTGAATACTAAATGCAGAATTGCGTATTTGATCTGAGTAAAGTAGTAGAGAAGGAGAAGAGAAGAGGGTCTAGGATAGAATTCTGGGGAGAAGCCATAGTTAGAAGGCATCATAAAAATATAGGAAAGGAGACTTAGAAGGAATGGTCTGACAGGCAGGAGAAGAACCAAGATTAAGTTGGGTCACAGAAACCTAGAGAGAAAAGAATATCAGAATAAGGGTGATTCACAATAGCTGTGGCTACAGACAGGCCAAAAGGACAAGGACTGGAAGAGGGCATTGAATCTGGCAACTGAGCTATCATTGATAACTTTGCAGAGAGCAGTTTCAGTTGAATGCTGAAGCCAGAAGTCAGGCTGTAGAGGGTTAAGAAGACAGCGAAAGGAAATAGAATGGAGGCATCAATTATAGACAGCCTTCTCAAGGAGTTTAGCCAAAAAAAAGGGAGGAAAGATGACAGATGTTAGCTAGAGAAGATAGATCAAGTGAGGGATTTTTGAAGATGGCAGAAACATGGGTATGTTTATAGAGTAAGGAAGCAACCAGTAGACAGAGAATGATTGAAGATAAGTGAAAAAAATGGGGCCAAAAGAAGAGGCAATCTGCTGGAGAAGAAGGGATGGAATGGCATCACTTGTGCTGGCAGAAGGGTTTATCCCGGCAAGGAGAAAGGTGATCTCAGTCACTGAGAAAGGGATATAAGAGGAGGTGGGCAGAAGGCAGCTAAGTGATGTGAAATGAGGAGAAGGCAGAAGAAGGAACTCTCCTAGAACACCTTCTCATCTTATAAGTGAAATATGAGGCATGGTTTTCAGCCGAGGGGGAGGAGGAGACATAGCCATAGAAGGCTTGAAAAGGTTTAGAAGAGCCTCTGCGGAGAGTAGGATTGTGAGTTGATTCAGGAGGTATAATAAGATTACCTTGCCATAGTGAAAGTTCAGTAAAAATTTCTTATTGTTGTTCAGTCATTTTCAGGCATTATGACCCGCATTTGGGATTTTCTTGGCAAAGATACAGGAATGGTTTGCCATTTGCTTCTCCAGCTCATTTTAGAGAAAAGAAAAGAGAGGCAAACAGAGTTAAATGACTTGCCCAGGGTCACACAGGTAGTAAGTGTCTGAAGCCAGATTTGAACTCAGAAAGATTAATCTTCCTGACTTTAAGTCTAACATTCTGTCCTCTACAGCCCCACCTAGCTGCCCCTAGCTGAGGTTATGTAACATAAATCTGTAGTGGACTCAGTCGGCATAGATTCCCGATTGTTATGAGATTTATCTACAAAGATATTATGCTATATGGTTTACAATTTAACACTCAGTCAGTCATCAAGCATTACTTATTATTGTCTATTATTTGTTCATTATCATTATTAATTATTCATCCTTTCCCATGTACCACTGGGCACACTAGAGATAAGAAAAAAGGCAAAATCCTAGCCCTTGGCCTCCTGAATTTCACATTCTCCTGGGAGGAACGACATGAAGCCAACCAGGAGCATAGGAACCATAACATCAGAGGGGAAAGGAGCCACCAAAGCTTATGAAATTGTATTTCTGCTCAGACCACTCTGGTGACTGAGGAGAGGACGAGGAGAGATTTGGGGTCAGGACAACAGCCAGAGGCTCTTGTAAACATCCTGGGGAGAGCGAATTGAAGATGATAAGAACTTGAATGACTTTGGTGACTATGTGAGTAGAGTATGAAAGATGTTATGAAGATAGAAAACACAAGATGTGTCAATGGAACAGATAGGTGGGATGAGAGCAAGTGAAGATAACACTGAGGTCACATATCTGTGAGCCTGGAAGAATATTAGTACCCCTGACAGAACTAGAGAAGCCCAGAAGAGGGGATTGTTTAGGTATAATCATAAAGACTGTCTTTTTCATATAGCACCTGCCTTGTGCTGGGGATCGCACTAAGCACTTTGCAAATACGATCTTATTGGATCCTCCCAACAACCCGGGGACATAGACACTTTATTCTTCTCATTTTACAGTGGAGGAAACCAAGGCAGGCAGAGGTTAAAGTGACTTGCCCAGGGTCACACAGGTAATAAAGTGCCTGAGATGAGATTTGATCTCAAGGCTCTAAGCCCAGTGCCCTATCCACTGTGCCACCTGGACTAGGCTAATGAATTTTGGTTTTGACACGATCAGTTTCAAGGTGCCTTTCTGGTATCCACTTGAAATGCCGAAAAGGCACTTTGGCGATGTGGGAGCTTGGGGCAAAAAAGAGCACTTCATAGATAGATCAAAGAGTCGTAGGCCTAGAGATGATCATAGAATACATTAAAGCTGAGAAGGTAATCAAATCACTAAGTACAGAGCAAAAGTCAGAAAAGGAGGGAGGAGTGAAGATTTATTAAGCGCCTGCTGCACACCAGGCACTCTGATAAGTGTTTTACAAACATTATCTTATTCGATCTTCACAACAACCCCAGGAGGGAGGGGCTGTTATTATCCCCATTTTAGAAACTGAGGCATATAGGCATTAAGAGAAAAGTGCCAAAGTCAGAGTCTTGGGGTGGTGTGAATCATGTACAAAAATACAATAATTTGCATCACATCTGCAATATCTATAGAGCAAAATTCAATATGATGAGAATAGTAATAATAGCACAAGAGAGTTAGTGTTTCAGAGGAAGAAAAGATTGCTTGTAACCAGAGGACTCAATGAAGGCAACATTTGGCCTGGCCCCTGGAGGATGGTAGTAGTTCATAAGAGGGACCCAGGAGGGTGGCTAGGTGGAGCAGTGAATAGAGCACTGGCACTGGAGTCAGGAGGTCCTGAGTTAAAATTCGGCCTCAGACACTTAACACAAAAAACTAGCCATGTGACCTTGGGCGAGTCACTTAACCCCAATTGCCTTCCAAAAAGCAAAAAAAAAAAAAAAAGAGGGACCTGAGAGCAGTGGAAATGGTTTTGCCCTGGAGGCATTAATTGATTGATTGATTGATGGATGGAGACATTAAGAAAAGACCTTCTGCCAATCCCTGAAACCTCTGTAGCTTGTTAGCCTCACTTTCCTTGCATGAGGCTGTCTCTGTGCTGGATTCTTTTCCTGTCCCATGTTCTTTTCTCCTTCTTTTTAGCCTTTTCTAGAATTGTGTTTGCCTGTAAATTACCATGATGGAAATTCTTATTGCCAGTGTCTATTTGGCCAGGGTTTAGCCAGGTCTTCCTACATGAGCCACTCCTGAAAAGGGGCCCATCCTCTTCCTTACTAAGCCAAAGGCCTTTCTTTGCTTCCTTGGAGCAGCCTGCACCATCAAGCTATCTAGGTCACAGGGCTTGGGTGGTATTTCTTCCCTGCTCCTTGAACTTGAACAAAGGCACATAGGTGACCCCAGTGACTCCCAAGTGATTCCTGGCTCAGGAGTCAGGAAGACCTGAGTTCAAGTCATGCCTCCAATATTTACTAAGTGGGCAACCCTGGACAAATCACATAAACTGGATTTGCCTCAGTTTCCTCAGCTATAAAATGGATATAATAATACACCTAGATCCCAGGATTGTAGTGAGGATGATCAAGTAAAGCAATATTTGGAAAGTGCATAGCACAGTACTTTAGCACATAGTAGACAGTGAATAAACCTTTGTTTCCTTCTTCTTCCTCCTCTTGAACTGGAGATGTTGGCATCTTTCCCATTTTTCCCTGGCCTTCAGACTTCTCCTCATAACAAGCCTTCCCATGTATGAATTAAAGCATGCTGTAATCATGTCCTACTATTTTAAGCACTCATTGGCCAGTCTCATTCTTTAATGAGCCCTCTTTTATGTTCCAGCACTCTTGTAATGGGTAGAGGAGAGAAAAAACTCATTTAGACTCACGTGTAGCAGACACAGAGATGAACAGTAAGAGATAAAGTTGGGAAAGCAGGAGGTTTGGGGAACATAAAATAAAAGGCACTACACAGATATAATGAAATATGTGTATCTGAAACCAGCTCAAAGCTCCCATCACACACATTTTAGCCACTATCTCCAATTAGTGCTTGAGACCAGTAGGCATATCTTCCACTCCTCACTTGGGGAAAAGAGGATGTGGGTCAGCCAGCCAGGGCACAGAAAAGACCTGTTCCATTATTAGTCTGGAGGGCCATGGACTCGCACAATTAAGCATTGATCCCCAAAATGGGACTTGGCCCATCATTCACCATCTCCTCCATGGTAAGGCCTGGGTCTGTAACAACAGGGCCATTTACCAGGCTCCACCTCCTCGAGTTCCAGGCCAGAAGATTCTCTCCAAAAGGGCAGTGGAGATCCAATCAATCCATGATTCATTATACTTAGCATGCCCCCAGAAGTTTTCTATGTTTAATGCATGGAGTGCTGTTTCTAGCATACCCTATGAACCTCCCTTCTCTGGGGAGAATCTGACTCATCTATGAATCTTTTTGAGAATATCTACAGATTGAGAGGCTGCATTGTTGTAAAGAGAGGGTCACCATGACAAACAGGATGAACTGGGTCCAAGACCTGTTTCTGAAATATCCCCACTGTGTGACCACTGGAAAATCACAGGTCCCGGAGACCCCCAAATGACTTGAAGATTTTTCAGTTCCGATTACATGAAGGGAGGAAGGTTGAACATTAGAAGCTTGTTATACTGATGAAATCACAAATCTAGGCAAAATTGCAACAATAATGACTATAACCACAAAAATAACCATATTAATACCAACAATGGCAATAATAGCAATGATAAAAATGTTCTAAGAAACATTGTTCTCTGTCTCTTAATCTCTGTATGTATCTCTCTGTCTCTGTCTCTATCTCTAGTTGTCTCTATCCTTTTATCTTTCTGTGTATCTATCTCTCTTTCCTTTTCTCTAATTTCCTATCTCTCTCTCTCTCTTGGTCTACTTCTCCACCTTTCTCTGATTCTGTATCTCCTGCTCTGTTTCTGTATCTGACTCTCTTTATCTCTTCATTTCTGTTTGTCCCTCTGTCTTTGTCTTTCTCTGTGTCTGTTCTGTTTTGTTCTTTGTCTGTCTCTGTTTCTCTCTCCTTCCTCTCTGTCCCTCCCTCCCATACTCTCTTCTCTACAACTATCCCCTCTCCTTTTCTCTAGGTCTCTGCCTTTCTTTTCCTTCCCTGTCTCTCTCTTTTTCTATCACCCTCTTTCTTTCTCTGCCTCTCAGCAATCTCACTCTCTCTGTGTCTCTCTCTGGCTCTGTCTCTGTCTGTCCGTCCGTCCGTCTGTCTGTCTGTCTGTCTCTCTCTCTTTCTCTTTGAAAATTTTGTTCATCAACTGGCTAGCTGCTGTTTGTAATAGAAATAGACAAACATTTCTACCTCTGAGGTTGTTTGTGACAAGTCAGCAGTGAGAAGTTTAGGTAGGGGAGAGAAACAGCACGAAACATAGATAATCATTGTCTGCTGGAAATATTAGATGAAATTTTAAGGTTAATTAGGAATATTTAAATATTTCTCACTCATTAGTAATAATTTAGGATGCATTCCCTTTTTTAAAACTTCGAGTCTCGTCTTAATGGTTCTGTAATTTTTGGATCTTATCATTAAAATTAATGGTAATTGTAATGTTCTGTGCGTGAACAGTCAAGTCTGATCAGAGTGTTTTTTTTCCATTTATAGATCTTTAGTAATAGAACACTTTAATGGATCTAATAGCAGGGCACTTTCACTCTTAATAAATAATACCCTTAGCCAAATATGGAATCCCCCAAATGAGAAGAAAGCATAGTTCATCAGACTTGCCAATGCTTGGCCCTAAATAATTCAAGCTTGCACATTAAAATACTTGGTGTCCTGAATGTACTTAATGGGAGATAATGAAAAGTCCCCCAATGCTACTAGCTTAAAATTAACATCTTCTGAAATTCTGAAATCAATCACTGGTAGTAACAATGGCCAAGTCCAATCTCTTATTGATCCCCGCAGATGAAAAAGAGGAGAAAAAAATGAGGAAAAGTGGTTCTCATCATTGTTGGCTTACAATCCATGTGTCCTTGAGCATAGAGGGCATTGACTAGAGAAGGTCAGGGTCAAAGGATTCCCATAAGAGTTAGGTGACCTGGAGGGTCCCTCTCAGTTCAAATCTATGATTCTATAATTCCTTCTAGATAGTAATCACCATTGATAAAATACACTGAAATCAATTAATTCATCATCAACAAGCATTTATCAAGCCCCTACTATGAGTCACTTTCTGGGGGTACAAAAAGAAAAAGTCTCTGTCCTTGAAGTGCTTACATTTTAATGAGGGAGCCATGAACACATACAGATATGTACAAAATCCCACCAAAATGATAAAAAGATAGCTTTAAAGAAGATTTTGGCAGCTAGTGGAACCTGTAAAGGCCAAATATGCTGCTCTCAACTCCCCTGATTTAAAATCGTAGCTCCTTCTTCACTGACAACTGTTGAGTCTAGGGAGAAGCTAGTGCTAAGCCTATTATTCTAATATATTCTAAGTTGATATTCTTAGAATATCATCTTATGAGTTAAACAACAAATGACCTTGTAAGAGAGAGCAAAGAGTTGAGTTTCCACAGAACTGCTAAAAATTACTGAAATCGAAACTACTGATAACAAATTGTGAGAAATAGTAAGGAGTTAAGTTTCCATACAATCGTTAGACATTACTAAAGTAAAATAAAGGGAGTTAGTGGACATCAGGTAGACCTGACCAACCAGAAAGCAGACAGCACCCTTGGGAGACCCTCAGACCAGGATAAGGACTGGTCTGGTTTAAAGCAGTGAGGGGTCAATGACTGAGTATTCCAAAATTACTACTGAACTTGCTTGATAAACCTCATGTACATTGTCTGACATGCTCCATATAAAATTAGAGTCTTATTAGCAGAATGTGGAAATGCACGATAAGGTATGATGATGGGAGAAGAGTCATGTTTAGGAAAAATATGTCAAGGGCAGATGGGAAAATTGGAACCCTGAAGAGAACTAACCAATCTGTTCTCTGAAGGGAATGTCCCTGCAGGACTATTGGTATAAAACTTTCCTGGCTTTTGTATTCTCCACTCCTCCTTCCTAAAGAAGGGTGGAGTCAGCTTCTGACCAGAAACTTTCAATTCCCCTGAACTTCTCCTCAATAAATTTCCTTTGATACCCAAAATTTTGGTATCAAATGTTTGTTTCTAAAAACCTGAATTGATCATTAACAGAATTCATAGATAATTCTGTTATCTTCCAATCATGAGTGCCAACAAGTCATGACATATTTAGAACTGGAAAATACCATAAAGGCCAACTAATCCAACTCCCACCATTTTAAAGAGGAGAAAGCCTACTCAGAGTGGTGACTTGCCTGAGGTCACTTATGAGTTACAGCATTGGGAATTGACTTCAGACCTTCTATTCAGTACCTTTCCAATAACTAAAAGATAATTCTCTACTTCCTTTTCTGTTCTCCACTATCCAGAAAAAAAGATCATTTTAAACAGTTGCCCATTCACTTAGAGTCATAGGTTTCAATCTGGAAGGTACCTAAGTTATTATTGAGCACAATGCCTTCACTTGACAAAGATGCAAATTGATACCCATTAAAGATGGGGGTAATATTCAAGGTCACATAGAGAGAGATCCAACACTTAGAGCTCACGTCTCCGGATTCTGTGGTCTCCGGGTATTCTTTCCACACTGCCTGTTTAGTTCAGCTGATTGTGTGTGTGCCCGTGTGAGTATGTGTGTTGTCAAAGGTTTTCATGTTTGTTTTCATTCTCATCCACATCGAATTAAAAGGCAAGCTTACAATTTCTTGGATTTCCCAGCTGGCTCTATTCCATGTTTGGCATATAACTGGTACTCTTTACAATCCTTCCTCACTTCCTTCTCTTTTAATCCCTAGCTTTCTTCAAAGCACAGCCAAACTGCCCCTTGGTACTTGGATGCATTTGAGATTGATTTGTGTGTGTGTGTGTGCGCGCACGCGTGTATGCACACAGGTTGGGTCCTTTTAGCAGAAAGGGAGAAACTTCATAAAGATGAGGAATTTGGGGGAATTTTCCACCCTTTATGTCTTTCTCTCTTCAACATCTAGCATAGTGCCTTGCAAATGGACAATTTCCACAGGAGGACAAGGAGGATGGGAAAGAGCCTAGAGTTTATGTCATGTGAAGAAAGCCTCAGGGAACTAGTTATGCTTACCCTAGAGAGGAGGAAATTAAGGAGGTACCTGTGAGCTGTGTTTAAGTATTTGAAAAGCTACCATAGTAGTGGTGGAAAGGAAAGAGGGATCAGATTCATTCTGTTTGACTTCAGAGAAAGGAACCAAGAAGTATGGGTTTACAAAATTACAAAGGAAAGTGCAAAGAGACTAATTTGAGTTTGAGAAGTGCAGGGGAGGAGAAGGACAACTTTCTACCAATTGTGGCTGTCCAAAAGTAGAACCAGTTGCCTCTGGAGGTAATAGCTCCCCCCTTCTTGGAGATCTTCAAGCAGGGTCTGGATAAAAACATATCAGATATTTTATTGAATTCATTTTATGTATAATTTGGATGAGATATCAACAGAGGTTTCTCCTAGCACAAAAAATCTCTGATAGTGGGAAATACCAAGTTCATATTACCTTATTGTTGATAAAATGTTTCCTTCTTCAATTCCTTCCTCCCTTCCTTCCTCCCTTCTTTTCTTCCTTTCTTCCTCCCTTCCTTCCTCCCTTCCTTCTTCCCTTCCTTCCTTTCTCCCTAATTCCTTTATTTCTTTCCTTCTTTCTTTCCTTTCTTCCTTCCTCCCTTCCCTCCTCCCTCCTTCACTTCCTTCCTTCCTCTATCACTTATTTCCTTCCTTCCTTCTACTTTCCTAATATGCTAGATACAATGTTATGTATGTACTGATGGTACAAAGTGAAAAAGGGTAAAGACTCTGTCCTCATGGAGCTTCCATTCTGATGGTGGAAAAAAACATGGACTCTCATAAGTAAATGAAACACATGTATGAAATACTTGGGAGGGGGGGAAGATGGAGGAGGAAACACTACTCACCATGGAGATCAGTACAGGACTCCTGAAGTTTCCGTTTAACTGAGCATTAAAACATTCACCAACCAATCAACAAGGATTTATCTAGCAACCTTTATGTATCAGGTGTCATGCAAGGTAATGAGAGACAAAAAATGGCAACAATCCTCAAGGAGCTTATATTCCATGGGTTATTATTATATAATAGACAGTTATATATACAATTATGTATATAATTATGTACATAGGTATATGTACAACATATGATTATATATTATATTGATATAACATGGTTATACCTGTAATTCTATATATAATTGTGTATATAGATATATAGATTATTAGGGGTGTTGGATGTGTTTAGGGAAGATTAGTACCTGTGGTGTAAGGGCTGCTGAGCCCTTTTCAGGACTGCTTTCTACCTTTGGTATCTACCTGAATCACCTAACTCTCACCTACGAGTTTAAGAAACTGTAGCGTGCATAGTGGCCCCACCCCAGCAAATCATTTTGGGAGATGGGCTAAACCAAGTTGAGACTAACCAAGTTGTGTTGTGAATAAGAATAATATCAGTTTGGCTGGACTTGTGGCATGTTTGAACGTCAATTACATGTAATAGCTATATTTTGTTCTCCCTTGAGGACATCACAGAATCTCTGAGCTGGAATCAATCAGTAAGTTAATAAATAAACCTTTATTAAGTACCTACTATGTGCCAGACACAAAAATGAAAACAAAATAATCCCTGCCCACAAGAAACTGGTGTTCTATTGATGGAAGTCACATGCAAATAAATAAGGCAACATTTATATAAGCAGACAACATATAAAAATAATTTTTAAATTAAGCACCTTAGTGGTCATCCAGTCCAACCCTTGTTTGTTGAACTGAATTGGCACTGTTCAGTCAAAACTCGAGGAGACACAGAAAACAAGAAGCTTCAGAAATAAATAAAAGCACAAAAAGATTCTCCATGGAGATTAGCATCTCCCAGGGGTAAAAATGGTCCCATGAATTAGAGTAGGAAATATGAAAATTCAGCAAGTAAATTAGAATTAGGTCAGAGGCACCAGTAAAGAATCATAGCAAAAATACCAGTATGCAGAAAGAAAATTGAAAGATGGTTGAAAATGTTGGGAAAAGCAATTTTATGCTCCCTAGGAAACTCTACTAGAAACCCATCCCCAGCCCTGCCTTAGTGAGATGTCTGAGTCTGACATGATTCACAGGAATCACTGGACAAGAAAAGCCTTGGGCCATAGGCAAACTTCCTGAGTCTTTGGGCAGAGAGGGAAGAGGCTGACCAGATTGGACAACTGCTTTTACACTGTCCATTGTTAATAAAAATCATAACACACAATTTCCTTGACATCCCTTCCTCCAAAATCTGATAAAATATTAAAGAATAAAGAGGAGTTCTTAACTACTCTTTGGGGATTGTTAGAGAGTGACAGTCACTAAGGATTTGGTTTACTGATGGTTTGGACTCCTATCATGTCTTCTTTCCAGAGAGGTATGACTTATCAATAGATAGAGCCTTGAAGCTAGGTTTGAATCCGAACTCTGTCAGTTACTACCTATGTGACCTTAGATAAATCCCTTAACCTCAGTTCTCTCATCAGTAATATGAGACAATTGGACTCTCAACTGTCATAATTTCCCTTGTACTATGCAGGTAGGCCATGGTGTTGTGCTGCAAACTGAATAATATCATAGAATTATAACTGGGAGGAGATTTAGAAACCATCCAATCTAAACCCCTATTTTACAGATAAGGAAACTAAGGAACAAAGAGATTAAATGGCCCAGGACTAACCACATAGCTGCTAATGTTCTGGGCTGGGATGTAAAACTACATCTTACCAATACAAGTCCTTATCCACTATACCACAGTACCTTACTGAGGATAAGAATGTTTCAGTTTAGCTCTTGTATTTCCCTGCCCAACACCTTGTGAATAGAAGACACTTATTAATGTTTGTTGTATTAAATTGCTAAGAGAGGCATTAAAGAGATGTGTTAGATGTTAAGGAAAGAGTGATATAAAACCAAGTGCTCTGTGGGTCTGAGTGGGAAGGTCATTAGGAATAACAAAAAGATCAGGGTTGTCATCTGCAAGCTACTATTGATTCATGCTTGATTACTGCAAAGAAGAGCAGTGATTCTGCTTGGAATATTATAACCAAGAGCCTGGGATGTGTGCACATGTATGCATGTGTGTGAGGATGGCAGTGGAAGTGGAAACCGACATCGACCTGCAAATCAAAATGAATGGACTTAGCTCCCTAGTCAAGCATCCACAGGGTGCCTTAGCTCCACTGTGCCCAGAGCTAACAGAGATGCCAAACCCAAAAGAAATAGAAAATGTCAGAGGAAAAAAAGAGCTCGCAGCCAGCCTCTGATTGAAAAGTGGTTAGGGGGAGTCCTATCCATCTAGTCACTTTGTTCCAGAGCCTCAAATGTTTGTAGAGCCCCAAAAGGCAGAAATCTTGCTTCCTGTTTGAGGCATATTTTCCAAATCTGTCAGAGAAAAACGATGTTATCCCTATAAGAACACCTTCATCCATCTTGTCGAGATCTCAGAGTCGTGATAATACATCTGTGTCCAAGGAATGCATAGGGCTCCTTCTAAGCCAAAGGGTCTCAGAGAGAATGAGAGTCTGACCTTTCTGGTGACCAAGTCAGAAAATAACAGCAGAAGGAGACAAACCCAACCTGATGGGGGTGGGTGGAGCTTTCATCTATTATACAGTTATTCCTTCCACCTCTTGGGGGCTAGGGTCTCGGCACCACCGCGATGAGGAAAATCCATGTAAAATTTTCTTTGTACCAGAGAAGTCTGATTTTTTTTTCTTTTATGGGGTGTTTACAGTACTTGATTGTAAAATTTGGATGGATATTATACAATATAATATGCATATTTTATGCATTTCGGAGTTTCTAAACTTCTTTTCTGTGTCATCTGCTGGCTTTCATGTGTCATCTGTGGCGTCCACACAACTCCCCCAAAATTCCCATTTAATTTCTTATGTTGATTGGCAATATATAAAAGCTGCAACTGGGAAAGTTGTGGTGGAGGTGGGATAACTGTACTCACCTGTGCTCATCCAAGTAGAATTTAAGCTCTTTGAAGGCAAAAACTGAAGGCTTTCTTTTTATCTTTGTGCCCAGAACAGTGTCTTGAGTATTGATTTCTTTTCAGGGGAAAGGGGGCAGCTCTGGACCTGTGATGTAGAGAACTCTGAATGTGAAAACTCTCTCTGCCAATGCAAGTCTACACCTCTGCAACTTATGGTGTTACAATGTGACTTGGGGCATTAGGAACTTACATGTCATTGGTTACATAGACTGTATGTGCCAAAGATGGGACTGGGACCCAAGTCTACATGATTCTAAAACTGATCTTCTCTTTGTCATACTCTGCTTTTCATACGAGTTGCTTAATAAATGTCTGTCAAGGTTAATGCCATGGGCTGCTTTTGAAAGAACCACTAGATTTAGAGTCAGAGAATCTGGATTTGAAACCTAGCTCTGTTATGTACCAACTGTATGACCTTAGTCATGTCATTTTCCTCAGTCACATCAGTCCTCCCATGTGTAAAGTAAGAGTTAAACTAAATAAACTCAATGACCCTTCTAGCAGTGAGTCTAGCTTCTATTATCTTATCACTTGATGGCTTCTAAGCTACCTTCCATCCCCAAATTTATGATCCCAAGATATTATGAAATATAGAAAATGATGATGTATTAGGGGATTGTTGGGTTTCTCCACACATAAGTTGAATAGTCAATGAAATCTTTGGCAATTCTTTAAAAAGGATGGTTTTTTTCATTATTGGAACCATATAAGATGCTGGAGCTCACTACACAATTGTCTGTTTTTTATGGCAGCTTAAAGACAGGATAGCAATCTTTAAGTATTTGAATGGTTATTGTGTAGAGGAAAGATTAAATTTGTTCTTTAAAATGGGAGTAAGTTGCAGAAAGGCAGATTCAAACATGTTGGTATGGAGGATAAAAGAAAACATCTTCCTGACAGAGATTCCCAGAACTACTGGAAAAACTTGGAAGCAGTTTGCCCAACATAAGGAATGGCCAATCATCTTGCACAATATACCACAATAAGTTCAAAATGAATATGTAACCTGATTATTGAAAGTCAATAAAAAGTCAAGGCCTGAGTCAGGAAGACTCATCTCCTTGAGTTCAAATCTGGTCTCAGATGCTTACTAG
This sequence comes from Petaurus breviceps papuanus, assembly GCF_028583685.1. Lineage (NCBI taxonomy): Eukaryota > Metazoa > Chordata > Mammalia > Diprotodontia > Petauridae > Petaurus > Petaurus breviceps. The sequence goes on along the minus strand of NW_027187400.1, from coordinate 30,777,795 downwards.
GTATGTGACCCTGGGCAAGTCACTTAACCCTGTTTTCCTCAGTTTCCACATTTGTCAAATGAGCTGGAGAAGGAAATGAGAATCAATTCCAGTATCTTGTCCAGAAACCTCCAAATGGGGTCACAAAGAAACAGACATGACTGAAACAACTGAACAACAAAAAATATATAAATGACTAAACAACTGTGTGTGTATGTGTGCCAGATTAGTTACCTTTCACATTTATATTTAGAGAGAGAATTCTTAACCAAAAAGGGTCACAAAAAAAGAAACAATCAATAATTTTGATTACGTGAAATTGAAAAGCTTTTGCAAGAAAGAAAGATCAATGAAACTGTGATAAGAAGGGCAGGAGATATGGAGCAAGATCTTTGCATTGAATATATTGGATAATGCTCTAATTATGCAAAGGGAACTAACACAAAAATATGTATGGGACCAATGTGGTAATTTAGCAATGAGTAACGAAAGATAAGGATAGACATTTGTGAAGAGAATAATCATACACTGAGCAACCATGTGAAAGACTAATCTAAAGCACTAATTGAAAGAGAAAAGAAAATGGAAAGAGCTCTGAGTTTCCACTTCATACTCACCAAGAGTGGTAAAAGATGGCCACACTCAGTGCTGGAGCCCGTGAATAGACAAGCACACAAAAACTCTATCCGTAGAAGTGTGAATTAGTCCAGACATTTTAGAAAAGCATTTAGAATAATGGCAAGAGAGTGACTAAAATTTCCCTTCTCTTTGTCCTGGAGATCTCAGAGGCCAGGTACTGTTTCATTGTCATCTTTGTACCCCCAACACCAAACACAGTTTCTGACAATAATGTGCACTTAAGGGGCAGCTAGGTGGCGCAGTGAGTAAGAGCGCCAGCCCTAGAGTAGGAAGGACCTGGGATTGGTTCCAGCCTCAGATACTTAACACCCACACAAAAAAAGAACTGGCTATGTAAACTTGAGCAAGTTACTTAAACCTAATTGCTTTCAAAAAAATAATAATGTGCACTTAATAGATGCTTGCTGAATTGAATTACTGAATTCATCATTATACCCTTTAGGATCAGAGCCTGATCTTGCTCTGATACACAGATTATCAGCCATAAGGGCCAAACTATTTTGGAGATGTTCTCCATCCCCACCATCCATTTCAGAAGTCCCTAAGAGTACAATGTCCACCACCACAATCCTTTCCCTATTCTTAAGTTACAAAATCTCTCCAAACTTCATTTTTAAACCATACCAGCAGTTGTTCCAATCATATAGCTAGGCAAGCCTATAATAAGAATGCAACCTATGTTTGTTACACTGCAGGGGAGAACATACTTCCAGCTGCTTCTAGCCCCAACCCATTCCTAGGAGCTAGTGTAGCCCAGCATGGAAAAGTAAATTCTGCACTCTGCCAGAAACGAAGCTGTCAGCTGTCGTCCTCATCCCCCATCATGCCGTTGGACACCAAACTGGATTCTGATTGTCCGGTAAGCACCAGGCTGTTGCTATTAGTTCCCCAGGGACATCATTTTAAACAGTCCCCTGTGGCAGTCTTCAAAGGTGTCTGTGGCCAGATTTGCCAGACACAAATCAACATTCACTCCACTGTCCCTACAACTTGCTAGTTTCCCATGAGAGAAACTCCTTTAGGTTTTCAAGTCCCATAGACCCCAGTTCCCCTTTCTTAGATGAGATTCAATATATAATATTGAATAGATGCTAGAAGCAAGTCATTTCAGGTTTCACAGTACTCAGTGTACCCACCCCCTTCCCTACTCTGAACCCATTCATGTAAATGTAGATTGACTTCATTCCTGGAGGCCTCTGACCTCTCCTGAGGGAATTAGGCTTTCCACTCAGGTATTTATTGGTTCATTACCCCAACCCTTGCTACTCCAGGGATAATTCTATGTTTGGATCTAGTCTAATATCCCCCCAAAAAACAGGGGAAGAAAAATCAGGTTCTCAATATGCAAACAGAAATGAGAAATTGAATTGATTCTTTATTCCCACACAAAATAGGGAATGCTAAGCGCATGCAGTATGGGCATGCACACAGTCACACCCATCATAGCATTCATTACAAAAAGATTAGAACAGAATTCAGCAACTTAGAATTGTCGATACAGCCGGTTAGCAGGCGAGCATGCACGCCTCTTTAGGATATGAAAAGTCTGTGCTAGTCTGCTCATTAGCTATTTCACATTTCATCTCTACTGAGCATGTGAATAGACAACTACACGTGGTCCAATCAAATGCCTACCAAGATTTTCTCTGGAGTGTTTTCTTTCTCTCCAATGAGAACTCTTCATTTGCTTCTCTCCCATTCCTTCTGATGCTTAAGGATTTTTTTTTCCTTGTGTTAGGCACTTCTCCCCACCATCAACCACAAAGCCTCCTTCTTGCTGGAGGAAGATGCTGCCTCTACAACCTTAGTCCTTCAAACCTTTGGAGTTCTCTAAAGTTCCTGCACCGAGGGACAGAAGGCTCCAAAAGCTGGCAGCCCCATCACAGAGATCAGATTGCTTAGGAAAGAAATGTGCACATAATGTGTGGCTGGTGGAGGAAGGAGCAATCCTGACCTGGTCTTCTGGACAGCTTAGAGAGTTTTGCATATGTTTCAAAGCTGGAAGAAATGAGAGGTGAGACAGGATCTCCTTTTAAGTACATTTACAATTCCAACTCAGTAGGCCATTAAGAGACTCAACTTGTCAATTAGTCACCTTTTGCTAGAAACTTCTACTTCAACACCAAGAATGTCAACTGACAAGTCCCAATGGGAGTAAAGGAAGGCAAGTACTATAAAGGCAAAATTCCCCTCTCGGCAGAGGGTACTGTGGAAAGAAAATTGAAACAGGGGTCAGGGAACCCTGTCTCTGCTATTGTGCTAGCTCAATGACTAACTTTCTCTGCAATCCTTGGAAAGTCACTTCTTTTATCTGCAAAATCCCTTCCCCTTGAGATTACCACAAATTTATTCTATCTCTAGCTTGTTTGAACATAGCTGTTTAACAATTGTTTCCCCCCATTAGACTATGAACCACTTGAGAGTAGGGATAGGTTTTTAGGTGACAGCTAAATAAACACAAGTCAACTGACTCATAGTAGGGGCATTTTAATAGTACAGTGATGATCTATAAACAATACCCCAGTTTTATCGTCTAAAGCCAATGAGGCATTGTTTAATGCTGGAACTTTATGACTAGGGAGAAAGAAGGACTAATACCAGGGAAGATTAGAATCAAAGATGTAAACATGCTGGGATATTTGGAGATGTTATCTCATTTGAGATGCCCTAGTCCCACCTGCAAATTTCCTGCCCATTGATTTCTGAGATAACCAGAGAAAACATCACACTGTAGACTAAGGGGTCAAGTTTATCTATAGAAACTTTGATATTTCCAAAATGTCAGCTCATGCTTTGCATCCTTCTGGTGTTGCCCAGGAACCTTCACATACACACACACACACACACCTTATGTTGAATCAATGAAAAGGGTAAGGAGGAGGAAGCATCCAGCCTCCAACAATCTTACATCCTTGGCTCTTGCTCACTGGGTCATTAATCCTCATCTGACCATCTCAGGATGGTATAACATCGCAATAATGATGTTCATTGGCTGCCTTGATAGTGATTGATTGACTGTTCAGCTAACCAGTGGCACTGGAATAGTCTATACTTCATTCCTCTCTGAAGGTTCTTCATAACTATTTCTAAGGTCTTATTAATAAGAAGCCCCTTTGTGAGATGGATAGTATCTAAAGTTATGTACACATGCAAACATAAACATATTCATATATGAATATATGTACACACATAAAACTATATTGCACACTTATAGATATATAAAGAGATATTATAGATAAATATATGGAGTAGAAAGAGAGAGGGGGAAGGAAAGAAGGAGAGGTGGGGGAGACAGAGAGAAAGAGAAACAGAGAGAGACAGAGAAAGACAGATGGAGACAGAGAGACAGAAACAGAGGGGGGGGGAGGAAGTGGAAGGGAACAATCATTTATTAAAATCCTACTATGTATATGTACACATCATGTAGAGGTTTTCCCAAAAGCCTAGTTGCTTAATACACACATTATATACAGTATGTCCTGAAAGTCTTAGCTTTAAACCTTAGTAACTTTAAACTACATTAAGATTATTGGAACCCTGTTCATATATGACTCAACTCCCCACACCCACTCTGCATCAGCATGAGGTTAATGCTGCCCAAGAGAACTCTGCACCCATAAGTCAATGGGAACTCTGAGCTGCCCTCCTTCTTGCTTCTGGTCCCACCAATTTTCAAGTTTGCAGTTTGCAAAGCACTTTGCATCCATCACATCATTTGAACTTCACAACAACCCTGCAAGGTAGATGTTATTAGTATTTTATAGATGAGAAAACTGCATCTGACAGAAGTTAATAATAATAGCTCTAATAAGAGCTAGCCTTTATATAGTGCTTTAAGGTTCACAAAACACTTGACAAGCATCATCTCACAACAATCCTAGGAGGAAGGTGCTATTAGTATCTCCTTTTTACAATTGAAGAAACTGAGGCTGACAGAAATTAAGTGATTTGCTGAGGGCCAAGCAAGTGTCTGAGACCATATTTAAGCCTAGGTCTTCCTGACACCAAGCACAGTTCTCTATCTCCTGCAACAACCGTCTAAGTTGAGCCACCAAGATTAAGTGACTTGCTCAGGGTCATACTTAGAATCTTAGGTAGAATTCGAACTCAGCTCTTCCTTAATTCTATTCAGTATTCTATGGACTATGTAACACTGCCTCTTAATTATATCTGACAAGTGGTCATCTAGCCTTTATTTATTGTGTTTAGCCTGTTATTTTAGCTAAATAAGTCTCCACCTGAATCAGACCAGGACAAGGGGAGGAATAACTACAATCTGATGTGTCCTACCCTTTAATCATCTGTGCAAATAATTGTTTCAGGATATAAAAAAGAAGGAAAGTCAGAATGATCAACCAATCAAACATACAATTAACACCCTTATCCCAATGAACTCATTTCTAAGCACAAAATATATGATATATTGGGAAAGGATACTGGTATAGAATTATAAGAACTGGGTTTAAATTCTAGGTCAGTTCTTTATATGAGCATGACCTTGGGAAAAATCACCTATTCAAACTGTTTCCTCATCTGTAAAATGAGGAGGCCAGACAAAATGGCCAGGTCACAAAATCATAGAATTCTACAATTGGAAGGGACTTCAATGATAATTGATAGTCAGAATGATAGTCACACCCATGCCTGAAAAATCCCCTCCATCTCTAAACCCTCCAAATTCTAGATCCTAAGCATATCTTGATATTTGTTTCTATTTACAAAACAATAGAATCATGGGAGTTAGGAGATAGACTTTAAACATCAATTCCATCCAATCTCCATTTTATGTTTGAAGAAAAGAGACTTAAAGAAGTGACTTATCCAAGGTCACACAGAAGCCAAACTCAAACCTAGGTTTCCTGACTCTATATCCAGTTAAGGTCCTTTTCCAATAAACCACATATTATCTACTTTAGAAGGGTATTCTATGGTTCCTCTATGGCCTTTCTGGGATTAGCTAATGCATCATTCTGATTTTATATTTCTAAACAGGAGTTGGTAGCAAAGAAAAACTCCAGTTGTCTAGTTCTCAGTGCAGTTCTTTTTACTCCAAAATGATTTTTGAAAGATTGGTTGATTGTGAAATTGACATTGGCCTTTTTGGGGGGAGGGAGGAATAGGCAGGTGGAGGCAGTAGAGAAAGGTAAGAAAAAACAATACATTGGACAGAAAGACCTCCTAGAGGTGGCCTTCTCCCCAGGAACCAGAGACCTCTAAAGAGATAAATGAGAATTGGAAAGGGAGAGAAGACAGGACATAATTTATGGGCAGATGGTGGGCCTTCGATGGTAAAACAATGTCAGGGCTAATGATATAGCCTAGAAAAGAGTACTATGCAGTTCAGGTTATTAAATTCCTCTCATTAATCACAGCTCCATGTACACAATTTTCCAGCAGGGTATGCGTACTCAATTGGAAATCTGCATGCCTAAGCTTCCCCATCTCTGCTGGGAATTCCTTCAACGGGGAGAGGTCAATTTCAAAATTGGAAGGCTTTAGGGTTTTGGACATCTGTATCCTTTCCCATTGATTAGACTAATGGTACTTAATTTGCAGGACATTTTAAAGCATGCTTGCATCTATTCTCTCCTCTAGATTATATGCTGATGATAGTTAAGGAAAATATTGCAATACCCATTTTCTATTTGAGGAAACTGAGATTCAGAAAACTGAGGTGATGTGACCAAGGTATCATAGACAGCTGGAGGGGGAAAAAACAACTGAGACTAGATGTTGTTGCTGTTCATCCTTTGTTTTTGAAGAGGATGAATGACATCACTAGGTGATGTCTTGACTTGTATATGAATTGGATTTAAGTGGGATAGAATTGCACAAAGTTGGGAGACTTGATGATAGATGTTCTGACTCACGACATTATTATTTCCACTAGACTAAGGTAATAGGGACATAGATATAGAGCTGGGCATGATCTTCAAGGGAACATCTAATCTAGATTCCTCATTCCCCCTCACAACTACATAGGCCACAGTTCCCTTCTCTCTCAAATAAGAGAGTTCATAGGGTCCTCTCTCTAGAGGTGGAAAAGATCTCAGGTACCATCTAATCTAATCCCCCCATTTTTCAGATGAAGAAACCAAGTCCTATGTATGTCAAGAGATTTGGCCAGGGCCACATTGCTAATAAGTGTTAGAAGACATTTTCAAAGCCAGATATTTGTAAATCCAATTCTAGTCAATCTGAGCCACAGAACAATGCAGTGAGAAAGAGAAAGAGAAAAAAAAAAAACAAGTGTCTATCACTTAACTCTTTGGAACCTCTGAGTTCTCATTTGTAAAAGGAGGAGGTCAGCCTACCTAACCTCTAAGGGCCCTTCCAAACTTCAGTCTATGACACTATGCTCCTATGAGCTTCCTACTATGGCCAGAAATTAATAAGTTATCTGGCTGCCGCATGAGTTTGCCCTGTAGGAGACAACTCTTTCGCCTGGCCAAGATTCTAAGAAGTAGCCCTTCATTTGCCTCCTTCTCAGTCTTGACCCTGTTGCCCTGCCATGGGAGGAAACTTGACTTTATTTGTATAGCTAGTAAATTGCTAGTGGCCAGGTCAGAGGACATGGACATGAACTGATTTATGAGAGCTGAAGTGTGGTGCTGAAAGTGACAGCTCCCGGGAAAACTGCAGCTGTTTCCACGCCAGTTTTTCGAATCAGTTTAAAGCTTACTTCTTCCTCATTTCATCCCACCTATTCTGGAGACCAAACTAGAAAAAGGAAAAACAAAAACAAAAAACAAGTCTGTTGTTCCATTTCTCCACTAAACATAGCAGCAGGTGTTAGAAATCTGCATCGAAGCTATGCAAAGCATCAGGGAATAAAATGCAGAAGGGAATTGAATGAATTCAAGGACTGGGCATCGCTCACTAGTATCTGCTACATGGTTCAGAGAACTCTTGCCAGAGTGAGAAATGATGTGATTATGATGGAGAAGAAACAAAATAGCCTGCAATCTTTGAGAATGCTCTGAAAATCTGGCGGTTCTCTGCCTGGAATGAGACTACTTGCCTGTCTACTGCAGGCTTCCACTGATAGAGGATATATCTCCATTCACCATTCTGACATGCATTTAATGAGAACCCCCAAGAGTCAAGACAATTAGATGGAGCACCAGACCTGGAGTCAGAAAACTCCTCTCCCTGAGTTCAAATCTGGCTTCAGGCACTTATTACCTGTGTGACCCTGGGCAAGTCATTTCACTCTGTTTGCCTCAATTTCTTCATCTGTTAAAAAATGAGCTGGACAAGAAAATGGCAAAAACACTCCAGGATCTCTGCCAAGAAAACCCCAAATGGGCTTACAAATAGTCTGACATGACTGAAAATGATTGAATAAAAACAACTAAGAGCCAAGCACTGGCCAAAGAGGAACTTTGTTGTTGTTCAGTCATTTTTAGTTGTGACAGCCTCTTCATTATCCATTTTGGGATTTTCTTGGCAGAGATACTTGAGTGGTTTGTTATTTTCTTCATCAGCTCATTTTACAGATGAGAAACTAAGGCAGACTTAAGTGACTTGCCCAGGGTCACACAGCTAATAATTGTCTGAGGACAGATTTGAACTCGGGTCTTTCTGACTCCAAGTTCAGATCTCTGTTTACTGTTTTACTACCTCACTTCCCAAGAAGAACTGTATATTCCAAGAATAAAAAAGTGTGACTCCACACATTTCTCTTTCTTTGGAGGTCAATTGTGGTTAAGTGACTTACCCAAAGTCACACTTGCCCCAAAGTTAAGTGTGGGAGGGTCTGGATTTGAAGTCAGGTCCTCCTGAAGCCAGGGCTGGTGCTCTCTATTCACTGCACTACCTAGCCACTCCAGCTCCATACATTTCTCAACCCAATCATAGCCAATGCTAGCCCTCTCCCTTTTTTAAAATAGGAAAGGATCTTACATTTAGGATATCTGGGCACTGGATCAAGAGTTACAAAGACTTGAGTTCAAATCCAGCCTCAGATACTTACCAGCTATGTAACCCTGGGAAAGTCATTTAATCTGTCTTTCTCAGTTTCCTTAGCCATAAAATGAGCATACTAGCATATCCCTCCCATAGTTGTGTGAATATCAAATAAAATAATATTTGCAAAACACTTAGCCTAGTGCCTGACATATAGTAGGTGATTGATAAATGCTTCTTTTCTTCTTTCTCCTATTCAAACCAACCTCATTCTATTAGCACTTGAATAATGGAAAACCCAAAGAGACATATAGAGGAGGTAAAGTACATTATTATCACTTATTCTTGTGCCTGGGGTTATTTAATAAGGAATAATAATATCATGTAATAAGATTATGTGATTATGTAAAAAATATTATGTTATTACTATTACAGCTTTAATATTGTACCTTAAGTTTTGCAAACTGCTTTACAAATACTATCTCATTTGATTCTCACAACAACCCCAGGAGATAGATGCTATTGTTACCCTCATTTTACAGATGAAAAAACTGAAAGAGTGGTTAAGTGCCTTGCCCAGAGTCACACAGCTAGCATCTGAAACCAGATTTGAACTCATGTCTTCTGGGCTCCATGTCCAGCTTTCTCTGCACTGTGCCAACCTACCTGCCTCATAAGGTAAAGAGATGCATTCCTGGTATATTATGTCACAATCCTAGTACCTTTGAGCATATTTTGTTTGAAAAATTAGGTTAGTAGATTTATTTGTGAAGGGGCCTTAGAAACCATTTAATCCAATGCCTTTGCTTATAAAAGATGAGGATGCCATGGTAAAGTGTCTTCTCCAAGGTCATGCAGGTAGTAAATTCTTAGCTGGGATTTGAACCTGGGTCTTTTAACTGGAGTCTGTGATTTGTCCATTCAAACCCAGGAAAGCATTTAGGACTCGGGAAGTGCGGGGCTTTCCCCCAGCATTCCCCCCCACTTGGGTTTTTAAGACTTTAGCTTCCCCTGAAGTAGGAGTTTGTCAGAAGCCAATTGTGGCAACATCAGTATGTACCTGTGTTTTTCTCACACACACACAGAATCACCCCCCCTCCCAGCTCTGGTACTTCATGTGCTGTGACTATGTTTGATGCCTTCTTATTTTTCTAGGACCTTAGAGGGTGGGATGAGAATCCCACTTAGATAAAGATCAGACTGCATCTCTAATACAGAGTTTGCTTCATCTCTAAGGGCACTTCTGAGGGCCCCAGATGCAACATTCTCCACCTGAGACCCCCAATTTTAGCCTTTTCTGGGAAGTAGGAAAATGGGAAGGTCTTAATCCCCTCCTTTGATCAATAACACCTGCCCACGAACTCTGTCTCTTTGTCTCTGTATCTCTCTGTCTCTCTCTGTCTCTCTGTCTCTCTCTCTCTCTGTCTCTCTGTCTCTCTGTCTCTCTCTCTCTCTCTTTCTCTCTGTCACACACACACACACACACACACACACACACATACACACACCTTATTGGCATCCTCCCCAGCTCAAAAGCATTAGCAGCATCCATGATGGTAAATGTCATAGGTTATGGCACAAAGAGAATCTTTTCTTCCCCCATTGTGTCGTATCCAAGTCAATACATGAGAAATCTGCTTTTCAAATCAGTCCAAGTAGATGAGTGTGAAGAAGGCATGGTTTTCTGCCTTGCTGATTTCTACATTTCAATTGTATCTGAATCACCTGGTTGCTCTTCCTTGCAAAGAGCTGTAAATGCCTTCAGAGTCATTCATTTCAAAGCACCATTAAAATATAGGTGAAACATCTCCTCTGTCAATTACATGGGCTAATGGTGCACCTAAATTACCTTAAGCACACTTCAGTACAAAGCTGCCACTATTCATCGGGGAATTGATAGAAAACCAATATGCAGTGCCAGGGGATGACGATAGGTCATCACTGACTGATTATTAGGCATTCTCTTTTACCTATCGATCCAAGAAAACAGGCAAGGCTGGTTCAGGTTGATTTGGAGGCATAGTTTGGCATTTCAAGCTGCATAGGACCCTAGGGTGGGAATAACACAGGGAGAACTCTTACAGCTTTCATTCATTAGCTGGTAGTAAAGGCCTATGTCAAGATGTCCAATCCCTTTGTTTTAGGGAGGAAGATGTTGAAGCCAAGGAGGAGAAATGAATCAAAGCAGGTATGACAATTAGTGAAGAAGCAGCTCATGAAATACACTTACCTGACCAAAGGTCTACAAAACCAATCAACCAATCCATAAGCAATCATTAAATTCCAGTTACGGGCCAGGTACTAAGCTAGGTAAGAATGGCAAGGATGATACACACCTAACATTTATGTATTTTAACCTCTCTTCCTAAACTACATTGTGTTCATTTTGTATATATATTTTTAAAGCAATTGGGGTTAAGTAACTTGTTCAAGGTTACATGGCCAGTTATTTCTGGGTGTGGTCCTGAGTATCTGAGCCCTGATTTGACTCCCAGGTCATCCCGACACTGGGGCCGGTGCTCTTACTCACTGAGCCACCTGGCCACCCCACATTTTGTATATGTTTGTACATACCTATATGTTGTTTCTCCCATTAGAGTATAAACCCCTTGAGGGAAAGCACTGTTTGCCTTTTGTCTTTGTACCTCCAGCACTTAGCACAGTAAGTGTTTAATAAGTGATTGTTGATTGGTTAATTGATTGCCAGTAGAGCATTCTTTTGATATACCCCATGCCTCTATCTTCTAAGAAATTACATTCTTCTTTCCCTGAATTGCACCTACAAGTCTAGCCCTGCCAGTTGAATCATTGGCTGCCATAATAGAGACACAGTATTAGTGTAAATGGCCCCATTCCAGGACAATTTTATTTCTAAAGAATGAAAAAATAAATACAAATGCACAATGTTCTTGTAGCCATCCTTCTTCTTTCTGTACCCCATACATTAATTCTTTGAAACCCCAAAATATCTTGTATATTGGTTTCAAGGAATCCAAAGGATTGCAGAACACATGTCATGTGTCCTCAAAGCATCAGGGAGGGAAACAGTTATTATTATTTCCACATTAGACAGGAAGAAAATGGAAGCCATAGAGATGTGTCCCAAGTCTACCAAGATTAGTGCTAAGACTGCAAATAATAATAACAATGAGAACAAGGATTAACAAAATTCCAGACCTACCATCCCAAGTGTAGTAGGGGAAGATTAATGCTTTCTCATTGACAAAAAAAAGGGGGGAGGGTGGAAGGTGTTCTTGGGTTGTTTGATGAATAGTCTTAAAATATATAAAAATACTTCCTGAACAAATAGATACCACTTAATAGAATGATAACAAAGCTGATTAATAGAAATTATACCACCTGACCTATCCAATATAGCTAGCATTGTTTTGCTCTCAGATGAAGACTATAAAACTAATGGAACCAAGAATGCAACCCCAATGCCTTCTATGGGCAATGTCCACATGAACTCAACAATAGTATGTCAATAAAGAAATATTTTTAAATAGTTAAATCCAGTAGATATACCATTGAGAGTTCAGCAAATTATCAATGCCACTCAAAATAGAGAATCATCACAGAAAAAATGGTTGGCACCATTCTCTTGGAAGCAACATCAACCAATGCAAATTAAAGGACATTTTCAATAGATATCACTACGCAGGGGCTAAAACATTGAACTTGTTGTTAGAAAGACCTGAGTTTAATCCTGCTTCATCTACTTCATAGCTGTGTGACCCAGGACAAGTCACTTAGCCTTGGTTTTTCCCATCTATAATTTGAGAGGATTAGATTTGATGGTCTCCAAGGTCCCCTCCGTCTCTGAATCTATGATCCAATTATGCCTAACCTTCAAACTATGGAATAAAAAGTTATGAAAATGTGCAGACCTAACAAAAGACATCAAAATCATGTGGGAACAGAAAGAGAAGCAGATCATTATTCCCACTCTCTTGTCTGCTAATAGAGTTGTATGAAATATACTTTCAGTGAATCTACAGAATGCAAATCCCAATACTCCCATTTACTTTTTTTAAAAAATCAGTTATTTTATCTGTGCAATAGTTTACGAGGTATTAAATGTAAAATAAAAATAGTAAGACAGCAGCTTGTCCTTGGACTATTTCTAGCTAAGCCCTAACCAATGTGAACATTGCAGAAATGAAATGATCATGAATGATTTTATATCGAGCATTAAGATTAACAAGGCCTTTGATATACATTATGCTACCTTATCATTACAACAAGCCTGTGAGGATTGTATGAGACTAATATTATTCCTCAGTTTACAAGTTAAGAAATGAGGCATCTGGGGTGGCTAGGTGGCATAGTGAATAGAGCACTGGCTCTGGAGTCAGGAGGACCTGAGTTCAAATTCAGGCTCAGACACTTAACACTTACTAATTGTGTGATATTGGCCGAGTCACTTAACCCCAATAACCCTATCTTCTCTCTTCCAAAAAGCAAAAAAAAAGAAGGAAGGAAGGGAGAAAAAGAAAGGAAGAAGAAAGAGAAAAAGAAAGAGAGGAAGAAAGAGAGAGAAAGAGAGAGAAAGGAAGAGAGAAAGAGAAAGAAAGGAAGAGAGAAAGAAAGAAAGAAAGAAAGAAAGAAAGAAAGAAAGAAAGAAAGA
>NW_027187400.1:30736985-30764629 GCF_028583685.1 Petaurus breviceps papuanus | reverse complement strand
GAAAGAAAGAAAGAAAGAAAGAAAGAAAGAAAGAAAGAAAGAAAGAATGTCAGAAATCAAACCTGGATCCTATCTAAACTCAGTATTCTTTTTACTGTATCAAGCCAATTCAATCCAATTTAATCCACTAAGCTCTTCCAGGGGTAGCTAGGTGGCATGGTGGATAGAGTGATGGAACTGGAGTCAGGAAGACTCATCTTTGTGAGTTCAAATCTGACCTCAGACACTTAGTGGCTGTGTAACCCTGGGCAAATCACTTAATCCTGTTTGCCTCCATTTCCTCATCTGTAAAATGAGCTAGAGAAGGAGATGGCAAACCACTCTAATATCTTTGCCAGGAAAACCCCAAATAGGAACACAAAGAGTTAGTCATAACTGAAAATGATTCAACAATAAAAAGTTCTTCTTTGGGCATTTATCACCTCCTAGGTACTGTACTATATTCTAGGGAAACAAAGACAAAAAGTAAATAGTCCCTGACCTCAAGGAGTTTTTATTCTACTGGAGAGGTAAAACATATCCCACACTGATTCTTGGGTGGCTGGTATTCAAATCATTTGAAGGTTACTGCTTTGTCATATTGTCTCATCCTCTGCCCTTAGACATTTAAGATCCAGAGACTCAGACTATTTGTACATTTATCTTTATTTTTCTTGTCTTTCCTGATTTAACTTGACAGCCATGGATGGCATTGGGTATGTTCTGTGTGTAGCGGGTGAGGGTGGAGAAGTACTCTTGTTTAGGTAAAGACTCAGCTAGGTGGCCCCAGAGGTCCCTTCCCACTCTGCAAGTCAGTGGCTTTGTGAATGTCACCTGGTCCCTGACCCCAACTCCCTGCCTGCAATTTGGCTTTTATCCCCTCATCACTTTGCCTGATGCTATCACTAAGAGTAACTCAAAGTGGAAAGAGTGAGGTAGTAAGGGGTAAGAGAGAGAAAATCTCTTGTTCCTATGCCTACCAGAGTCACTTCTATTAGCAAAAGCTGGACCGAAGAATTATTCCATCACCAATTTGATGATGTGGCTATGAATCATCTATCAGCCCCCTCCTTGCTCTGTAAGTAACGTTCAGTGTGAGCCAACATGCAAGATGTCAGCCCACACTCCCTGCACCTGAAACCTTTATTCTGCAGACATCAGGTGTTCATGACCAAAGGTCCTGGCTCCATTCTGATTGACAGAGTCAATATACTCAACTATGAGACCTTTTAGAATCTGTTCCTAGTAAGAGAAACTCAGGACATGCTTCCTGTGGGCCACGTGTAATCACAAAGGGAGATAGCAGAAGTACATGGTACAGAATAAAAAACACTGGTTTTGGAGACAGAGGAACTGGGACTAATTCCTGACTCTGACATTCATTACCTGCATGGCCTTGGGAAAGTCATTAAACTTCATTATACCTCAGTTTATCCACATGTGTTTTGGGGGGTGGACTAGATGAACTCTACAATCCTATCCAACTATAAATCTAGAATCCTAGGACTCTACAGCCTTTGAAAGGCCATAATCAGAATCCATAACACCAATTTTTAAACACAGTCTTCAGAAGGATTTGCTGGTTCAGTCGGAGCTTTTGGACTAGGGGTTTAGAATGCTACCATATTTCCATTCCAGAGAAAAGGTTTCAGACAGGACTGCACTAACTAGTTCAATCTGTCCCTTTCTATTAGCATCATTTCTGTGACCAGTCAGTGTCAGAGCAAGAGCTAAAGACTTATGGTGTTATAGCTGAGAAGAACTGGAGACATCTCCTGGTCCTGATGTATTAAATTCTCAACCTGCCTGAGGCCTCCACTAGATTAAGATATAATTGAGAAATACATAACAAAATAAAAGTAATACAGATAATGTTAATTTGTGGTTTTCTAAGTCAATACGTGGTCCCCCAAGGATCTGTTCTGATCCAGTTCAACCCATTCACTTTACAGATGAGAGCCTGAGGTCCAGAAACATAATGAGAAACCCAGTATCATATAGCCAATTAAATGGCAGAGACTGGATTAGAATCCAGCTCTTCTGACTCCAAGTTGAGGATTTTTCCATCCTTCTATCTGAACTCCTTACATATAATGAATCCAGTTCTGGGCCAAAGGAACCAATGTATATAAAACCACTTTGAAAACTTTATAATGTAATATGACTATTGGTTCTTGCTGTCACTGTTATCTCAAGTATGATTAGCCCAGGTTATGTTGATTACAAAAAGGAGTCCATGAAAGAGTGTAGATGGATGTTTCCAAATCCATTCCTATGAATAGAGAAAGCATTGGGCTTCTTGTATGAGTCAGTAACCTCATGGTTTTGTGCAGAGGACACCCCATTCTTTATTCTGAGTGCAACTTCCAGAGAAGATATGCTTTTTTCCTACCCTTTATCCAATGGCTTGTAAGCTCTTTGAGGGTAGGGATGTCTTATTTTTCCCTTTGCATCCTCATTGGTGAGCCCATTGCCTGGAAAATGGCAGGTGGTTTAAAATAAATTCTTTGTAAATTGATTGACTATATTGCTGTAATGTGAATGCAAATTTGGAAGATCTTCCCTGCCCCAGGCTAAAGTGCACCCGAAGCCTGGGGTGGGAAGCTTGTTTTTCAGTAGATACTTTTTGATTGGCCAGTGGGTCAATAAGGTTGTTACATTCTCTGAGCCAGGAGAAGGCTATATAAGCCCTGATGTGTAGCTTTGTTTTGGGGGCTCACTTTGAGAAGTGTTCTGTGATTTGATCTGGATTCTGGGAAGCCATTGCCCAGGGCCCCCCCCCCCAGCTTTGAAAAACCCAGATGTGAAAACCCAGATGTTGACTGGGTATGGATGTAATGGTTGGACAGTTTGGAAATCTGTCTACTTGATCTGTTTCTGTCTTGATAATTCTGCCTGTATACTTTGAAGTTCGGGGTGCTGACCTTTTCCCCTGAACAAGGTAAACGATATATGTCTGACTGATTAAAGTAAGCTTGTTAACCCATTTTGAGTTGCTTTCCTTTAACAAAGCAGATCCAAGAACCTGTGGTGGAAGCAACCCTGAGGACGCTTGGGGTGCTTGCTGCTACAATTGCTTGAGAAATTAATTAACAATCAGACAGGTCAACAAGCATTTATGAAAGCATTGAATAGACAAAAAAATGGGAAAACTCAGTCCTTACCCTAAAAGATCTCACATTCTTATGGAAGAGACAATTTGAAAATAACTATATAAATAAAAATATAGGTGGTACAGTGGTAGAGTCCCAGTCCTCAAGTCAGAAAGATCTGAGTTCAAAACTGACATCAAATACTTCCCAGCTGTGTGATCCTGGGCAAGTCATTTAACTTCTATTGGCCTCAGTTTCCTCATCTTTGAAATGGGGATAATAACACTTACTTCCCAGGGTTGTAGTGAGGATCAAATGGTATAATAATTGTATACTGCTTGGTACAATGTCTATTACATAGTAAGTACTATATACAGTTTTGCTGTTTGATGGCTCAGTCATATCCAACCCTTCATGACCCCATTTGGGGTTTTCTTGTCAAAGATACTGGAGTGGCTTGCCATTTCCTTCTCCAGTTCATTTGACAAATGGGGAAACTGAGATAAACAGGGTGAAGTGATTTACCAAGAATCACACAGCTGTTAAGTGTCTGAGGCCAGATTTAAATTTAAAAAGACCCATCATCCTGACTTCAGGCCTAGCACTCTATCCACTGTCACTTAGCCATCTTGTTATATAAATGCAAGCTATTATTGGATTATCATCAGCATTACATAATATTATAATACCACATATGTAATGTATTGCATTATGTTATATGATTATATGTCATATTGCCATTATTGCTTTTTTAATTAAATTTTGTTTATTTTTATTTTATATATTCATTTCCATGAGATTTTGAGTTACAAACAAACTTTCTCCCCGTCTTTCCTCTACCCACCACCCCAAAACAGCAATCTCACTGCATATCCCGTCCCTAAATCTGCTCTCTCCTATATCTTCCCCCATCCCCCCTCCAACTTTCCAGTAGGGCAAGATGGATCTCCATACCCCAGTGCCTGTGTATCTTATTTCCCAGTTGCACATAAAAAATTATATATTTTAAACATTTTATTTTAAAACTTGGAAATCCAGATTCTTTCCCTTTCTCCCTCATCACCCACCCTTACTGGGAAGATAAGCAATTCAATATAGGTTGTGCATGTGTGGTTAGGCAAAACATTTCCATAGTGTATATATTTTGAAAGATTGACTATATTTCCCTCGATCTTATCCCACCCCCACTTGTTTTTTCTCTACTTTGACTCTGTCTTTTTTCAAAAGTGTGTGCTTCTCAGTACTCTTCCCCCCACAACCTGCCCTCCACTTCATCATCCCCCCTCTCATCCCCTTCCCCCCTACTCTCCTATAGGGCAAGATACTCAATTTAGTGTGTATATCATTCCCTCCCTAAGCCAAATTCAATGAGAGTAAGGTTGACCCATTCTGTTTTGCCTTCCTGTTCTTCCCCACCACTGTAACAGTTATCCCTTGCATCTTCTATATGAGAAAATTTACCCCATTCTGTCTCTCCCCATCTCCTCTCATTATATTCCTCTCTCACCTCTCAATTTCACCTTTTAAATACCATCCCTTCCTATTCAATTGATCCTGTGCCCTCTGTCTATGTATACCTGTACACATATATGCACACATATGTATTTATAAGCACATATACACTCCTCTTTAGACATATATATATACATATATATATATTCCCTTCAACTATCCTCATACTGAGAAAAGTTTAAGTTATAATCACTGTTTTTCCATGTAGGAATGTTAATAGTTCAATTTTGATAAGTTCCTTATGATTTCTTTTCCCTGTTTACCTTCTCATACTTCTCTCTTTTTTTTAATTTAAATGCTTTATTAACTGCTGATTTACATCATTCGTTTCCACCAGATTTTGAGTTACAAATTTTCTCCCCATTTTCCCCCCACCCATCCCCCCAAAACAGCAGTCCCACAGGATATCCCCTCCTCCAATCTGCTCCCTCCCATATTTTCTCCCATACCCGTTTCAACTTTTCCAGTGAATCTCTATGCCTCAGTGCCTGTATATCTTTTTTCTTAATTACATGTAAGATGGTATTAATAATAGAATATATATATATATATATATACACACACACATATATATTTGAATATTTGATTTTAAAACTTTCAATTCCAGATTCATTCCCTTCCCCCCCCTGCCACCCACCCCCACTGGGGGGACAAGCAGTTCAGTATAGGTTGTACATGTGTGGCTAATGCAAAACAATAACATAGTAAATGTATTGTAAAAGACTGACTATTTTTCCCTCCCTCCTATCCCACCTCCCACTTGTTCTATTCTCTACTTTGATCCTGTCCCTTTTCAAATGTGGGTGCTTCCAACTTCCCTCCCCCCCAACCTGCCCTTCCTTCCATCATCCCCCCTCACATCCCCTTCCCCCACTATTCTCCTGGAGGGTGAGATCCCCTATTTAGTGTGTATAGGAATAAGGTTGACCTATTCCCTTTTGCCTTCCTATTCTTCCCCTCCATTGTAACCATTTTCCCTTGCCTCTTCTGTATGAGATAGTTTGCCCCACTCTGTCTCTCCCCATCTCCTCTCATTATATTCCTCTCACCTCTTAATTTCACCTTTTAAGTATCATCCCTTCCTGTTAAATTGGTCCCGTGCCCTCTATCTATGTATACCTGTAAACATATATACACACATTCACATATGTATTCATATGCCCGCATACGCTCATATATTTCTAATCCCTTCGACTACTGAGAAAAGTTTCATAGGTTACAATTATTGTTTTTCCATGTAGGAATGTTAATAGTTCGACTTTGGCCAGGTGGCTCAGCGAGCAAGAGCACCGGCTCCAGTGCCAGGACGACCCGGATCAAATCCGGGCCCAGACACCCAGCACCACACCCAGAAACAACAACTGGCCATGCAACCCCGAACAAGCCACTCAACCCTGATTGCTTAAAAAAAAAAATAGTTCAACTTTGATAAGTTCCTTATGATTTCTTTTCCCTGTTTACCTTCTCATGCTTCTCTTGCTTCTTGTATCTGAATGTCAAATTTTCTATTCAACTCTGGTTTTCTCAGCAAGAATGCTTGAAAGTCCTGTATTCCACTGAATGACCATATTTTCCCCTGAAACATGATACTCAGTTTTTCTGGGTAGGTGACTCTTGGTTTTAATCCCAGCTCCCTTGACCTCTGGAATATCACATTCCAGGCCCTTCGGTCCCTCAGTGTAGAAGCTGCCAGATCCTGAGTTATCCTGATTGTGTTTCCACAATATTCAAATTGTTTCTTCCTGGCTGCTTCTAATATTCTCTCCTTAATGTGGGAATTCCGGAACCTGGCTATAATATTCCTAGGAGTTTTCTTTTGGGGATCTTTTTCAGGAGGTGATTGGTGGATTATTTCAACCTCTATTTTGCCCTATCATTCTAAAACATCAGGGCAGTTTTCTTTGAGAACTTCCTGGAGGATGCTTTCCAGGCTCTTACTTTGGTCATGGCTCTCAGGCAGTCCAATAATTTTTAAATTCTCTCTCCTGGATCTATTTTCCAGGTCAGTGGTTTTTCCCATGAAATATTTCACATTACCTTCTATTCTTTCATTTGTTTGGATCTGTTTAACAGCATCTTGATTTCTCATAAAGCCATTAGCTTCCATTTGCTCTAATCTAATTCTGAAGCAATGATTGTCCTCAGTGAGCTTTTGAGATTCTTTTTCCATCTGGCAAATTCAACTTTTTAAGGCATTCTTCTCCTCATTGACTTTTTGAGCCTCCTTTGCCATTTGAGTCAGTCTGTTTTTTAAGGTATTATTTTCTTCAGTCAGGCTGTTGACTGTCATTTCATAACTTTCTTGCATTGTTCTCATTACTCTTCCCAATTTTTCCTCCACTTCTCTTATCTGCTTCTTAAGGTCCTCTATGGCCTGTAACCAGCTTGTATTTTCCTTTGAAGCTTTTGGTGCAGGAGTTCTGACTTCACTGTTTTCCTCCTGTTCCATGCCTTGCTCCTTATTATCCCCAAAATAGGAGTGTAACATTGGAATCTTCTGTCTGCTTTGTTTCCTTTGCCTTTTCATTTTGCCACTCAATGATTTGACTTTTGGGCTTTTTGCCACAGTAGGACTCTGCCACCAGACAGGGGAGTTTTTGTCCCAAACGCTGGGGTTTTCTCAGCTGCCTGAGGTATTAGATGGGTGCCCTCTCTGAGGTCTCCACATGCTCTGGCAAGGTGGACACACATCCCAGGACCTCCACCCTAGACCGCAATCCAGATCCAAGCAGGTTAAAGCAAGAGCGATGACCCCTCAGACTGGCGCTTGGTCCCCCTACACTCTGCAGGCCAGGAGCTGAAGCCTCCATGTCGTGCTGGCTGGCTGTGCTGGAGTCTCAGAGGTTTCTTGCTCCAGGGGTAAAAGCCATGCACTCCCACTTCCTGGGTCCCAAAGTCCAGACTGCACTGGCCTCTCACCTTGTCCTTCACATCTATGTATTGATAAATCTGGAAATGGCCACAGCTGCTGCTGATCTGGAGTCCCTCTGGCTGGCGGCTGGTCAGGCCTGCCCTTGGGCTAAAGCGTGGGGCTGGGCTCGGCTCCCAGAGCGCTGCGCTGGCCGGCCAATTCCTGCCAGCCTGCCGAGCTGTCCTCAGCGGGAGGTTAGCTTCTCTGTGTCATTTTGTGGGTTCCGCAGCTTCAAAGTTTGTTTAGAGTCCCCTTTTTACATGGATTGGGGAGGGTGGAAGCCGGAGCTGCGGGAAGGTCATGCTTCTACTCCTCCATCTTGGCTCCGCCCCCCCCCCCTTCTCATACTTCTCTTGCTTCTTGTATTTGAAAGTCAAATTTTCTATTCAACTCTGGTTTTTTCATCAAGAATGCTTGAAAGTCCTCCATTTCATTGAATGACCATATTTTCCCCTGAAACATTATACTCAGTTTTGCTGGGTATGTGATTCTTGGTTTTAATCCTAGCTCCTTTGACCTCCAGAATACATATTCCAAGCCCTTTAATGCCTTAATGTAGAAGCTACTAGATCTTGTGTTATCCTGACTGTGTTTTCACAATATTCAAATTGATTTTCTTGGCTGCTTGTAATACTTTCTCCTTTATCTGGGAACTTTGGAACGTGGCTATAATTTTCCTATGAGTTTTCTTTTGGGGATCTTTTTCAAGAGGTGATCAGTGAATTCTTTCAATTTCTATTTTGCCCTCGGGTTCTAAAATATCAGGGGAATTTTCTTTGAGAGTTTCTTGAAGGATGATTTCTAGGCTCTTTTTTTGATCATGGCTTTCAGTTGCTACAATAATTTTTAAATTATCTCTCCTGGATCTATTTTCCAGGTCAGTTGTTTTTCCACTGAGATATTTCACATTGCCTTATACTTTTTCATTTCTTTGGATCTGTTTAATAGTATCTTAATTTCTGATAAAGTAATTAGCTTCCATTTCCTCAAATCTAATTCTGAAGGAATTATTCTCTTCAGTGAGGTTTTGAAATTCTTTTTCCATCTGGCAAATTCAGCTTTTTAAGGCATTCTTCTCCTCATTGGATTTTTGGGCCTCTTTTGCCGGTAGAGTTAATCTATTTTTAAGGTATTATTTTCTTCATTCAGATTGTTGACTTTCTTTTCAGGATGTTCTTGCATCATTCTCATTTCTCTTCCCAATTTTTCCTCCACTTCTCTTGCTTGAGTTTCAAAATCCTTCTTGAGCTCCTCCATGGCCTGTAACCAATTCATATTTTTCTTGGAAGCTTTTGGTGCAGGAGTTGTGACTTCATTGTCTTCCTCCCATTCCATGCTCTGATCCTTTTTCTCCCCAAATAAAGAATCTGAAGTTAGATTGCTGTGCTTGCTTTGCTTCATTTGCTTGTTCATGTTGCCACTCAATTCCTTGACTTTTGAGCTCTTTGCCACAAGAGGACTATGCTTCCAGAGGGAAGAGCTTTGTCCCAAATCTGTGGGGGTTTTGCAGCTGCCAGAGTTACTAAAAGGGTGCCATATCTATAGCCCCTGGCTCACTCTCTGGCTCACTGGTCACACACCTCTGGACCACCACCAAAGACCATGATCTAGATCCAGTCAGGTTAAAGCAAGAGCGATTACCCTCTGAATGGTCACTTGGTCCCCCTATGATCCGCAGGCCAGGAGCTCTGAAGCAGCCACATGGAGGCAGATGCACAGCTGCCATGCCTCTGCTGCTTCATGCTACAGGGGAAGATGCTGGACCACATCTCTTTCCCCCCCCCAAGTTGCAACAGAGTTATATGCAGACCTTTTACTTTTTCTTTGGCATTTATGGGTTGATATTTCTGGAAACCACCACAGCTGCTGGTGATCCCCTCTCCCAAAGTCCACTTTAGCCACTGCTGGTTGGGACCACCCTGGGACTAAAACTGCAGTGTCATGCAGGACTTGCCTTGACTCCCAGAACACTATTATGGACCCTTCTTTTGTCCTGTTGGGGTGCCTTCAGTGGGAGATTTGTTTCTCTCTGTCACTTTGTGGGTTCTGTAGCTCTAAAATATATTTAGTCATATTTTATAGGTATTTGAGGTGGTTATGGTGGGAGCTCATGGAGTTTTCCTTCTATGCTGCCATCTTGGCTCTGCCCCCCATTATTGTTATTATAATTGCATTACATATTATATTAATATACAAAATAAAATTATAAAATGTTATATAACACAACAAAACATATCACACCACACTACAATATAACAGAATATAATATATAATATGACACAAAGCATATCATATAATACAATATCATATCATAAAAGTTATACTACAATAAAACCAAACACAAGCAGTTTTCCAGAGGACTGCTGGTATGAATAGCTTTCAAGATCCTGATTACACAGTATAGTGAACTCTCTATTCAGTAACAAACTAAGATAAAACATTCACACAGCATTCACAATATTATGACATAACAACTTATCACTATAATGGCCACATAGTTTTCACCAAAGTGGCCCATAATTTTAAACAAAATATAATCATTTAGTTAGTCAATCATTTGATAAGTCAATCATTTAGTAAGTACTTAATTCAATCATCCTTAAGGAAGTTTGTCTCCTTAATGGACACAAAGTACAAAGGTAAAAGTTCTCTACCCCTAGGTCACAGTAAACCATAATCTTCTCAGTCAGCATCAGGTACCCAAGAAGAGATTTTTTCATCTTGACTCAAGGCTGGCTCTCAGCTTCCATAGTTCCTCTTCCATGGTCCCAGTTCCTACCAGCTCTTTGTTGTCCCACTTCTTGTCCAGTTCCTGCTCCATACTGAAGCTCACAGTGTCTAGTCCACCTCAAGTCCTTCACAGCTTCTGTTCCTGGGAAGACAAAGGTTAACAAAGCCACAATAACATTCATGAACATTGCCAGCATGCTCATCAATTCACTTTCTGCCTGTGAAATCTACATAGACCCAACAACAATGTCTGAGGAATCAGCACAAATCATTAATATAATCCGAGGACCTCTGAAAATGTCAGCAAGACTCTCCTCCAGGATTTCTGTAAACATACAAAAAAATCCTCTTTCAGGGCTTCTGAACCAGCAACAAGGTCCCAGGGTTTCTGTAACAACAGCACCATTCTCTATCAGCAGATGAATCTGACAAAGTAACATCAAAACAGACAGACAACATACCAGAACCATAGTCATGCTTCCTCCCAGTTCTCCTCTCTTCTCATTTCTAAGAAGTTCTTAATTTGGTTCTCAGAAGAAGTTCTCAGTTCTCTGTTCTGCCACCACAAGTTCTGTTCTCCATTCTGTTCTCAATTTGTAGCAGTTCTCACAAGTTCTCAGGATCCTGGCAGGTCTCTCTCTCTCTCTCAGTAATTCTCATTCCCAGCAGTTCTCTCTCTCCAGCATTAGTTGTTCTGCCTCCACGATGCTCACTCCCAGAAATTCTGGCTCTCTAGCTTGGGCTTCTCCTTACATATATGGTATTAGCTCCACCCTGTCCCACCCCTTCCTGTTACATCAGCAAGTCCATCACACTGTGGGATTCACAAATTCTGGATCTTAATATTTAACCCAATCATGAACCTGGAACTAAGTGCTAAGTACCTGTTTGATTGTAAATACAAGGGGCAGGGAAGATCTTCAAATTACCATTACCATTACAACTACATATGTATGTGTATATATACATACACACATACATAGTAAACAGTAAATAGAAGGTAATATCAGAGAGGAAGGAAGTAGTAACCAGACAAGACTAAGATATTTCTCTTAACAGAAGGTAAGATTTCAAATGAGTCTAGAAGGAAGTCAGTAATTCTGTAAGTTGAAGGTAAGAAAGTCAAGCATTCTAGCCAAGAGGGACGGCTAGGGTTGGTTGGTTGTTGTCCTCCATTCTTAAAAGAGGACCAAAATGACATCACTATGCTAGAGTCAAGTTTCAATGTGTCCAACTGTGACTGATCAGACCAATATGAGCTTGGAATGCTCTACCACAGGTCAGGCACAAAAAGTCTGTGTGAACTCTGGGATGGATTCTCCAAATTTATGCATCTGGAACTTTCTTTGAGCTGTTCTAATGCTGCTTTGTTCATAGAACACAAAGTCTTCTCTGATATGGGCATGCCATGCTGAGCGGTCCTGTGTCAGAGTATCCCATGTTATACAATCAATTTCAAATTTCTTAAGAGAAACCTTGCATAGGGATGGGAAATCAAACATCAAAGGTGAGAAATAGCAAGAAGACCAGTGTATCTATATCTTAGAATATGTGGAGAAGAGTAAAGTTCAACACTGGAAGCATAGGAAGGGGCTGCGTTGTGAAGGGCTTTAAAAGCCAAACAATGCACCTTCTGTTTGACCCTGGAGGCAACAGGAAATCACTGGGATTTGCTGAGAACACCCAATCAGTCAACAAGAATATGTTGATTTTATTACCTAGATCCCTGTCTTCAAGGAACTTACATTCTGTTGTTAGAGATGCCATGTAAATAATTATGTAAAGATATACACAGTGTAAATTGAAGGTAATCTCAGAGGACAGGGACTAGCAGAAAGAAGGATTCAGAAAGGCCTCAGCAGAAGAAAAATTTTGAAGAGGAGGGGTTTGTGTGGAGTCTAAAAGAAGAAGAGGGAAGCCAGGGGCAGAAGTGAATGGGAGAGGAGACTCCAGAATACCAGATTGTTTTCTCATCCTTCAATCTCAAAGAGGATCAATGGCATCAGGATGGTGGTGTTTTGACTTGCAAGTTGGGAATAACCATTTAGACAACAGAGTCCAGATATGGAGTACTGGGTGTGAGGAAGGTTCAATCAGTAAACAAATATTTATTTAATGATTACTATGTGTCAGATACATATGTCTAAGTGCTGGGGATACAAAAAAAGACAAAAATCATCTCTGTCATCAGAGAACTCCCATTTTATTGCTGGAGAAAACATGCAAATGACAACACACATATGAGATACACTCACATTGGAGATAATCTCCAAGAAAAAGGATTGTGGGGCAGGGGCAGATGGCAGACCAAGAAAGACTTTGAATATCAAAAAGATTTTACATTGGATCCTGTAGTAGAGGGCTGACATGATCATGTGTTTTTTCGAAGGTCATTTTGTCAGCTAAGTAGAAGATGGATGGGAATGGGGAGAGACTTGCAGCAGGGAAACTAACCAGAAGGTTGTTATTCTTCCTCCATGTTTTTTTTTTCAGAAAGGACCAGTGACATTATGGGTAACATCTTGATTTTTGAGTGAGTGGGAGTGAAATGAAGCAGAAATGAAGAAAGTCATCTATTGTTAGAGTCTAAGAGTTAGGTGATGAGACCCTATACCAGAACACTGCCTATCTGAGTAGAGAGAAGGGAGTGATTATGAAAAACACTGGAAATTATGAGGTAAGGGTGAGGAGTCAAGGATACCCAGGATGGAGTAGTTCTGGGTAATAGGGAAAATGATGGTACCCTCTACATTAAGAGCAAAGTTGAAGGGGGAATGGGGGGGGTGAAGAGAAAGACAGAGACAGAGACAGAGAGACAGAGAGAGAGACAGAGAGAGAGAGACAGAGAGAGAGAGAGAGAGAGAGAGAGAGAGAGAGAGAGAGAGAAAGAGAGAGAGAGAGAGAGGAGATGGGAGGGGAAGTGAGGGGGGAAGAAAATGAGTTCTGGTTTGGACATATTGAGTTTGAAATGTGACCAGAAGGTAGTTGGTGATATAGCATTGAATGTTAGAAGAAACACTAGACTTTTATATACATACACACACACATGTGAATCATTTGTATAGAAATGATAATTAAGTCTATGGGACCTGATGAGGATCACCAAGCAAGACAGTTTAGAGGGAGAAGAGAAGAGGACTCAGACTGACCCTTAGGGAACTGCCATGTTTAGTGATCATTACCTTGAGCAAGGAGACTGAGAAGGAGCAGTCAGGTTGATTGGAAAAGAACTGGGAGAGAGCAGTATCACAGCAACCTAGAGAGGGGATAACATGAATGAGGAGAAGAAGAGCAAATTTATTGAAGAAGGATGGAGACATAACAAAGCAATAGACAGGATCCACTTTGAGTACACAGGGAGACCTTATGAATTCACACTCAACTGACCAGAGACCTGTTTCTATGGTGCCCTGGAACTCTACACTTGGAGCTCAACACACACACACACACACACACACACACACACACACACACACACACACTGGTATGCGAGTAGCCATAATTGTCACATAGCCCCAGCTTCCAGTCCTATCTCCTATGACTACAAACTATGGCTCCCCCAACCCTCCCCTATTGATACCCTTCACCCTTCCCTTTCTCAAGGCTCAAGCTAAAGGTTAGAGAGGATTAGAATGGACTCAGAATACTCAAGGCTCAGAGGAGCTCAGGACTCGGAAAGGCTTACAGATTCAGTTCAAGACTAAGGGTTCAGGCAGCCCTGAGCCTCCAAGGATTTTAGAGATCAGCTACAGGGCTCAGGACTCAGGCTGAACCAGAGCTCACAGGGAGTCGGGGATCAACCCCAGGGCTCAGAATAGGGCTTAGGATCCTCCAGAGTTCAGGCCTTCTATTACTACCAATCCTTAGTTTCATCATGGTTTAAATAGACTTCTGTGGGCTTCTCTAAGGGCCTGGCCAAAATTTATAACAGTGTTTCCATGGGAAATTACCATCCAATCAAACAAATTATAAGTTACCTTTAGGTAATTCATTTGTAAATTGGAAACTGCAGGCCAAAGCAAATACAGATTTAAAAAACATATTATAAGAGAGTTATTATTTCTTTTACAAGACAATTCACATGGCATTTCCTTTGCACATCCCACTGATTCATTTAAAATAAAATTTTTTTAGCTAGAATCCTATCTACATACAGTCCCTCTGGAACACTTCCATTGGGTAAAATGAGGCAAGTTCACAATAATACAAGTCTACGCATTTGTGTATAGGGGCTTATGTTACAGTAAGAAATAGGACAAAGGACCTATCATTGGCAGACCTGTCAGATTCACTAGCAAAAGTCAAAAATATATATGACACAGAAACTATTTCTGACGTTGTCCAAATTGCCTGGTCCTCATTGTCAGAAGAGGTCACATCTCTGCTATGGCCTTCACACAGCTACTATTTGTGTCCATTTCTGTGCCCTCTGGCACACTCTCTCTCCATTGCCCTAACATTCCTCTTGCCCTCTCTCCATGGTAACTGGCTCACTTAGGGAAGATAGCAGCCCTCTTTTTTTGCTCTCATCTTTAACTACATTTTTTGACTTTCATAAGTGATCTCTCAAGCTGTGGCCTTCTGCATTCAGGGAGTGCCCACTCTCAGCGGCCCTGAAAAATCTGCCCCAAATGCCTGTCTTGTTTTAGTCTCTGACCAGGCTTCAGTATTTTTTCTTCCTTCAGAGTTCACTGGCTCAGACATACTGCTAATGAACTTCAGTTCAAAAGAAAAGCAGGAGGGAAGATGAGGAACTGGGGCAGAGGTAGCAACCATCCTCTGTATGTCAAAAACCGACCAGAGGCTTGACATAGAGATTGCGGCTCAAAGAAACTACATGATGATGCCTTTCAGCCTAGAACTACCTCTTTCTCCTTTCTTCCTGGCTTGAGGTTCTCCTTTTCAGAATCTACTGGAGTGGATTTGGGGACTGAACAAATGACAGAGTTATCAGAGAACTTGGAGATCATCTAGTCCAAGACAAGGATCCTCTCTTTCAACATACTTGACAAATGGTCTGCCAGTCTTTGCTTGAAAACTCCCAGTGATGGAGAAGCCACTATCACCTGTGACAGACCATGCAACTTGGGAATAGTTTTAATCGTTAGGAAGTTTATCCTTACACAAAGCCTAAATGTTTCTCCTTTAACATCCGCACCCTATCCTCATCACTTTTTGTTCTATACTCAGGGACCAAGCAGCAGAAACCTAATCTCTCTCCCCTATATTTTTTTTCAATATTTGAAGGTAGTTATTATAACTTGCTCTAAGAAATTTCCTCTCAGGGCTCAATATCCAAAGCTCTTAATCTTATTTTGACCTGTTATGCATGATTTCAAGACCCTTTGCTGTTATTCTCAGTCTCCAGCTAATCAGTGCCCTTAAAATATATTACCCAGAAGGGAAATTAGACCCCATGCATGGTCAGACAGGGTAGAATACAGCAAGATGCTTCCTAGATCTGCACACTCTGACTTTCTTAATGTTACCTGAAATCATATTCATTTTCTTGGTTGCCATATCGTTGATTCTTACTCCCTTGTAGTCCACCGAAATCATCAGATATTTTATAAACTAACATACAGTCAAGGCTCCTCCATTTTATGCTTATAAATTTTTAAGGCAATTTAGTTTGTGATTCTTTGTGAAAGCTATATGTTTAAATAGACACTTTTCTATCGATTAATAGGTCTTGGTCATATACCTTTACCAGTTCCTTTTTTTTTATCTCGGATTGGATACATTCTCTGAAGTCTTGCTGGCTCTTTGTGAAGCAGCCTTCTGTTTTATGATATTCTCTGATTTTAGTAATGGGTTCGAGAATTTGGCCAGAAATAGAAATCAAGTTCATTGGACTGGAATTTACCTATACCTATTCACCTCTCTTTTCTTCTCCTCCTGCTCCTTCTTCTTCAAAATGGGAGTAACATTTTATTTTTCTGGTCATAAAATATTTCCTGTTCTTTTTGGGTCTGATCACTTAAACTCATAAGAGATAGTGCTATAATGGGTTATTTGTACAAAATAGAATTTTCTTTTACTTGAGGAGAATAGCCTTTTTGCCATGTGAACACACCTTGCAGAGACCCCCAAGAGAGAATTTCAGGTTGAATGATTTATTGAGCTGAGCCAGAGACACAATTCTTCTGCACCTATATTCTTACCCTTTTGGTCTACACAAATTTGGCAATCAGTCAGCACCCACCAACCATTTACTGTGGTGCCCAAAGGAGGAGGTAAAAATGCTTTTATTCCTTTGTTCCATTCTATACAGCCTAAATACCAGTAAAGCTTTGATGACCAAACCTTCAGAATATTGAGCTATTTGATGATGTCAGTTCTCTTTTCAGTATGCCATACTAAGTGAGTCTCGGTGCCTCTAGGGCTAAAAATCTTAAACTTGGATCTCCTGGTTCTTAGAATGGTATATTTAGTGTCAGAAATAGCTTTTAACAACATTTTGTTCAACCCTCTCACTTTAAAGATGAGGAATCTGAGCCCTAGGGATATTAAATTTTTGCTCAAGGTCACACAGCTAAGTGCTAGAAGAAGACTTTGAATCCATGTCTTCAGAATCCAGAAACAGAACTCTTTCCATGACGTGATGTATTAAAGTGCTAGACTTAGAGACTGGAAGAAAAGGATTCCAATCCTGTCTCAGACACTTATTAACTGCATGACCCTGGGCAAGTCACTTAACTTCAAATCCTCAGTTTCCTTAGTTGCAACATGAGGTTAGACTTGGTGACTTCTTAGGTCCCTTCTATCTTCATTCCATGACCCTATACCAATATTACTTTCCCAGTAATCAAATACCAAATAAAATCCTTCATACATTCCTTCATATATTATAGCTAAAATATATAGAGAACTTCATATATTTTAAAACACTATAAATATACAAACACAGACATTCATTTGAACTTCATATATTTTAAAACACTATAAACATACAAACACAGACACTCATTTGTGTGTATGTGTGTGTGTGAACACACATTATCTCATTTAATCCTCAAAATGGTCCTTTGCTGTAGATGCTATAGATGTCCAGGTAACAGATGAAGAAATTGAGACTTCAGGAGGTTAAGAACCTTGCTGTAATAGAATACTCCTTGTTCCACTTTTCCACTGCCAGACTTTCCCACTATTGTCAAAACTCTGTCCCCTCTCCTTCTTTGAAGTTCACCTTATCCAAATTGATCACAAACACTCTTACCTTCCCACATACACACACACTCTCTCCCTCTTTTTTCAGTGAGCTCAGGTTCTTAACTCACAGTCTTCCTCTCTACCTCACCTCCTGTCCTCACCATAAGCAACTTCTACACAATATCTCTTCAAATTCTCAAACTTTCCACTGCTTCAATCTACTCTAGTCCTATATCCCAATCTTTCATTCTACCTTCACTGGACACAATTCTAACACCTTTGATTTTTCCAATACTATAAGGTCGGCTTGCATGATCAAGAACACTACATATCCCTTAGATGCTCATAATTTCTAAGCATTCCTTTTCTCTCTATGCCTTTTTCTAGAGCTATTGTTCTTCATACTTATTACAGTTCCCAGTCCCTTTGACCAATCTTCTTGTGTCATGAACTCAATCACCTTCAACAACCTAGTTGCCATCCTCTGGTCCCTTCCAGGTGATCAGTACCCTTCTCAAAACGTGGCAACCAGAATTGAACACCATGTTCCAGCTGTAGTCTGCGAAGGGTAGAGGATATAAGGAGGGCTATTACCTACTCGCTCCTTCAGACCTTGCTAAACAGATTCCCATATTTACTCTTCTCTGGTTTGTTTGCTAACAAGCTGGCATGGAATGATTGAGCAGTCCATTTTCCAAAGATCTCCCTGAATTTCTCCTGAACTCCAGAAAGGCATTGTTCATTGGTGATGTAGGCATTTCTTCTTTCTTCTTCCTCTATGCTTGCTGTCCCTGATTATAAAATTCGAAAAAACTTGAAATGAAAAAGAAAAGTCTATGTATGACCTTATACTTGCTTACCTCCTCTGCTTACCCAAGTCAGGCTCTTTCTTTCATATCCCTTCCCTCCTTGCCTAACTGGCTGCTCTCCTGAAATATTTTCCCCAAATAGAAGGCTATCAATACCTGTAGAACTTTGAAAGAAATTCCAGAGGGAAGGTTGCCTAAGTTTGGTGCAATTTAGCAAACTAGAACCTCAAAAAGCATCTAGTACATCCCCCACATTTGACAGAAGGCTAGAGCCAAAGCCACATAGGGAGAGCCACAATTTGGATCTTGTTCATTAATTCTTATTCCAATGGTCTTCCAGAGTTCTCTTATGTTTTTTTCTTCTTTTAGTCAGCCAATCAATAAACATTTATTTTACCTACTATGTGACAGGCATCAGGCTAAGATCTGAGGATATAAAGAAAGACTGCTCTCAAGGAGCTCATAGTCCAATAGGGGAGAAAACCTGTAAGCAACTGTGTACAAACAAGCCATAAACAGGACAAATTGGAGATAACCAAAGGGAGGAAGGCACTAAAATTAAGAGGAGTGGTGGTTCTTTGCCTGGGGTTCATGAACTCTTGGTTTTTATTTTATTTTGATGACTGCATTTTAACTTAATGTATTTCCTTTGTAATCCCATGAACTCTATTTTATGCATTTAAAAACATTAATCTTAGAAAAGATTGCTAGACTTTATTACCCAACCAAAGGGTCTCATGACATCAACAAAGTTGAGGATTCTTTCTTTAAAGTGGGGACTTTGTGACTCTATGGAAATCAGATAAACCATGCCACACCCCAAACTCATCCCTACCCATTAATCCCCCTCCCCCTTCAAGAGTCAATTTAAAGGTCACCTTCTCCAAGAAGCCTTCATGGAATCAAGGAATGAGATTGTTAGAAGGAAACAAAGGGTCATCTAGTCCAACCGCCAGCTGATTTAGAATCCCCATTGATCTAATGTACCTTACAAGAGGTCATCCACACTCTGCTTGAAGACTTCCAAGGAGGGGGGTCCCATTACCTCTTGGGACATACCATTCCACTTTTGATTGGTCCTGGTTGTTATCAAATTTGTTTTTTCATCATATCAAACCTACAATTATATTTTTTCAGCTTCTACTCAGTGTTCCTGGGTTCTATTCTCTGAAGCCAAAGAGAACAAATCTAATTCCTCATAAGAGCCATTTAAATGCATGAAGTCAGCTATCATCTATCTCCTCCTGATTCTTCTCCAGGTTATACCTCAACTAATCTGTCAGCCAGTCCTAATAAGATACAGATTCAAGGCCCTTTACCATCCTGGCAGCCTTTCTCCAGATATTCTTCAGCTTTTAAATGGTCTCCCCATTTGGTAATGCTAGAACTCAACATAACACTGCAAATATGATCTGATCCCAGGGTCAGGACAGGGTATTTTAGGGCTATTACTCCCCAAATTGTGGACTTGGCCAGCATGACACCTCAGGTGCTATCTTCACCTGTAATTTTCCTCATAGCCTGTAACCTTCCCATCCTAAAATATCATACTTACCCTATGATGGCCTGCTTCTCTCATTGGTTAATTCTCAGGGCCTCCATTTTGAAAATCAGTAAAGGCCAGTTAAACTTCATTTCCCTTCCAGCTCTACTTAGGTATTTCTGTGTCGCACCTTCCTCCCCCAATTTTTCAGTTCCCTTTGATGTGCTGTCTTTCCAGATGAGAATGTAAGCTCTGTGAGGGCAGCGACTATCTTATCTTTTTACCTGTATTCCCAGAACTGACCATAGTGCCTAATACAAAATAAGTGCTTAATAAATACTTGATTTCCTACCTTGTCTGGACATTGACAACACTTTTCTTGATGAAATTCAAGAAAGTATTAGAGTTATTGCTTGTTATATCACACTGTTAGCTCATACTGAGCTTTAATTTTTGCTTTTATTTTTTCTTTTGCTTTGTGTGTTGTTTTTGTTTTGTTTTGTTTTGCTAGACAATAGGGGATAACTGACTTGCCCAGGATCACACAGCTAGTACCGTGTTTCCCCGAAAATAAGACCTATCCCAAAAATAAGCCCTCCCCTTACTGTGTAAGATTCCTCTAAAATAAGCCCTCCCCCGAAAATAAGCCCTATTGAGATTGCTACTGTAGTGAAGGTGATCCCCTGCGCTACATGCTACATTATGGTACCCTCTGTATGCACCGCCCCCCCCCCCACCCCGTGAAACGCACACCGCGCTCCGAGCTGCATCCAATCAGAGCTGGAGCAGTGAGCGCGTCATCCTGTTCTTTATTGAATTCATTATTGAATAAAGGTAAATTTTTTTGTTCACATTTACCTGTTTATTAAAATTGCTGTCAATGTTCATTAAAATAAGCCCTTTCCAGTTGGGGCGGCCAGGTAGCACAGCAAGTAAGAGCACCAGCTCCAGTGTTGAGAAGACCTGGAGATCGAATCCCGGGCTCAGACACTTAGCACCCACCCAGAAACACCTGGCCGTGTAACCTTGAGCAAGTTACTTAACCCCAATTGCTTAGGGGCGGCCAGGTGGCTCAGCGAGTAAGAGCACTGGCTCCAGTGTCGGGATGACCTGGATCAAATCCGGGCTCAGATACTCAGCACCACACCCAGAAATAACTGGCCGTGTAACCTTGAGCAAGTTACTTAACCCCAATTGCTTTAAAAAAAAAATAAGCTCTTTCCTGAAAATAAGCCCTCTGGTGTTTTTCTGTCCAAAAAAATTAATAAGACAGTGTCTTATTATTGGGGAAACATGGTATGTGTCAAGTGTTTGATGTCCGATTTGAACTCAGATCCTGACTCCAGGGCTGCGCCACCTGGCTGCCCCTAGTTAATTTTATTTTAATGTGAGAGAAAGAAAGAGAAAGAGAAACAAAGACATATAGAGACAGAAACAAAGGGAGCTAGAGAGACACACAGAAACAAAGAGAGAGAGATGGAAGAGGGAGAGAAAATTAGAGATAGGGACAATGAAAGGAACAAAGAGACAGAAGGAGACAGAAAGGAGAGATGGGAAGAGGGAGTGAAAGACAGAAAGACAGAGGCAATTCCCCATGATTACTACTTGGCATTCATCATCTTCAAATCTGTTTCATAGTTGTCCATGTCTATGTCTTATCTCCCCAATTGGAATGTGAGGTCATGAAGATCAGAGACTTTTCCTCTTTGGATCCTCAGCATCTAACACAATGATATACACATAGCAGATGATCAATATTTTTTTGTGGATTGAACTTCCCTTTGCATTAGTGGTAGACATGGAAAAGGAATTAGTGTGGAATCTTCATATCTTTCCTTTACATCCTTTACATCTTCTCTCGTCGATCATTTGCTATCACAAAAGCACATGACAAGCAGCTAGGTAGCTGAATACATAGAGCATTGGACTTGAGGTCAGGAAAACCTGAGTTCAAATCCTGACTCATATACTTTTCTGCTGCGTTACTGTAAGAAAGTCACTTCCCTTCTCTTTGTCTCAGTATTCTCATCTACAAAAGGAGTGGGTTGAACTATATGGCTTCTGAGGCCCCTGCCAACTTTTGATCTGTGATCTTATGTGATCTAAATTGGAAGATTCCATTGGCAAATTTTCCCCTTCAAATTATCTTGTAGGTCAAGCAGGGAAAATGAGTCACCTGCACCCCAGTTACCTCCAGACAGGTTTCCCAAAGAAGATTCTTTGAATGCAAGGATTGTTTTTGCCTTTTGTATCCCCAGAACTTAGCTCAACCCTGAGCATTTAATAAATGTTTGTTTATTTGGCTTGACTTTGAGACTCCCTTGTCTCTCTTGTGTATTGTGTATAGTTGGCATTTTTGTCTAGATTTATATAGTCCCTGGAGTCTCAAGATGGATCATAGAATCATTAATTCAGAACTGAAAGGGTAAAAACTCTTCCTTTTATATACGAACAAGCTATGAAATAGAAAGGGTATGTTTCATCAACAGTCACAGTTCCCTACTGGGATTTGAACCTAGAACTTCTCTTTAAATTTTTTATTTATTTATTTTTTACATTATTTTTAATTTTGAGTTCAAAATTTTCTCCCTCCCTCCAGCCCCTTCCCCACCCACTGAGAAGCCAAATAATATATCAATTATATGTGTGAAATCATGAAAAGCATATTCCATACTAGCCATATGTAATGGAAATGCAAATTTAAAGATCTTCCCTGCCCTTAGGCCCTTTGATAGGTTTAAGAGACTCTGAGAACCTTCCTTGATTTGAAAATATACTCTGCCTCCTAACAGGCTGAATGTGGTCACATGGAGCCTGTGGCAGGAGGCTTGGTTTTCAGGAATGCCCACACCTTGATGCTGTGTTATTGGGCAGTGGGTCAAGAGGGTGGTCACATTCTCTGACCCAGGAGAAGGCTATATAATACCTGATGTGAGGCTTTGCTTTGGGGCTCCCTTTGAGAAGTGTTCTGTGATTTGATCAGAGGAGACTCTGGGAAGCCGTTGTTGAGAGCCCCCTGGCTTTGAAAAGCCCAGATGTTGATTTGGTATGGATGTAATGGTTGGACAGTTTGGAAAACTGTCTAGTCGATCTGTTTCTCCGTCTTCATAATTCTGTCTGTATACTCTGAAGTTCGGGATGCTGCCCTTTTTCCCCTGAACTAGGTAAACTATATATGTTTGACTGATTAAAGTAAGCTTGTTAACCCATTTTGAGTTGCTTTCCTTTATCAAAGTAGATCCAAGAACCTGTGTTGGCAGCCACACTGGGGACACTGGGGTGCTTGCTGATGTACCATATCACCAAAAAAAACATGAGAAAACTATAGTACAATTTGTACTCAGAGTTAACCAGTTCTCTCTCTGGAGGTGACATCACATTTTTTCATTACTGAGTCCTTTGGAATTGACTTGAATCACTGTAGATTAGACTAGCTAAGTCTTTCACAATTGATAATCATTACCACACAGTTGTTACTGTGCACAATGATTGATTCTGATCACTTCAATCGGCACCAGTTCATATAAGTCTTGTCATGTTTTTTTCTGAAACCATCCCTCTCATTATTTCTTATATCACAATACTACACCATCACAATTATATACCACAACTCATTCAGCCATTACCCAATTGATGGGAATCCCCTCGATTTCCAATTTTTTGCCACCACAAAAAGAGCTGCTATAAGTATTTTTGTACAAATAGGTCCTTTTCCTTTCCACTTTGAGATACAGACTTGGTAGTAGTATTGCTGGGCCAAAGGGGATGCACAGTTGTATAGTCTTTTGGCTGTGGTTGAACTCAGCATTTCTTGACTGCACCTCCAGAGCTCTATACACTAATCCAAAAACACCCCCAGGATGAAAAGCAGCTTCAGACACCATCTAGACCAGTGTGTCTATGAGCAGGAACTGTCTCTGTGACATCTCCAAGAAGTGCCCATTCAGACTTTGCTCATTCTCTAGAGAGGATAAACCTACTACCTACCTTCACTGAATAACTTGTCCTTTTCTGGTTCTTAATTGTGCATTTGTATCAGAACTCAGCATGGCGTAGGTCCCTACACCTCTGAGGGATCTTTGAGGTTCCTGGGTAACCCAGCACCCACATTTTACTGATTAGGAAACTGAGGCACACAGAGACTAAGTGACTTGTTCCAGATCACACAGGTAGAAAGAAGATTGGAATGCAGGTTCTCTGATTTCCAATTCAGTTCCCATTCCACAGTACAAGGCTGCCTAGAAATCTCATTACAATACAGCACAGACAGAGCAGTCAGATGCTCACAAGGGACCTGAAAAGTTAAAGATTGGCAAACAGTAAATAGTTCCTGCTCTCCCCTTCTTCACCCATCCCACTAGGGTCCTCAAGGTCTGACTATTTACATTCTCTGTTAGGAAGCCCAATCCCATCCAGAAGGTATTTTTAGCAAGATACAGAAGCTAGACAGGAGAGCCTTGTGCTAACTATGATTTACTGATTGTCAAGAGTTGCTCATTGGGGTCCAGGTTGGGAAATGCATTTCACCAAGCAAGGGAACTCTGTCCCAGAACCAGCCTGAAAGATGGGACATTTCAAGTCATTTTTTCAGCTGCTGTGTGTGAGATCCTTGAAGTATAAGGAAAATGCTCATAAAGCCTGAAATTAGTGACAGGACAGATACATGAGGGTTCTGTCTATCCAGTGGGAGTAGGAAGTGTAATAGTTAAGAAGGAAGAGAATAAGCATTTTTATAAAATGCCTGCCGTGTGTCAGGCACTGGGCAAAGAGAGCA
Organism: Petaurus breviceps papuanus; assembly: GCF_028583685.1. NCBI lineage: Eukaryota > Metazoa > Chordata > Mammalia > Diprotodontia > Petauridae > Petaurus > Petaurus breviceps. The sequence goes on along the minus strand of NW_027187400.1, from coordinate 30,740,187 downwards.
CTTTACAAATATGATCTCATTTATCCTCACAACAACCCTGGGAGAGAGGTGCTATTATTGCTGCCATTTTACAATTGAGGAAACTGAGGCAGATAAGTAGAGTGACTTGCCCAGCATCACACAGTTATTGAGTAGCTATAGTCGGGTTTGAATTCAGATCTTCTTGATTCCAGGACCAGAGTTCTGTCCACTGTACCACCTAGCTGCTTCAATAGAAGGGGCAGGAGGCAGGTGACAGGAAAGAAGAATGCTAGATGAGGGCAGAAAATACACAGTGACTTTTTGTTTCTACTTGTTTTAAGCAAGAAATTAAGTGACACAATAGATAGAATGCTATCTATCTATCTGTCTGTCTATCTATCTATCTGTCTGTCCGTCCATCCATCTTTCTGTCTGTCTGTCTATCTGGCTGTCTGTCTATCTGTCTGTCTTTCTGTCTGTCTGTCTGTCTATCTATCTATCTATCTGTCTGTCTGTCTGTCGGTCTGTCTATCTATCTGTCTGTCTGTACGTCCGTCTTTCTGTCTGTCCGTCCATCCATTTGTTTGTCCATCCGTCCGTCTTTCTGTCTGTCTATCTATCTATCTATCTATCTATCTATCTATCTATCTATCTATCTGTCTGTCTGTCTGTCCGTCCGTCTTTCTGTTTGTCCGTCCATCCATTTGCTTGTCCATCCTTCCGTCTTTCTGTCTGTCTGTCTGTCTATCTATCTACCTATCTATCTATCTATCTATCTATCTATCTATCTATCTATCTATCTATCTGTATAATAATATCATCTATATCTATCTATCTAGACCTGGGATTGAGGAAGATCTGGTCACAGATACTTACTAGATACATGACCCTGGGCAAGTTACTTAATGTTTATCTACTTCAGTTACCTCATCTTTTAAATGGGGATAATTATAACACCTATCTCCCAAGGCTGTTGTGAGGATAAAATAAAATGATATTTATAAAGTGCTTAGCACAGTGCCTGGCACATAGTAGACCCAATACATTCTTGTTTCTTCTGACTTTTCCATCCTTTCTTCTTTCCTTCCTCCCTTCCTTCCTTCCCTCCTTCCTTCCTTCTTTCCTTCCTCCCTTCCTTCCTTCCCTCCTTCCTTCCTTCTTTCCTTCCTCCCTTCCTTCCTTCCTTCCTTTTTTCCTTCCTCCCCTCCTTCCTTCTTTCTTTCCTTCCTCCCTTCTTTCCTTCTTTCCTTCCTTCCTTTCTCTCCTCCTTTCTTCCTTCCTCTCTCCCTCCCTCCCTCCTTTCCTTCCTTCCTTCCTTCCTTCCTTCCTTCCTTCCTTCCTTCCTTCCTTCCTTCCTTCCTTCCTGCATTCCTTCTTTCTTCATCTCCTGGCACAAAGTATTAAATATCTCAGGTACCCAATTAATGACCTAAATTGAGATAGCCAAGGCTTTATTTCTGAGACTCCTGCTTTCTGCATGTCTTATATGCTATCAAGGATGATCAAACCCTGCTTTCTCTCACTTCCCCCTCCCCCTTCCCCTTCAATGTATGTGTATTCCCCATTGCTAATTTTTGTGATGTCACCACCTGTATTTCCATCCTACCATCTGCTATACCAATATGGCCAATATGATTGAAGAGAGGGGAAAATGGGGGCCCTGAAGTGGTTCTGGCTCAGATCAAGTATCATGGGATTTAGAATTGTTCTCCAAGGAGGATGTAGAGCTGGCCTGCAGAACTGACCTAGGAATTTATACCATGTCCTCCAGCCATTTTCATTGATCTGAATCATTGCCTACTTAAGGTATGACATGCCTGAATTCTAGGTTTCTGAATAGGGATGCTGAGGACTCAAATCCAGCCCATTGCTACAGGATAACATTTGAGCAGCAAATCACTGGCAGTTAGCCCTGGCATGTATCGAAGCATCCAGCATCACTGATGTGACAAGTTTTTCTAGACATGCTTGCTATCTACCTGGAGGGTTTTTTTCTTCCAAAGGTTGGCCTCCCTTTCAATGTTACATTCCCTGATGTTAATGTGGAAGCACCTTGGCTCCCATGTTGTTCTGATAAATATTTAACAACTGGAATTCTAGGCAGGAAATGCATGGAGGACACACTTTGAGGTTTAATCTGTATTATTGGCATTTTCTCCCTCACTCTCTTAAGTCTAGATAGACATTTAACAAAATGACAACTCAAGCCTAATCAGCATTTACTGATTGCTGGGGTATAAATGCTCACCCTGAACATTTAACAATTGGCTCCATCCATGATCATAGAGCTGCTTGGGACAGAGACTCATGGGATCATTGGCCTCAGGCTACAAGGGACCTTGGAGACCATCAAGGAAAACTTCTCTCTAGGACAAAAAGACAGATTTCTCAAGCTGCCACTAAAATGCTTCCCCTTGAAGTTCTCTATGATCTGACTTCTGCCTACCCTGTCTTCCTTCCCAGTCTTATTTCATATCATTCCTTTTCCATAAAATTGGTCTCCAGGTTGTTCCTCCAACTCAATAGTCCTCTTCTAGTCATGAGGTCTTTGCCCTTGCTGTAACTCATGCCTAGTACACACTCCCACCTTACTTCCTCCTGGTCAAATTCCTGTCTTCCCACAGAGCACAACTCATAGGATTCTTGCTACAGGAAGTCTTTCCACATTCCCCTTAGTCATTAGTGTTTTTTTTTTCCCTTTTGAAATCACTGATTATAATGCCAAACATACTTAATGTAGCAGATCACTTCTCCTTAAAGGGAGTGGCCCTTTCGGTTTTGTTTGTTTGTTTTATGTGGGGAGCAGTGAGAGTTGCATAACCCTAGAACCAATCAGATTTCATTGAAGATAGTAATATAGGAGAAGGATAAATAGAGGCACTTAGGTATCTTGGTGAATAAAACACCAGATGTGAAGTCAGGAAGACCCAAGTACAAACATGGTCTCAGACACTTACTGGCTGTGTGACCCTGGGGAAGTCACTTAACTTCTGTTTTGCTCAGTTCCTTCAAACGTAAAAAATGGAATTAATAATAGCATCTACCTTCCAGGATAGTTGTGAAAATCAAGTTAGATGATGTTTGTAAAAACACATAGTTCCTGGCACTTTGTAGGATGTTCTATAAATGCATATTCTCCTCCCTTCCCCCAGGGAAGATGATCTGTTACAGCTATAGACAGACAGACAGACAGGTAGATAGATAGATAGATAGATAGATAGATAGATAGATAGATAGATAG
>NW_027187400.1:30693118-30733118 GCF_028583685.1 Petaurus breviceps papuanus | reverse complement strand
GAGTTTTAGAGGAATCCAGATTCTAAAAATAGAAAGTGATGAGAAAAAGCACTCCAGGCATGGAGGACAGCCAATACCTTCCAGATATGTTGACTGGATGTCCAGAAAATATCTTAAACTCAACATGCCCAAAGCTAAACCCATCTTTCCCCCTAAAGCCTCCCTTCTCCAAAGCTTCTCTATGACTATAGAGGGCAACATCATCCTCCTAGTCACAGATTTGCGACCTAGGAGTCATCCTGGATTCCTCACTATCTCTCACTCCCCATATTCAATCTGTTTCTAAAGTCTGTGGATTTCATCTTTGCAATATCCCTTGAACACACCCCTTTCCTTTCCCTGACACCACCACTCCGGTGCAGACTCTCCTTACCTCACTCCTGGTTTATTACAATGGTCTTTTGGTGGATCTGTCTGCTTCAAGGGTCAGCCCCCACACCAATCCATCTTCCCTTCATTCAATCAATCAATCAACATTTGTAAAGCACCTACTATGTGCAAGCACTGAGCTCAGTGATGGGGATACAAGAGACAAAAGAGGGAGACCAAAGACAAAGAGACAAAAAGTCCCTGACCTCAGAGAACTCCCATTCTAATGGGGGAGACAACAAGGAAATAAATAACTACAAACAAGTTATATACATAATAAATAGAAAGTCATTAAAAAGGGGAAGACATTAAAATTAGGAGAGGTTGGGGGAAGAAGGTGAGATTTTAGTTGGGATCTAAAGGAAGCCAGAGAAGTCAGTATTCAGAAAAGAGAAGGGAGAACAGTGAGTAAGAGCACTGGCCCCAGAGTTGGGATGACCTGGGATCAAATCCAGGCTCAGATACTTACCACCACACCCAGAAATAACTGGTCATTTAACCCTGAGCAAGTTACTTAACCCCAATTGCTTTAAAAAAAAAAAAAAGAATCAAAAAAAAATCAAAAGAATGAAAAAAGAAGAAAATTTAAAATATCTCATCACAAAAACAGATGACCTGAAAATTAGGCCCAAGGAGAGATAATTTAAGAATCAGTGGACTACCTGAAAACCTGATCAAAAAAGAGCCTAGATTGTCTTTCAAGAATTTTTCAAGGAAAATTGCTCTCCTGAAAAAGATTCCAAAATTAAAACTCCCAGGAATATTGTAGCCAAATTCCAGAACTATCAGGTGAAGGAGAAGATACATCAAGTAGCCAGAAATTGTTTATCAAATATCAAAGAGCCACAGTCAGAATTGCACAGGACTTAGCAGCTTCTACATTAAAGGATCAGAGGTCTTGGAATATGATATTCTGGAAGGCAAAAGAGCTTGGATTATAACCAAGAATCAACTACCCAGCAAAATTAAGCATAATCTTTCATGGGGAAAAATGGATATTCAATGAAAGAGGGACTTTCAAAATTTCCTTATGAAAAGACCAGACCTGCACAGAAAATTTGGTCGTCAAATACAAGATTCAAGAGAAACATAAAAAGGTGAACAGGAAAAGAAAAAGAAAAAGAAAAAATAGTATTTAACGAGGTTAAACTGTTTACATCCTTACATGAAAAGATGATACTCATAAGTCTTAAAAACCATATGTCTATTAGGACAATTAAAAGGAGTGTATTCAGAGGGTATGGGTATAAGTTGACTTTGATGTGATGTTAAAAAAAATAATTAAGGGGTGGAAAACAGTATTGTACTGGAAAAAAGCCTGGAAGGATAGAATAGGGTCAGGTTATGAAGGCAAACAAAGGACTTTGTATCTGAGCCCACAGTAATAGGGAGTTATTGAAGTTTTGGGGTGGGGGGAGGTGGGAGGGTGACCAGATTTTTGCTTTAAGAAAATAGTTTGGAAGGTGGTCTGGAGAGGGGAGAAGCTGAAGACAAAGAGACCAAATAGGAAGCTAGCACCAAAGTCCAGGCAAGTGGTGACCAGGACTTGAGCTATGATGGTTGCTGTGTCAGTAGAGAGAAGGGGACATAGAGAAAAGATGCTGTGAAAGAAAGATGAATAAGAATAGATTGGATACATGGGGTGAGTGAGAATGAGGTGTTGAGGACAGCAATGAGGTTGGAAACCAGAGTAATTTAGAGGATAGTGTTAACCCCAACAATAATAGTGAAATTCAGAAGAGGGAATAGTTTGCAGGGAAAAATAATGAGTTCTGTTTTGGAAACATTTAGTTTGAGATGCCTATGGCAAATCTAGTTTGAAATGTTCAATAGGCAATTTGTGATATAGGATTGGAGTTCAAGCAAGATATTAGGGCTGGATTTATAGGTCTGCAAATCATCAACATGAGGATGAAAATGGAAACCATGAGATTCAATGAGATCACTGAGTGAGAGAACATAGATAGAAAAGAGAAATGGACCAAGGAAAGAGCCATGGGAGAGAGCCACATTTAGATGGTCTCTTGTGGATGATGGGCCAACAAAGGTGACTGAGAAGGAACAATCAAACAGGTAGGGGGAGAATTAGGAAGGGGAAGCTTCAGGAAAACCTGGAGGGGAAAGAGAGTATCCCCATAAGAAGCATGTGATCAACAATGCAAGATACCACAGAGAAGTCAATGACAAGAGAGGTTGAGAAAAAGACTTTAGATTTAGTCATTAAATCTCACTGATAGTTGGAAGAAATAATTACAGTCAAATGATAAAGTCTTCCCTAGTTTCCTCTAATCTTCATTTCAGGGTTCCTGTACTGTCTCTGCTACTCAACATGTGACTGTGAGCAAGTCACTTAATCTTTGTGGGCATCAGTTTCCTCATCTGTAAAATGATGTAGCTTGAGTAGATGACCTTGAAGGTCCCACCAATCTCTAATGTTATGATCCTATTATCACATCTCCTATATTAAGCCATTTTCTAGTGCCCTCCTTACCTCAAGAATTTGCGACTTTGCCTTTAATCATCTGAATAGAACATAAACTTCTTGAGAGTAGGGATAATTTTTTTTAATCTCTCATATCTAGGGGTGTGTATGTGTTTGTGCGCATGTGTTTGTGTGTGCATGCACATGTGTACACATATGCAAGGAATCCTTATCTAGGAAAGACCAGAGCACAAATTTTCCTGCTTTTGAGGTTAGTACTTTACTCCCAAGGCCAGGTTACCTCCCAACTACAGATATTACTATCCCCAAATCTATGCATTAAAAAAGTCATTATTTCCTTGAAAATATCTCAGTATGGTAAAGCAAGACAGAGAAACAGAGGCAGACAGAGACAGAGATAGAGAAAGAGAAAGAGAGGCAGAGAGAAAGAGAGATGGAGACAAAGAGACAGAGAGAGGGGGTGAGAGGGAAAGAGAAAGAGAAAGAGACAGAAAGAGAGAGAGAGATTTGATGAGCTTGGTAGCACAATGGACAGAATGCTGGACTTTAAATCAGGAATACCTACATTTGAATCTTATTTCAAATTTTTACTGTATCACCATGGACAAATCAGTTATGTTCTCCCTTGACTCATTTTCCCCAATTTTAAAATTAAGGGGCTGGATTCAATGGCTTCCAAGGTCTTTTCCACTTCTAAATCTGAGATCCTGCCCTGTCCAACACTCTCCAACTCTGAGTCCCTCCCACCATCTTCCTCTTGGACACTCAAGCACATAATATTTAGTATTAGAAGACCTGGATTCAAGCCCTGGCCCTGAAGCTTACTGCCTTTATGACTTAGGACAGCTTATTGTACCTCATTGGATCACTGTTTCATCTTTAAGTGGCTAGGGAAATGGGCAAAGATGAGAATAACCAAAGTTGAAACAGTTATAGAAAGAAGCACAATTGTATGCTCTTGATGAATCTGTTCATTGGCACAACCAGTTTGGAAAGTGATTTGGAATTACCCCCCCCCGAAAAAGTTACTAAAATGTCTATTCCCTTTGACCCAGAGAACCTACTACTAAACATAGACCCCCAAGGAAGTCAAAGACAAAAATTAAGGTCCCATAGACCCAAAATACTTTAGAGAAACAATTTTAATAGTTGCAAAGAACTGAAATCAATGCACATCAGTTGGAGAATGGCTAAACAAGTAATGGCACCTAAATGAAATGGGATACGATGCTGTAAGAAACCATGTATATGAGGATTTTAGACTATAGGAAGATTTGTATGAACTGATGCAAAGTGAATAAACAGAACCAGGAAAGCATAGACACAATGGCTACAGAAATGCAAAAGGAAGAAATAAGCAAAAAAAAATTTAAACCAAACACTATAATTAAAAAAAATAAAGCTTGTCTTCAAGGAAGACATGAGAAAATATACCTCTCCAAGGAAGAACTCTATGTGTGTGAATCTGTATTAATCATACCAGGAGACAGGGTTGATGTGTTGGTTAATTCTGCTGAGTCATTTTTTTCTCTCTTTTATTTGAAAATGAAGGTGATGAAAAAAGCAGAACATTATGTTTAAATAAACAAAATAAATAGAATAGAATATGAAAATAGCCTAGTTGATCTTTGAAGTCCCTTCTCTTTCTGGGTCAGTGGTTCTGGGTGAGTAAAATGAAACTAAGAGAAACTGAGATATGTTTGCCTCTGTCAAGATTAGTTGGGGGCGGGGGTTTAATAGTGATGCATATAGCTGTTAACAAAGTGGGTAAGACTGGTCTCCTCAGTTAGGTCAGTGACCCTGAAGGGACAATAAATCCCACTTTTCTTGAGATGCAAGAAAGGAAGAAGTGGAGTCATTTGGAAGCTTTATGATTGACTGCCATGGGGAAAATGGGTTGACCTTCAGGTGTGGCTGATCTCACCCCTCTCTTAACAATTGCTAAAGTTAATGGCCTTAAGAGTCCCAAAAGCATCTAGTAATCTTGACTAGATAATCACAACCACTCAATCCAGGACCACCTGGTCAGTTATCCCCTTGGGGAAAGAGGATCGTTACAATGATGGATCAGGTCTGCCTTGGGAAGTATCAAGTTTCCCCTTCAACTTCAAGCAGAGTGTGGATGACCAGACTCCTAGGACTGTCTTGGGGATAGGGAGATATTACATGATCTCAGAGGTTCCTCTATCTCCATTGTATGAAATTCCCTGCACTGCCTTGAGGGAGAAATATCACTGGCTTCCAAGTCTGCTTCAAGCTTTGTATCTTCATTCACTTACTCCACTTAGTCACAGTAATTGTGCCCCTCTTCGAACTACTCCAACACCGGTTAACTACCACTGTCCTCTACATATCTTTAGGAACTCCCCCAATTCCAACTCAGTTCGCCATTAGAATGTAAGTGCTTCAAGTAAAAGCAGGTACCGCTTATACTGGGCAAGTCGCTTTTTGCCTCAATTTCCTCATCTGTAAAATGAGCTAGAGAAAGAAATGGCAAACCATTCCAGTATCTCTGCCAAAAAAACTTCAGATGTGGTCAGGAAAAGTCAGACACAACTAAACAACTACACAAGAACAACAAACCACTTGTACTCAACTATACATGGTCTTTACTTAGATCTTTACCACCAACCTCCCTCCAGCAGAATGTAAGCTCTTTGAAAGGAGAAACTATTTGCACCAACTACTTTGGGATTCTGGGGCAACTAGGAGGCACAATGGATAGGGAACCAGCCCACGAGTCAGGAGGACTCCTCTTGGTGAGTTCAAATCTGACCTAGGACACTTCCTAGCTGGGTGACCTTGGGCAAGTCGCTTAACCTTATTTGCCTCAGCTTCTTCATCTGTCAAATGAGCTGGAGAAGAAAATGGCAAACTGCTGCAGTATTTCTGCCAAGAAAACCCCAAACAAGGTCACAACAAGTCATACATGACTGGGCAACAATAATATTGATAGAAATGTAGCAACACCATCTGTTGGTTCACTGGTATAGGGAATTTTCTGGTGAGAACACATCATCTACTAATGCAAGTTATGTCTCTTTCTGACTTCCAGAGTGTCTATAGCCCTGAGAAATTAAGTGACCAGTATAGGGGCACATGGTCAGAATGTGTCAGAGGTAAAACTCTGCATAAGCAAATTAACTATATTTTAGAAACTTTATCTCATTCAATAAATATTAAGTAAGCACCTACTCTCTGACAGGTACTGTGCTAAACCCTAGGGATAGAAAAGGAGGTAAAATATTGTCCCTGCCCTCAAGGAGCTTTCAGTTTAACGGGGAAGACACCATGCAAACAAATATACACAAGTAAACTATAAACAGAGAAAGAGGAAAGGCACCGTAATTCCAAGGGTGTGGAAAAGGCTTTTTTTGTGCATAGTGTATGTCCACAATAGAAAGTAAGCTTTTTGACGACAAGAACCACTTTAGTTTTTTGACTGCATACTTAGTTTCTGGCACACACTCAAATTCCTCTGTCATCCTGACAAAAGAAATGTTCTCTCCAAAGAGGCAGATATCAAGCCATCCATCCCTGTCCATCTTGTGCCCCTGTTGTCCAATACCTCCCACAAGTTCAATCCGAGTGGTCCATCCAATGTGCCGAAGATATTCCTTGTTCTTTCCCAACATCATAGTGTTTGGGTTTTTTTAATCTAAAAAATTTCAGAAGTAGAAAGAGCTTCAGAGGCCCTCTACTCCAGCTTGAACTGGAATAGGAAATCTCTCTACAGGATGCCTGGCATTTGGTCATTCAGCATGCCTTTTCACAAAGGGTACAGAGAGACCAACAGTGTCAAACTCCAAGAGAAACTGGGGCTACTAAACCATATGTAAGGATCCCTGAGGACACATACTGACTCAGTAAACCACATATTAGCATGAGTTATTTTCTCTTTTATTTTTATTTATTTTGTTAACTATTTCCCAATTACATTTTCATCTGGTTCAGATGGCACTCAGAGGTGTTTTTGCTTGTGTCTTCTATTTGACGACTGTTCTAGATGACCTTCTTAGCCCTTCTCAGCTCTGAAATGGGGAGATTCTGTGATTGTTCCTACCCTAGAATCAATATCTTCTCTTCAGCTACAGGTGACCCAGTCTCTCTCTAAATAAATGGGGAAAATGGAAATTTTTAAGGAAAGAAAGCCCCTGGTCAGGGGGGTGGGGGAAGACCAGTGATCATATGAAGATATTAGCAATTCTAAATTATCCACAGAAAAAGAATATTCCATTAGAGAAAAGATGATGAGTGTATGCCAGTTTAAAAAATGAGGGTGGTGGTAAAAGAATGGCACCTCTCATTGCTGAAATTACAGTATTGTCCCCTGCAAAATGTATTCTGCTCCGTTCCTTGACAATGCACTGAAACACAGTTTATTAAGCCCATTATCCTGGAGACTGCATCTAGTCACATCTCAAACATTGCCATATTTATGAAAGACAGTTACAGTCATTTGCAAGATAATTGCCATTTAAATCTCCAACCAACCCATCTCCAAGTAAATTGCTTTCTAAGTAACCAGGTTTTCAATGTGCCATAATGGGGCCCCGTGCAGGCAGCTGAAAAGGACTCTAGGGCTCTTTGCTAATTGTTGATGGGATGTGAGGGAATCTGTTTTCTCCTGTGGACCCTAGTGGGAGTTTGGGCCCCAGCCTTCTAAGCAGTGCCTAAGGGGGGACACTTGTGGCAAATGCACTTCCCATCTGCCTCAATTCCACTAGGAAAGACAGAAAGACAGGAAGGAAGGAAGGAAGGAAGGAAGGAAGGAAGGAAGGAAGGAAGGAAGGAAGGAAGGAAGGAAGGAAGGAAGAGAAAGAAGAAAAAGAAATTTTGCATTTAAATAATGCTTTGCATATAATATTATTTCACTTGGGCCTCAACAGAATCTTGTGACATAAGTACTATAAGGATTATTATCAGCTCCATTTTACAAAAGAAGAAATCCACCAGGAGTGAGTCGACAAGTATTTATTAAGCTCATACTATGTGCTAGGCATTGTGCTCAGTGCTAGAGACACAAAAAAAGACAAAACAGTCCCTGCTCTCAAGGAGCTCATAGTTCTATAGGGAAGACAATGTGGATACACTTGGGAATAATCAACAGAGGGAAAGCACTGGCATTCATTTGGGGAATTGGGGAAAGCTTCTCATAGAAGGCAGTGTTTTAGCTGGGATTGGAAGGAAGGCAGGGAAATCAAGAGGTGCCCAAAAGGAGAGGGGGAGTCCAGGCATGGGGGACAATGAGAGGATATACTGAGGGGAGAGAGATGGAGTGAGCAGGTCAGTGTCACTGCATTACAGGGTGTGTGAGGACAGGGAGGGAGAGAAGAGAATGAGACTAAAAAGGTAGGAAAGGCATGGCTTATGAAGGGCTTTGAATGACAAACACAGGATGTTATGTCTGATCCTGGACATGAGAGGAAGCCACTGCAGTTTATTGAATAGGGATATAACATGGTCACATCCATGTTTTAAGAAGATTAAGTTTGAGTAAAAGATGGACAGGAGTGGGTGGAGACTTGGAATGGCAGGGAGACCAACGGACAGGTATGAGATGATGAGGGACTGAATCAGGGTGGTAGAAGTGTCAGAGGAATAAAGGGAGCAAATGTGCAAGATCTTCAAAAGGACTTGGCCATATACTGGATTTATGGGGGGAGGGGAGGAGAGAGACAGACAAACAGAGAGAAAAGGAGAAATAGAGAGAGGACAGATAGAGATAGACAGATGGAGAGAGAGAGAGAGACAGAGAGAGAGAGAGACAGAGAGACAGAGAGAGAGAGAGAGAGAGAGAGAGAGAGAGAGAGAGAGAGAGAGAGAGAGAGACTGAGAGAGAGAGACTGAGAGAAAAGCTGAAGATATCAGTTAGGTTCCAAGGCTGGGTGAGTTTGAGACTGGCAATTCTCTTACTTTTTAGGAAAATTGGAAATTTTAGCTTTGGAACCTGGGGCCTACCAGGTCATCTTAACAGCGACCATGACTCATTGTCCTCCTACCTTCCATAAACCATATACTCTTCCCATCCCTGACTGAGTTAATCTAGTCAGTTCTGTACCTCTGCCTGTAGTGTGAGCCACCCTGATGTTTGAGTGAGTGAATCCAAACTCACTTAACCTGTGATGTCTAGCCAGCTCCAAAAGAAGCTCCTCAGTCTCCCCTGCGTACGCAGAGAACAATAACCAAATCAACACTATTATTGCTACAGGAAATGGCATGATAAGTGGCTGCTTTCTGGCTCCTCTCACTATCCCTATGCCTCATGACTCAGCAGACCAAAACTCCCTTCCCTGGTCACCATTCCCCATTGCCATGGTCTCTCACTATTAGGGTGTAAATTCCCTGGGAGGAGAAAAAGGACAGGGAGAAAGGAAAGGGGAAGGGGACAAACATTTATTAAGCACCTACTATGTGTCAGGTACCGAGCTATGTGCTTTACAAATATTATTTCATCTCCTATTTCATTTGAGTGAACAGGAACTGCCTCACTTTCCTTTGTATATGCACAGTGCCTGGTCAATGCTGGCTCATTCATTTATTAATTCACTGAATTAGATTTGAACATGGATTTTTCTGCTCACAAGGTCAACTTTCTGCCATCTACACCAAAATGTTTCTCCCACAGGTTTTACAGTCCCACATCCACACGACAGAGAATAGGCCTCAGGGTCAAAAAGATCCAGGTTCAAGTAGTTCAAATTCTATCTCTGGCACAGCCTGGTTGGGTGACCCTGGGTAAGTAACTTTACCTCAATGCCCCAGACCACAGCTGTCAAACTCAAACAGCAATGGATCCCTGGGGGTCATCTAATTGACATAGAGCATGAGGAAGTTGATTCATTGAAAATGCCCTACTCTGTTCCACTCAGTATCAATCCATTTGATATGGTTATAATTTCTGGCCCCAGGGTTGTAAACCACAGATTGTAAGATCACTTTGTGTTCATGGGAAGCTAGATAGAGGACCTCCACCCTGGTTTTTCTTTGTCACGATGATCAAACCCAATATGGTGGAGGTGACTCAACTACATGGAAAATTCCCCCTAAATTATCATTTTATTTACCTCTGGATCATTTTTTCTTGTCCAACATGAGCAGCTGGCCATCTTGTGACCATTAAATGACCTTTTAGTCAGTGAAGGTATTCCTTGTTTTGCCCAACTCATGATCCTGCTGACATGTTTTGTTTTGCTTATTTTAGCCTATACATCATATATCAACCAGTAGAATTAGTCTATATCTGGTATGGCTTCTCTTGAATGTTTATGTATCAAACCCTATAAAAAGGGTGCCCTGGAAGAAGGGGATATCTCATGTTATGAGGAAGATCTGAGGTCCACTTCACTGGAGGGGACCAGGGACCCTTGAATAAAGTGCCTCAGTTTCATATTATATATTGGATATTGATATGATTATAATTTATTATAGGTTGGATAATTTTTATTCCCACAAACATGACTAATTAACATTATTTATTTTGTTGAACATTTCCCCAATGTCATTTTAATTTGGTTCAGGATCCTTAGGGAGTTTTCTTGGGGTCCCACTGCTCCCATGAGCCAAGAGTTTCACACCTCTCTTCTGGACAACTCTCTAAGACTGTAAGCAGAAAAAGAAGGTGTTGATGTACCTAATTGAAAGGGATTTCTATTTGCTAGAGAGTTTGCTTCAGAGTCAAGACACCAGGGTTCAAGTCCAGTCTCCTACATGTAACATCTGTATGATTCTTAATGTGTCAGTGACAATCTGAATTGGTAAAGAGTTCTTCTTCATTCTGGGTTACCTGAAAAAATGAACTTAATGGGTCAAGAAACTTCCCCAAAGAAATGGATAAATGAATTGATATAAATACCTCCCCCCATGTAGAATCAGAATTTCTGAGTTCAAGGACTTCAAAGTTCATTTTGTCCTTAACTTGTGGACTTGTCTGTGAGTGTATATTTTATTTTGAAATTTTAATTTCAATATAATTAGTTTCCTTTGTAATCCTATGTATTTTATTTTATACATTAAAAAATATTCTAACAAGGGATCATCCTTAGGCTTTGCTACTTGCCAAAGGGAGCCATGATTTTAGAAAGACTAAACTCCCTGCTTTCACCCAACCAGATGCTGAATAGAAAAGACCCCACAAATGGTAATGCAGAGATCAAGCAAGAAAGAAAACCTACTACTTTCTGTCACAGTCTAGTTTATTTAGGAGCAGCACCAGGAAGCTCCCAAAAATCTGCTTTTCAGCAGTTTCCCCTGATTGTTCCTCAGTCTGCCCTCTAGGGTCAGGCAAAATAAGCCTGACTTTTCTTTAATTTGACAGCCTTTCAAAGACAGATATTATGTACTCCCTCCTGAGACTCCCATGTTCCAGAGTAAGCTTCCCCAAAGCCAGCCAACCTACAAATGCAGGGAAGTGATTGGAGAGGAAGGGAGGAACTGGGTATTTGATAAAGAGGCAGGTGGTGCCAAACCAAGATCCCCAGTCCCACCTGTAAGAAATTCTTGGATGAGTTCCAGTTTTGGCCCAAAACAGCATGGGTAGAAGGAATGCCGGAATGATGAATCAGGCTTCAAAGAAGTAATAAGATGAGAGAGGGAACAGCAGTAAAAGGTACAAGATGAGGACAGGTAAACAAGAGAGATGCTGAGCAAGGGTTATTGGAAGACTGTCTGGGATTACAAGGGAACCAAATGAAATTAGACTGGACTCCATGCAAGATAATGTGTGTGCTAGCACTTTGCTAAGCATTAGACATGAAATAAATATAAAGTACTCTATTTACTGCTTCGGTAAAGCTGTGATCCCATATATGGGAATGCTCTCTCCCCAAGTGTAGGTCATCAACCTTCACACCTTCTCTTCCTGGGTGATTTATAGGATCATGCATCATAAATGTAATGCCATAAGGGACTTCAAGAGCCATTTGGTCAGATCTTCTTTATTTTACAAATGAAGAAACTGAAGACCAAGTGGGGAAGGGACTTGACCAAGGTCATGCAAATAATAAATGTCAGAGACACAATTTGAATTTAGACCTCAGGACTCTACACCCAGTACCATAAGTTCAGCCCTCTTGCACTTCATCAAAAGGTGTAAGATCATAGATCTTGAGCTAAGGAAGATCATAGAGGTGATATAGACCAAATACCTGATTTTAAAGATGAGAAAATAGATCCAGAGGAATTAAGTGATATGTCCATGGCCAAGTGACTTGGATACTTTAATGAATCTTTGTTAGCTCACTACAACAATGCAGATAACAAGACACATTTTGCCCTTTATAAAGCCTTTGTAGAATGGGTATCCAGTGCTCCAGAGGCCCTTTTCTGGGTCCTTTAAAGTTTGGGAGTTCCAATGTAGTTCTCAAGGCAGCCTTGGAATCAGGAAGACCCAGGTGCATATCCTGACTCTATCAAATATGAGATATTTGACCAGAAGCAACTTATTGAAGCCTCTCAGAGCCCTAGACTACTCTCTAAGACTGAATTACAGAGAACTTATCACTGCATAAGCAGAAGGAATTCCCACAGTGGGAGGGATCTTCTTTAATTGATTCATAGGATAGATCTGGATAAAAAAGGAAAATTGGGGGAAAACCAGTTCAAAACTTAGTCTGTCCATCTGTTACCCACAGACTTCCTACATAAACAACACCTCTCTCTCTCTCTCTCTCTCTCTCTCTCTCTCTCTCTCTCTCTCTCTGCATGTATGTATATACATATATACATATATGTATATAATTGGTCATGGTTTTGATGCCATTTCTTACATGAAAGTCACCACTGGTGACTATGTAATACAGCTTACTCCTAGGCATTATGAAACCTTTGAGCATTTTTTCTGTTGCCTATTTTTCTGACTCCTCTAGACTCCCTCATTTCATGATTTATAGCCACAATAGCATCAATTCAAGAATCTTGGTGATAAAAAAGATGAATTTTGGTGACAGTAGACATCTTTGACTGGGAATACATGGTGCAGTTTCCCAAATTGAATGCAATTCAAATTGTTAAATATTTACAAAGTCCTTACTATGTTCAAAATACTGGAAATAAAAAAAATCAAAAAGATGAAACAGTGCCTGCCTTCAAGGAGCTTACATTCTACTGGGGAGTGGAGGAAGGGTAGATAGCACATACATGAAAAATATAAACAACTTATAAAATAATTCAAAAGAAATGTGTATTTATAATAAACAAAATAACTTATTCTCTTAGAGTTGTTCTTAAAGGACATATGAAGAAAGATGCTACCTGCATCCAGATAAAGAGCTCATTAATAGAATTATGTAGAGAATAATTTTACATACATATAAACACCTATTTGTGTCTAATGGTAACCATATCTAGGGTGGCAGAGAAGGAAGAAAAAAAGATAAAATTTACATGAGAATTTGCTTTTATATTTGAAAGGAATAGCAAGTTGTGCATGGTAGACTTGCAGTTTCATGTACAATAGTCTTTTTATTGTACTTTGTTATGGAAATGCTTGCTCTATTCCATAAATTAAATATAAAATTTAAAGAAATATGTAATAAAGGTAAAGGTGGGTAATTATATTTCCCCAAACGTGAGGTGCTGGTCTATACCTGGTTTCTGCTATACTGTTTTCCAGTGTTCCCCAGCACCTTTTTGTGAAATAATGAGTTTTTATCCCAAAAGCTTGGATCTTTAGATTTATCAAACACTAAATTACTATGTCTTTGCCTAAGTACTATTTAATGGTAACTTTTTGGGCCCTCCTAGCTCAGAGTGTATGTAATTGGTAATTGTTTCTCTTTTGGCCAAGAACCCTGAAAATCTTCCCTTCCCAATTAGACTGGTTGATTGATTTTGGATTGAAGGGGCCATGCTTTGGCTCACTTCTTAAGGAGGCCTATTCACTGAATGGGTGTTGTCTCACTCAAAGTGAGACCTTGGAAAGATCTTAGCTTAAAAAGGCCAAGGTCTCCCATTGCATCCTGGGTCATCTCCAGTTGTCCTAATCTACATCTGGTCACTGGACCCACATGGATCTGGAGGAGAAAGTGAGGCTGGCGACTTTGAACAACACTCCCTCACTGTAATCCAACTCACCTACAAGTCATAGCATCATCTTCCTAATGTCATGATCCCCTTCAAGAACAATGGACAAAACACGCCATAAATCTCTCTAGAGAATCCATCTAGAGATTGGGGGATTGACACAATTTTGTTGAACTCCACAAACATTTATTAAAGCACTGGCTCTGTGCCAGGCACTGCCCTTGAAGAGTTTGAATTCTAATAAGAGGACACACCATATGTACGGATAAGTATAAAGTATATATGAAAACAAAACCACACTCTCTCTCTTCCCTCCCTTCTCTATTATCCATTTGCAGAACTTGCCTACGATAGATAAAATCAAAGAATTAGGACTAAAGGGAGCTCAAGGACCCTCTAGTCAAACTGTCTCAATCCACAGATTAGGAAACTGAGGCCAGGTGATGTGACTTATTCAAAGACACACAGGGAGTGTGTATATAGCCCAATGAATTAGCAGCAAGTGCCAGATGAAAGCATAATTTGAGTGGTCATTTTTATTTGAAATTAACATAAATGTCCTTAGGAGATAAGATGACAAGTGCCTATTTCCCCTCTAGGATGTTAACAAAGACACGAGACAGAAGTTTTGCTGAATTTCTGAGACTGATGAATTATTTCCTCTGTCCTGGTGATCATCTCTCCTTGTCTAGAGTAAGAAAGGGAAGCCAAGGCTGGACACAGAGAACCTTTCTATGGAAGCCACATGAGTTTTGGTCTCCCCAAAAAGCCCAAGGCCCAGTCCTTCTCAGGACAAATTCACTGCCCCAAAATATCTGCTGACACTGTAGTGAGGTGGAGAAACAGAAGACAAGACTCAGAAACCCTGGGCTGCAGACCCAGCATAGCCATTAACGTACCATGTGATTTGGGGAAAGTCATTTCCCTATCTGGGTCTTGGTTTCGTCATTGCTGAAATAAAACAATTGAGCTAAAGGCTCTTTGGTATCCCATGCAGTTACAAAATTCTACACTTCCAAGATTAAGTATGCAGAGGTGTGCAAGAAAATCCATGACAGAAGACAATAGGCCATCCAAAAGTTCGATAGGTAGCCTGAGGCACTCAGTTACAGGAAGGACTCAAATTCTAGTGCCCCCGGGATCAAACAGCACTCCCCTGCTGGGCATTTTCAGCTCTTCACAACTTGGCCCCTTCCTACCCACCCAGTCTTCCTATATTTTATTCCTACCTTTCATTCTGTAATCAGTTTGGCCACTTACTGTCCCATATGCCCACCATGCCACCTCTTGGCTATGTTAGAGTAGGGGCTCCTTTAGTGGATGGGTTGGACTAGATGGTCCCTGAAGTAGAGTATGGTATAGTATGGTATAGTATGGTATGGCATGGCATGGCATGGTATGGTATGGTATGACATGATATAATGTAATGTAATATAATATAACATAATGTAATATAGTACAATATAATATACTATGATATATTACAGGGAATCAGGAAGAATCATCTTAAGAGTTCAAATGTGGCATCAGATACTTATGAACTGTGTGACCCTGGACAAGTCACTCAACCCTGTTTGCTTCAGTTTCCTCATCTGTAAAATGAGCTGAAGAAGGAAATGGCCAGCCTCTCCAGTATCTTTGCCAAAAAATCCTTAAATGGTGGCAGGAAGAGTCACACATGACTGAAAATGACTGAACAACTAGTGAAGATACTGGGTTAAGTGACTTACCCAGGAACATTTGGGGTTTTCTCAGCAAAGATACTGCGGTAATTTGTCATTTCCTCCTCCAGGACATCTTACAGATGAGGAAAGTGAGGAAAAAAGAGTTAAATTACTTGTCCAAGGGACACACAACTAGTAAGTATCTGAGGCTAGATTTAGGTCCTCCTCACTCCAGGCATGGCACTCTATCCAATGTACCACCAGCTTCCCAAGAAAGCCCCAAATAGGGTCATAAAGAATCAGACAGGGGGTGGCTAGGTGGTGCAGTGAACAGAGCACCAGCCCAGGAGTCAGAAGCTACTAAGTTCAAATTCGGCCTCAAACACTTAGCACACAAACTAGCTGTGTGACCTTGGGCAAGTCATTTAACCGCAATTGCCCTGCCATCTGCCCTCCAAAAAGAAAAAAAAAATCAAATGTGATTGAAACAATTGAATGACAAAACAACAATTCAATATAACATTATGTTACATATTGTATTATATATCTTACATATAATTTATGTACACACATACATATATACATATATATATATACGCATACAAAAGCATTAAAATGAAAGCTCCTTGGAAGCAATGATTATTTCTAATTTGTCCTTGAATATCCAGTTCCTAATATAATGTCTTATGGAAAATAGGCATTTAATGAATGTCTGTGGCACTGAATTATCAAAATTATAACATAATAATAACTAAAAGTCTCCACTATGTTACGGTTTGGAAGACAACAGTCCTCACAATGGTCCTGTGGATATTGTATATACTTTGTATCCCTACTTTACAGACCAGCAAAGAGAGGCTCAGAGAGCTTAATTCTATTATTCATTATCCAACCTGGGGATGAACCCCCAAAATATTAGCTTTTCAACCTTGACTCAAAAGTGGTCCAAAATGATCAAAGAAATTGCCTATGGATTTAACTTCCTTCCAACACAACCATGGTCCAGGCACTACCCTCATTTGGGGGTCTCAATTTCCTCCTCTACAAATGGGGAGATTTTTCACTTACTCAATCAAGTTCTATGTTGTTTCTTCCCAATTGATTATAAATTCCTTAAGAGAAAGGGTAGTAAAACTTTGTCTTTGGATCTCCTGTATCTAGTACTGGTCTACTAGGAAGATTAAAAAAGTAGGGTCATGGTACCATAGCTTTAGAGCTGAACACAATATCAAAAATCTGACTCTCTCATGGGTCAAGTGATTGGCCCAGGATCTCACAGTCAGTAAGTGTCTGAGGTAGAATTCGAACTCGTGTCTTCCTGACTCCAAGTTCAGCATTGTATCCACTCTGCCATGATGGTATTATTATCTCCATTTCACCCTGTTCTTAGCACAGTACTTGGGACATAGTATGTGCACAATAAATGCTTGTTGAATCAAATTAAATTAAGGAGATAATCCTGACAGCTTTTAATTCTCTGATTTTCTGATCCTTTGATATGATCATTTTGGTGATATTGGCAAAACCCAAGAGGGAATGCTCACACTGAAATAATATTTGACTAGGTCCTTCCTTTTTCTAAACAGCAATCACCATGAGTAATAGGAATGCCAGCAGAGAAGGCTGAGGCCATATTAATAAGCACTTTTCCTCCCTTCTCTGTATAAATACAATATATCAATACGACCAATCCCCTCCCTCATTTCTAGCCACCCAAGGTTAGTATTATTATTTGCTTTCCAGTTTTATTAAAATAGAAAAGTGAATCAATAAAAGTAATATTACAAGGCAATCTATCTCCCATCATATCACTGCAGGAGGGAATTTCCATTCAGATTTCTACAATTCAAAATGAAACTGTGAGCTGATCTTTCTACAACTTCAGAAATCCAGAGAATGCAATCTCTGTGTCAGGATGGCAACCCCAAACTCACTCACGAAGGGACAGAACGGAGGAGAGTCTGACATTAATATAGTGACATGTCAAATCAAAGCTCAGTCTAAACATCGCCGAGTTTCTCTTTAATATGGTCTCGGCTCAGCAGATGCTCTCAGAAAGGGAGCCCAACTGTCTGATGCTATTTCAAGGGGGGGGAGGGGATTATATACATTCTGCCACCAAGGCATCATGCTTCCTATAAGTTCATTAGCACAAAACTGGGCTGAAAGTTCCTTCCTTTGAGAATGGATCAGAAAGTGGGGCATGACTGTGAAGGGGAATTTGTGGAGTTTTCTGACATCTTCCTGATCCTTTTCCTGGACAAATAATAAGAAAAGTGGCCATTGTTCTAGTCATTTAAAGTTGACATCATCTAATGTGTTGTTTCATACATAGTTATGGTGGGAAAAGCACAGGCTTGGGAGTCAGAGGACCTGGGTTCCAGTCTTGCCACTGATACGACTTTTGTGACTTTGGGCAACCTCTCTGGGCTTCAGTGTCATCTATAAAATAAGGGGCTTCCATCTAAAGAGATAATATTTGCAAATTGTTTACCATGGTTCCTGGAACATAAGAGATGCTTAATAGATACATGAGGGGCAGCTAGGTGGCACAGTGTATAGAACATGGGGCCTTGAGTCAGGAAGACCTCAGTTGAAATCCAGCCTGATAAACTTACTAACTGTATGACCCTGGGCTAGTCACTTAACCCTGTTTTCCTCCATTTCCTCATCTGTAAAATGAGCTGGAGAAGGAAATGGCAAGCCAGTCCACTGTCTTTGCCAAGAAAACCATAAATGGGGTCACAGAGAGTCAGACACAATGGAAAAAAGACTAAATAACAACAAATAAATACTTGTTCCTACACCCCACTATATGGTTTTGAGGTCCCTTCCAGTTGTAGAGCTATGGTCCATGATTCATCATATTCTTCAAGGCAGGCTTTAAGATCACAGAGATCTGATGCTTGAATGCACTTCCATGGATAGAGCTCAGGGCCTGAGTCTTCAAGACCTGAGTGCAAATGCAGCTTCAGATATTTCCAAGCTGTGTGACCCTGGGCAAACCATTCAATGGCTGTTTGCCTCAGTTTCCTCATCTATAAAATAGGAAGATAATAGCACCTGCCTCCAGGGTTTGCTGTGATGATCAAATACTACAAAGATGTTAGCTATTATTATGCTAATTAATCCAATGTCCTTATTTTACAGATGAGGAAAAAGAGACCCAAGGAATTTGTCTTTTTTTTTTTCAAATTAAAACAAAGTTCATTAAAGATTCATCATATTGGGTAGACTCTTAAAGAGCCTAAGCCTTTGTGATGCTTGTATTGACAAGTGGGTTAGATTGGATCTTAACTAGATTGAATCTGAGCATAATTTAAACATCTTGCTCAATGCTGCACCATTGGTATCTGTCAGAGGTGGGATTTGAACTCAGGTCCTTTGACTCATGAGCTAATGCTTTTTGTTAAAGTTCCCAGTTTAGTCCAAAGGACCTGGATTAAAATCTCATTTTTCCCCTACATGTCTGGTCCATAGTAAGCACTTAAGAAATCCTTTACCAATTGGTCCAACTGGTTATTACTTCCCGTCCTTCCTCCTTACTACCACTAAATCCAGAGTACTGAGCTGAGAGTCAGGCATGACTTGGAATAGGGACTCCACTCTTGAAATTGCTTTGGGACTGGACTAGTGATAGAAGCTCTCTTGGCCTCAGTCTTTCAGCTGCAAAATGTGCGACCTGCATAAGAGAAGCTCTGAACTCACCAGCTCGTGACCTTTTTACAGGTGAGAAATCAGGAGCTCCATGAAGTTGGAGGACTTAACCCCTGACACTTCAGTCCTTGGAGTCTCCTGCACAAACTGGGGTTGATAAAACCTGTCACACCTGCCCGCACAGGAAGGCTATTGAGACCAAATTGGGGAGGGGCTGGCTGGGGGGAGTAGATAAAACACTTGGCAAAGTTTATCCTTTGGGTCATTTCAGTCGCATCTGACTGTGAGCCCTTTTGGGGTTTTCTTGGCAAAGATCCTGGAGTGGTTTGCCATTTTCTTCTCCAGCTCATTTTACAGATGAAGAAACTGAGGCAGCATGAAGTGACTTGCTCAAGGTCACACAGCTAGTAAGTATCTGAAGCCAGATTTGAAATCAGGAAGAGGAGTTTTCCTGATTCCAAACCTAGTGCTTCATCCACTGCACCACATAGCTGCTTAAGAAGTTTATAGAACAATTCAGATGTCAGGGAATTGTAGTAATAATGATAATGATAACCACCAATATTAATTAATCACAAGGCATTTATTAAAGTGCTTATTAGGTGCAAAGCACTTTTTGGGAGATTATTTCAATGATTATAAAAGTAGTCAGCAATAAGTGTATCTTCTACCTTTCCCTCCCAGTGGTAAGAACATAGATAGCCTCCTTTCCTCCCTGTTTCCCATAAGGGAATACAATAGCATACCCATGCTTCCTGGACTCTGCTCTGCCACCACAACTCTGACCACAATCCCATTCTTGGTGTTTTTTGTTCTTGTTTTCATCCTTCTCCTCCTCCTCTTCCTCCTCCTCCTCCTCCTTCCCCTTCCTCCTCCTCCCCTTCCTCTTCCTCCTCTTTTTCTTCCTCCTCTGTTTCTGCTTCTCCCTTCTCCTTCTTTCCTTCTTCCCTCTCTTTTCCCTTCTCCTTTTCCTTCTCCTCGTTCTCCCTCTTCTCCTTCTCTTTCCTTTTTTCCTCCTTCCTCCTTCTTTTCTACCATTCTTAAGCTGACCTAGCTTGATTGGTGACTTAGTGAATGCAAACTTATGTAACCCAATGTATCTAATCAGCCCTAGAGACTAGATCATGCTTTAAATGCAGCCAAACCATCCTTCGGGCCCAAATGATAATATACCATTTGCCCTATTATTTTGCAATCCCTGCACTCCCCTCCCCCCACTCCTACTTTTTCACTTCTTGCTTTGGTCACCACAATCAAATCAATTATATTACTTCTGGAAAGGACATGACTGTTCCAGGCAAGGGACTGTTCTAGGACTTGTCTGTACTTGTGTGTCTCCCCAGGCCCAAACTCCCTTCCTTGGTGACCACTGCTGTCTATGTGATGCCATTCCCCTATTGTAAAATAAGTTCCCTGAACGCAAGGACTTGCTTTTTTGCATTTGTATTCCCAATGTTTAGCACTGTGACTAACATAAAAAAGTAATTAACAATTATTTTATTCATCAAGTCATTCATTTTTGTTATATCAGTGCTGTTGTTACCAAGACCCTACAGTCTACTTAATCCATTAACTGTCTTTCTTTCTCAAATAAAACTGTGTAGTGTGTATGTGTGTGTGTGTGTGCGTGCACATGCACATGTACACATCCATAAGGATGATGGGGAGTCATCTTTGCAAGTACACTGAAACAAAGCCTGAAAAAACTGCAGCATTCCAGGTCCCAATGGGTTAACAGCTAGAGCAGACTCTCTGGCCCTGAGAACAGCACCAGGCTGGTAACTGGTGCTTGATAAATACTTCTTCACTTGACCAACTGGGGAAAAGAAGGGTAATCTCTTTCCTAGAAAGACTGTTTACCAGCAGAAATTGGGCTAAATGACCTCTTCTCTAAAGAGCTCCTCTAAATCTGAGATAATCTAATTCTGTGCTTATATGCATATAAATGGGAGTGAATAAATATAATTTTCTTAAAGGTGATTCTAATTGCGCATAACCTGACTCTCCAGAAGAGAGAGGATTATTTTTTTCTTATAAAACTACCATCCTTTCATGGAATAATAATTTTCAGGACATGGACTTTTCCATAAAGGCAAAAACACCAGAAGTGTCCCACTTTCCACTTTTGAATCTACTTTTTTGCTCCTTCCTGAGACTGATTGAAATTCCAAGACAATTTGCATTCTTAGTCCAGGAGGCATGATGGAAAGGCAAATGGAAAGGTGGGAAATTGTTTATTTCCAATCTTAAACACACCCAGTGGAAGGACTGTCTACATCCCCAAGGACAGAAGAAAATGAATAGAATTCAGTTGCCTTAATTCAGCTAGAAGTAAGGGCTAGCAACATCCTATTAAGCAGGGAAAGTCTACAATGTTTACAGCTACCTAAGCAGGGTTTTTTGTACTTCAGCTGAATAAGGTTGTAAAGTTAACAACAGGCCTGAAAATGTCCCAAGACATCTTTGCCTGGAAATTTTTGCTTTAAAAGAGCAATGATACTTTCCCGAAGCATCAGGATGAAATTTAGGAGGGTGACAGCTACAAAAAGGAGAAAAATAGATGGCAGCTACAAAGACTTGAGGCCACTAACAAATGCGAGTCTGTGATTCAGGTGATGGCAGTCACAAAAACAGGGTGGCACACAACGGCAAATTTCTGAGCAGACGTGGGCCAGGGGAGCAGTGACTAGTGAGTTATTGAACCATGAATGGAGTTGTAGAAAGTAGAACTGACAATGCGTGAGGTCTAACTGACTCCCTAAAGATGGAGATGAACTCATGAACAGACACATTAAAGTCTTCTAGACACAGAGATGGTCCCTACATTTTCCCTTATTTTGATGTGTGTGTTTCCTAGGAATTTGTTAATATCCCTAAACACTTCCTTATCAGAGATAGGGACAAAGGGGACTCTGGTTAAGGTACATGTCTGTGTGGGTTTGTATGGGAGGGAGGGCATTTTGGAGAATGATTCCACTGCTCGATTGTTTTTCTTGCTAATTACTTTGCCTTTTTATCCCAATTAATATTTTATGTTTGATGTATGGCCCCTGCTTTAACTGTTAGTAGAGCAGGTATGAGATAGGAGCTCAAGCAATTTATTATCCCTACATTGAATCAAGTAACCTAGCTGAATTTCAGAGAGCATGGAATACATGGGATTCCTAATAACAGCTCATATGTGTGTGTATGTATATAATATCACTTTAAGGTTAGTAAAAGTTTTTTCACAATAATCCCATGAGGTAAGATATATGCGTGTATACATATATACACATATGTGCACGTGCGCATACATATGTGGGTATATCACACATATGAATGCATGTATGTTACATGTGTGCATGTGAGTGAAAAATTTATAGCATGTATGTGTATATAGATATACATACACATTGCATTTTGTACTATACCTTCACTATATATAGATATAGATGATATAGATATTGATAAGTATTAAATGTCATTTTTTGGCCACAGTCTGAACTAATCAAGCAGACTGTTTTGCTTTGCTTTAAAAATGCATTTTCCTGTGTTAGCAACTCCAGAAACCAGATAAGGATAAAAAGTGGGATTTCTCTCATCTTGGGGCATACTCTATATGGGGGGAAAACACAGACACCCTGAGATCATAAATTCCAAACTCACCCTCCTTTGTCTATTGTCTTGTCAATCTGTATTTACAACTAAGAAATGTATTTTCCATGTATGGATAGTAAACATATGGAGATCATAAATTTGAGTGACACAGTCACCCTGAATTGGGATGTTTCTAAAATGTATTTAAGCTTTCTCATTCTTTTGTTCAGGCAGTCCGAACTTAGGTTCTAGCTCCATGTACATGTATCTGACAGCTTTAAGGGAATAAATGATATAAGTATATCACCTAGCCTATTTGTCTCCTTTAACCAAACTTTCAGGTTAACAATATACACATACTACAAAGGAAGATATACATATATGTGTGTGTGTGTGAACACATACATACATACACTATATAAGTACATATACATATATACTATATATGTAGTATATATAATGTACATCTATACTGTATACATATACTATATATAGTATATATATTATATAAGTAGTATACATAATGTATATATGTACATTTATTATTATTCCCATCTTACAGTTAAAGAAATAGACCCAGAATAGTTAATTAAAAGGGACGAGTTAGGTGGTGCAGTAGATAAAAATTCCAGGCCTAGAGTCAGGAAGACTCATCTTGGTGAGTTCAAATCTGGCCTCAGACACTTACTGGATATATGACCCTGGGCAAGTCATTTAACCCTGTTTGTAGCAGTTTCCTCATGTATAAAATGAGCTGGAGAAGGAAATGGCAAACTACTGCAGTATCTTTTCCAAGAAAACCTCAAAAGAGGCTGCAAAGAGTCAGACAAAACTGAACAACGACTCAACATCAAGTTAATTAACTGTCCAGTATCACGCAGGTGATAAAATTCTCAGGAAGAATCAGAACCCACATCCCCTGACTCACAGTTGAACACATGTTTTCTACACTGCTCTACCCTTTAATGGTAGTGCCTTCACTCTGTTAATTATCTCCTATTTATCTTATGTGTAAATAGTCTGCATGTTGTCTCCCCCATGAGACTGGAAGCTCCTTGAGAGCAGAGACTGTCCTTTACCTTTGTTTGTATCTCTAGAGCTGAGCACAGTGCCTAAGGGCACACAAAAGGTACTCAATGTTTGTTGACTAGTTCACTTGAAACTATACTGCCCCTTAAATGTACTATTGAGGAAACTTCCTACCCAAACACAGGGTAAAGTTAGTAACAAAATAATGGTGGGGGAAAGGGAGGAGAAAGGAAGTTTGAATTACATGAAATTACATAGTTTTGCATGAACCCAACCTACCAGCAAAGACAATAAAAGAAACTGTCTATTGCGTGTTGGGGACAGGGGAAACTTTGTATCAAATATCTCCAGTAAAGGGGTGATATCCAAAAAACAAAGTGAATGAACAGAACCATATAAGATGAAAATTTATTCTCCAATATATGTTGTCCAAAGATATGAGCAAGAAGGTCTTAAAAATATTGTACATTATTAGCCCTATTTTAAATGTTCTAGTCACTAATAACAAACAAAATGCCAATTAAAACAATTCTGATGTTTCACCTTATGCGTCAAATTTCAAGAGGGCAAAAGAGGGAAATAAAAAATGTGGCAAGCAAATGGAGAAAGCACAAACACTCATATGCTCGTGGTGAAGCTGTGAATCAATGTGGTCCTTCTGAAAAAATACATTGGAATTACATGAAAAACACAACCAAAATATTCATGTTTTGTGACCCAAAGTTCTCAATTTTGGTCAAATATGCCAAGCACAGCAAGGATAAGGAGAATTGTCCAGTCTATATCAAAATATTCATGTTGTTTTCAGTCACGTTCAATCCTTTGTGACCCCACTTAGGGTTTTCTCGGCAGAGTGGTTTGTCATTTCTTTCTCCAGCTCATTTTACAAATGAGGAAACTGAGACAAACAGGGTTAAGTGAACTTGTCCAGGGTCACACAGCTAGTAAGTGTCTGAGGCTTGATTTGAACTCAGGTCTTCTTGATTCCAAACTCAGTGTTCTACCTACCAGCAAATATTCATAACAATATTTTTTTCTGACAACAATGAACTTAAGCACTGGCCCTGGAGTCAGGAGGACCTGAGTTCAGATCTGGCCTCAGACACTTAACACACACACACTCACACACACACACACACACACACACACACACACACAAATAGCCATGTGATCTTGGACAAGTCACTTAACCCCAATTTCCTCTCCAAAAAAAAAAGAAAAAAATGAACTTAAAACAATGTGGGTGCCCATCAACTAGGGCATGGCTAAACAAATTGTCCTACATAAGTGTGATGGTATTTTTTTTATAGGAATTAAGAGAAACATGGCAAGACTTACATGACTTGATACAGAGAAAAGTAAGCAGAACCACAATGGGCACAATGACTACAAAAATGTAAATGAAAAGAACAATAAAAAGTAGAGTGTGTAATTAAAATGATCAGTTTTGGTCACAGAGAAAACATGAGGAAATCTATCTTCTGTTTTCATTGAGAAGTGGGTAACTATGGGTGTGGATTGTTGCATTCACTGTCATATATCTGGTTTTGTTTTCCTTTTTTTCCCCATGTTAGCCCTTTTTATTACAAGGAAGTGCTGAAGGAATCACTAAAACTTAAAAAAGAAATAAATAAAAGAAATAGTGCTTTTTAATGGAGCAGCTTTCAAGGAAGTTAGGTGAAGTCTAAAAGCTGCCAGTGACCTTCTCCACTTGTCAGCAGTCCATACTATTGAACTAGAAATGCTTCCAAATCCCCATCTCTGCCAGCTTCTCTCCCCCATAAAGTCAGTTTATTTGATAGTCAATCCACTTTTACATAGCATTTATATATGCCCCAACATATAACACTGGTCTCCTTAATAACCATTACAGTAAAACACTGACTTCTGCTTTCTCAGTTCTCTGGGAAAGCAATTAAACCAGTCAGTCAGAGTAGGGTTTTTTTCTTTTTTTTTCTTTCCCCCCTCTCTATTAAAGTTTCAGGTTCTCTATCAGCCCATCAGCAGAGACTCAGGGTGCTTAAAGATATACAATTAATCACCAGAATTCAGAAGTCATCATGAGAACATTGCAAAGTGGCTGATTGCCTCTGTCCAGAGTAATTAAAAAAGGATTTTAAAATGTGATTACCCTTGGAGAGCACGTTGACCCTGAAGCAAGGTTAAAGAGGTTTTAACCCCACGTTCAAAACTGATGTCAGGAATAGACCTGGAGGAGGAAGGTTAGTCTTCATTCTGTTAAGCTCTCTATGGACCTGATGTGCAAATTTAGAGATATCTCTCCAAATGTTCATGTGGACTATTTGTGCCAGACTTGTGGCAGAGCCTTCCAAACTCCTATTGCTATGATCAGTCACAGTTGAACACAGTGTACCTTGACCCGGACGTATTGGTGTCATTTTAGTCTTCTTTGGGAAGGAAGGACAACAACCCACCAAGCAACTATGGACTTAATACAGTAGTTACTATACCAGTGCGCTCGCTCTCTCTCTCTCTCTCTCTCTCTCTCTCTCTCTCTCTCTGTCTCTCTGTCTCTGTCTCTGTCTCTGTCTCTCTCTCTCTCTCTCTCTGTCTCTCTGTCTCTCTGTCTCTGTCTCTCTCTCTCTGTCTCTGTCTCTGTCTCTGTCTCTCTGTCTCTCTCTCTCTGTCTCTCTCTCTCTGTCTCTGTCTCTGTCTCTCTCTGTCTCTGTCTCTCTCTCTGTGTCTCTGTCTCTGTCTCTCTCTCTGTCTCTCTCTCCCTCTCTCTCTCTCTGTCTCTCTCTCCCTCTCTGTCTCTCTCCCTCCCTCTCTCGCTCTCTCTTTCTCCCTCTCTCTCTGTCTCTCTCTGTCTCTTTCTGTGTATGTGCATGTGTGCATGTGCACATATCTGATGAGAATAAATGGATTTTGAAAGTCTTTATCTTGGAGAAGAGAGGACAGGTTGGAAAGTGAGGGAATGCAACTCTAGTGTGCAGCTCTAGGAGCAATGGATAGATGTTTCAGAGAAACTAATTGAAACTTGATCAGGAAAAACTTATTAATAATTATAGTCTTTCCAAAGTGGGAGGAGATGCATCAAGAAATAAGAGGTTCCTCCCATTCCCCACCTTAGAGGTCTTCAAGCAGAGGATAGATGACCATGATCTGTTATATCTAAGAGGCACAGTGGAGAGAATGCCCGACCTGGAGTTAGGAAGATCTGAGTTCAAATCCAACCTTAAACACTTAATAGTTGTAAGACCCTGGGTAAGTCACTTACTCTCTATCTGCCTTAGGTAGCTCATCTGTAAAATGGGGATAATTAGAGCACCCACTTGCCAAGATCATCCTGAGGACAAAACAAGATAATATTTGTAAAGCACTTGGCAAACTTGAAATTGCCATACAAATGCTGCCTATTATTAATGTAATGGTGGGAGTTCTTTTTCAGGTCTGACCTGAACTAGATTCTTCCTGAGATCTCTCACAAGTCTGAAATTCTGTATCTTTTGTCTCATTATTAGAAATCTAATGTACAGAGGAAAAATTCAAAGTCTCTATCTTCTCAAACAAAAAGAAATGCTCAGGGGCAGGTAGATGGCACAGTGAATAGAGTACCAGCCCTGGAGTCAGGAGGACCTGAGTTCAAATCCGACCTCAGACACTAAACACTTACTAGCCAGGTGACCTTGGGCAATTCACAACCCCAATTGCCCTGCCTTCCCCCCTCCAAAAAGGCAAAAAAAAATGCTCAACTTGAGCAATTATGCAATGAATAGACAGGTGAACAATCTGCTTTTATTCTTACTAATTGTTTTTTGACTGATATCTTTTTTATTGCAGCTCCGTCCAAGATAGCTTCACAAGTTAAACCAGATCATTTTTCAACCTGCCCACAAGATTTCTATAATCTATGACATAGGAGAAAGAATCTTGGGTTTGCAGTCAAAAGACATGGGTTCAAATCCTGCCTTTGCTACTTACCACCTGTATGACGTTGGGCAGGTCAGTCAACCTCTCTGGGTCTCATTTGTCTCCAGTTCTCCCTTTGATACTACCTGTGTGACTTAGGCAAGTGAGGTCATCTCCTGAGCCCCAGTTGCCTCACCTGTAGAATGAGAGAATGGAATGAAATGGTATCTAAGGTCCTTCCCAACTCCAGACTATATTCTGATGAGTTGAATTGAGTTCTGCTATCACTTAAGTAATCTCCATTTCTTTCCAAAGAAACCAAGTTTATACACAGCTGGACCAAGTAAATCCCAGTTTTGATGTGTGTCAGCACCGGGAGGAAAGGTAAATTAGCTGATTTGGGGGAGGGGGGGGATGTAGAAGATAACTAAAGAAATGTTCCCTGGGAAGAAATAAATACTGGGACAACAACAGTAGCTGGATGAAGCTTATAGGGGAAGATTATTTTAGACACAAAACACTCAGACTCCCATCACCTGATCTTCGCGTTGTAGGAATAACCTAGTGTAATCCTTCAGATAAAAGCAAAGTTCTTTTCAAAAATAATTCTTACATGGCCCACGAAGTGAAAAGAAACTGCACCAGTCAGCAAGTATGGGCCAGGAAACCCTGGAGCTCCCCAAACAAGCTGGGCACCTGCGGGTGTATCACTGCACTCTGTGGTCTCCTGCCTAGAAAGAAAATGAATTTCTCCTTTCTATTGTACCTCATTCACAATCAGCATTAAATCCTGAGAATGAAATCTTGGATGAAATCACCGAAAGTCGTGGAGATGGGAAACGCAAGCTAGACAGCTGTTACAGTTTCTACTCATTTTATAGACCTGGGTTTTATTTCTAGGATGACAAAGAAACCTATTTGTTTTCATAAGTTCCTTGACCTTTTAGAAAAAGAAATGATATTCTCTCCCCTTGAAATGAGAGACTTAATGCTATCTAGGGCATTGTCAGGGAGGAAATGATGAGGAAATGGTGCCATTCTTTAAATGGAGAAGGAAGGTGGCCATCCAAGTGCAATCATTAAAGAAGGCAGGCAACCCCAAACTAAGGTCATTTATCACTTGTGAGAATAGAGAACATTGAGTGTCATAATATTAGTCCCACTTACCATGAAAGGGATTGTGGGGTATGGAGAAAAGCACTGGACTGGAGGGGGGGCAGTTTCATTTTTGTTTTCTTTTTTGCTTTTCAGAAGGGGGAAGGCAGGGCAATTGAGGTTAAGTGACTTGCCTAAGGTCACATGGCTAGTAAGTGTTAAGTGTCTGAGGCTGGATTTGAACTCTGATCCTCATGATTCCCAGGCCAGTGCTCTATTCACTGCACCACCTAGCTGCCCTGGTTTTGTTTGTTTTTAATGTCAATTTACTAGTGTTGTAACTAAGGCAAGATATTTAAATCTCCCTAAACCTCAGTCTCCTCATCTATAAAATGGGGAGAGTAGTTTTAGAAGTCCCTAGATCATTGGGTTGTTATGAGAAAAGTGTTTTATAAATTATAAGACACGGAATAATTGTGAGTGATGAGGATGAAGATGATGCCTAGCCCTGGGCTTTCACCAGTGTAGGGAGGATTAGTTGAGGTCCTTCTTTTTCCAACTTAGAGCAGTATCTTCTTTGCAAAATATAGACTAAGATAAGTGGGGGCAGCCAGATGGCACATTGAATAGAGCACCAGCCCTGGAGTCAGAGGACCTGAGTTCAAATCCTCCCTCAGATACTTGACACTTGATAGCTGAGTGACCCTGGTCAAGTCACTTAACCCCATTGCCTCATAAAAAAAATAGTAGACTCAGATAAGTGCCTGGGGATGGTAGCACGTTAAAGGCTTAGAGTTCCACAGCCACTATGTGTCAAAGACGGTTTTTGAACTCCTGAGCCATTTTCTTGTGAACTCTTCCAAGCAGGCTCTACTATACAGTGAAAATATAATACTATGGGGGTGGTTAGGTGGTACAGTGAATAGAGCACTGGCCCTTTAGTCAGGAGGACCTGAGTTCAAATGCAGCGTCAGACACAACACAAAAAACTTGCCTGTGACCTTGGGCAAGTCACTTAACCCCAACTGCCCTACCTTCCCCCTCCAAAAAGCAAAAAAAAAAAAAAAAAGAAGAAGGATTTACTAAGGAATTACAATATAAATACTGATTAATGCAGTCCTTCCTAGAAAGGAGGATAGTACCTGTGTGGTCTCTGTCAAGTTTAAGAAATTTTGTTCTTCTGTAATTCTAAGAGTATCCTTGACCAGTAGCTGATGAAGATGGCATCTTTCTTTTCATGGAATCCCTCCTAGAGTCAGAGTTACTTGATCAGGAATGCCAAGCACCTTATTTCCACTGAATAGAACTAATCCCTTGTTATTAAATATAGAATTATGGAAGATGGCAGAGAAAAAGCAGTGACTCACCTGAGCTCTCCCCAAAACCCCTCCTAACACCTTTAAGTAATGCCATAAAATAATTTCTGGAGCAGCAGAGCCCACAAAAGGGCCAGGCAAAATAATTTTCCAGCCAAAGACAGTTTAGAATGCCGGCCTACAGGAATGATCTGTCACACCTGGTAAGAGTGAAGCACAGTCCAGCACAGGCCACACCAGCTCAGACTAGGTCTCAGCAAACCAGGAGCAGGCCTTGGGAGTCAATGAATCAGCAGCAGCAGTAGCTGCTTCCAGAGCTCTCAGCCCACAGACCACAAGGGGGTCAAACTGGTCTGAAGCAGATTACAGGGGTCTCTTTGCTAGCACTGAGGCAGGACTCTATTGCTTTGCCCATACTCAGATCCATATGGCAGTCCTTCATGGCAGTCCCAGGAGGGGAAGTAGCAGTAGCACACCAGAGCTTGCACCCACAAGAGGAGTGATCCTGACCACAATTCCAGAGTGCAAAAGAATGCTTGTGCTTACTCACAGACCAGAGTACAGGCCAGGAAAGGAGTAAACACTCTTCTCCTTAGATAATACCACCTTGGAAGAACCGAAACATACAGGTCCCTAGAAATATCTCTGAAAACGGCTGCACAAAACCCCTGAAGCTTGGGACAGGGTACCTTCCAACTTGAAAGCAGAGCCCTACTTTAAGAAATAGTTAAAAGTCAAGAAATAGGTTGGGAAAATGAGCAAAAAAAAAAAAAAAACAGAACAAACATTCTGACCATAGAAAGTTATTATGGTGACAAGGAAGATCAAAATATACACTCAAAAGATGAAAATAAAGTCAAAGCTCCTACATCCAAAACCTCCAAGAAAAATATTAATTGGTCTTAGGCCATTGAAGAACTCAAAAAGGATTTTGAAAATCAAGTAAGAATAGAGGAAAAATGGGAACAGAAATGAGAGTGATGCAAGAAAATCATGAAAAACAAGTCAACTTCTTGGTAAAGGAGACACAAAAAAATACTGAAGAAAATAATACCTCAAAAAACAAACTAGGAAAAATGGTAAAAGATGCAGAAAAAGCCAATAAAATGAAAAATGCCTTTAAAAGGACAATTGGATAAATGGGAATATTTGGCACAGAAATTCACTAAAGAAAAAAAATCTCCTTATAAAGCAGAATGGTCCAAATGACAAAGGAGTTACAAAAGCTTACTGAAGAAAATAATTCCTTAAAGATTGGAATAGAGCAAATGGAAGTAAATAAATTAAAAAATAGAAGACAATGTGAGATGTCTCATTGGAAAAAAACAACTGACTTGGAAAACAGATAGAGAGAGAATTTTAAAATTATTGGACTACCTAAAAACCATGATCAAAAAAAGAAAAACTGCCCTGATATTCTAGAACCAAAAGGTAAAATAGAAATTGAATCTGCTGATCATCTGAAAGATATCCCAAAATGAAAATTCCTAGTATTATAGTCAAATTCCAGAGCTTCCAGGTCAAGGAGAAAATATTGCAAGCAGTCAGAAAGAAATAATTCAAGTATCACAATCAAGATAACACAAAATTTAGCAACTTCTACATTAAAGGATCACAGTGCTTGGAATATGATATTCCAGAGGGCAAAGGACCTAGGATTACACTCAAGAATCAACTACTCAGCAAAAGTGAGTATCATTTTTCAGGTGAAAAATAAATATTCAATGAAATAGAGGACTTTCAAGAATTTTTGATACAAAGACCAGAACTGAATAGAAAATTTGACTTTCAAATAAAAGACTCAAGAGAAGCATAAAATGGTAAACAGGAAAAGTAAATGATAAGGGACTTAATAAGGTTAAACTTTTTACATTCCTACATAAGAAAATGATACTGGTAACTCATTAGAACTTTCTCATTATTAGGACAGTTAGGAGTATACATAAACAGAGGGCACAGGTGTGAGCTGAATATGAAGGGATGATATCTAAAAATATAAAATTAAAGGGTGAGAGAGGAATGTACTGGGAGAAAGGGAAAGGGAGATGTAGAATGGGAAAAAAATTATCTCACATAAAAGAAACAAGAAAAAGCTTTTATAATGGAGGGGAAGAGGGGACAAGTGGGGGAGCAAATGAACTTTACTCCCATCAAAATTGTCTCAAAGGGGGAGTAACATGCACACTCAATTGGGTGCTAAAATCTATTTGACCCTACAGGAAAGTAGGAGGGGAAGGGAATAAAAGAAAGGGGGGGCAGTGATAGAAGGGAGGGCAGATTTGAAGAGAGAGTAGTCAGAAGCAAAACACTTTTGAGGAGGGACAGGGTAAAAGGAGACAAGAGAATAAACAGGGTGGGGGAATAAGATGGAGGGAAATACAGTTATCAGTAATTTTGAAAAAAAAAATTGAAGCAACTTTCTTTGATCAAGGCCTCATTTCTCAAACATATAGAGAATAGAGTCAAATCTACAAAACTAAGAACCATTCCTCAATTTATAAATGATCAAAAGATATGAAGTTTTTAGATGGAATAATCAAATTTATCAATAGCCATATGGAAAATGCTCTAACTCAAGAAATGGAAATTGAGAGGATGCCCATCAGTTAGGGAATGTGGCATGTGAATATCATGGAATACTATTGTGCTTTAGGAAGTGATGAGTATGATGCTCTCAAAAGGGTCTGGAGAGACTCACATGAGCTGATGCAAAGTGAAATATATCGTGTACAAAGTAACAGCAAATTGTAAGATGATCAGCTGTGAATGGCAGCCATGGGAACTTATGGTATTTGAATACAGATTGAAGCATACTTTTTTTAATTCCTATTTTTTTCTTGAGGGGTATTTTTTGTCTATGCTTTCTTTCACCACATGGCTAATATGGAAATGTTTTGCATGACTACACATGTATAACTTTTATCAACTTGTTTGCCTTCTCAGTGGGGAAGGGGAAAGGGAGGAAGGGAGAGAATTTAGAACTCAAAGTTCTAAAAACAAATATTGAAAATCCTTTTTTATGTGTAACTGGGGAAATAAAATACTAAATAAATTTTTAAAAGTAAAGAAAAGATCTTGAAAAATTTTAACCCTTTTTTAAGTCTGGTATTAACAATGTCTACAAAGGAACATCAAAAATATGCATGATAAATTGGAGTAAATTAAAATAATTCTGAAATAAATACAGCATTATGTAATTTCAAAGACATAATATGATCACAAAATGTGATACTACGAAGTAGTATGAGAGGGTTTTTGCCACCCAAGAATAGGGGAAAAAGGGGAGGGGGTCAGTTGGTAGATACAAATGGTGATGGGTACAGAGCAAGAAACACACTGCTGCCCTTTGTCAAACACACTGATGAATTCTGGCTCCTCTCCTGGTCAGGCTGGCCGCCATTGACATTAGGCATCCTTGTCACCTCCCACTTCTGCTCCTATCTGGTGTGGTACACACTGCTGGGTTAACTTGAAAAGTGTTTCCTTGTTTATCATTCCCCAACAGTCAGCCTGCTTCCATCCCAGAGCTGATTTGGAATCTGTATACACCATCTACTGCTATAAAACATTCTCACCTTCAGTAGTCAATCTCTGATCAGACACAATCAGTACATGTCTCCAACCTCAGCCCTTACAGATGCGCATGGCTCACTCCCTCATTCAGCTGAAATAGCTTGTTCACTGGTGGCTTTGCTTAATCCCTGATACAGATAAGCAAGACCAGTGATGGGGAAGCAGACAGTGATGGGAAATGCTGCCTCCTCATGGGGCATCTCACTACTCTCTGATCTCTTTGCAAGTCCTGGGGGTAGTTCTACTCAATGGAAACAAGGTGCATGGCATTCCTTGGGAAATAACTCTCATGCTAGCACCAGAGATTCCCAGAAAAGAAAGGTGCCAGCTTCATCTGCCCCTGGTCAAGGATACTCTTAGCATCACAGAATTACTTAGACTTGGTACAGATCATATAGGTCCTTTAATCTAGCTTTTTCCTGAAAAGTAATTGCACCTACAGTAACCCCAACAAATGGTTAAATGACTTCATCCCAGAGATATTTAGGGGCCATGGTGGTGGAGAGGAGTAGAAAGAGTTTGGGGCCTGGGTTCAAATTCTGTCTTTTCCACTTGTTCCTTGTTTGACATTATGCTATCTTAAAATTCCAAAAATGGTCATGAAGAGGGGAACATACCAAAAATGACTAAACAACAAATCATTCAGCCAGATAGTGGGCCTATGTAGCAGCAAGCACCCCAAGCGTCCTCAGGGTTTGCTGCCAGCACAGGTTCTTGGATCTGCTTTGATAAAGGAAAGCAACTCAAAATGGGTTAACAAGCTTACTTTAATCAGTCAAACATATATCGTTTACCTCGTTCAGGGGAAAAAGGTCAGCACCCTGAACTTCAAAGTATACAGACAGAATTATCAAGACAGAGAAACAGATCAAGTAGACAGATTTCCAAACTGTCCAACCATTACATCCATACCCAATCAACATCTGGGTTTTTCAAAGGGGGGGGGGGCGGCTCTGGACAACGGCTTCCCAGAATCCAGATCAAATCACAGAACACTTCTCAAAGTGAGCCCCCAAAACAAAGTCTCACATCAGGGCTTATATAGCCTTCTCCTGGCTCAGAGAATGTAACAACCTTATTGACTCACTGGCCAATCAAGAAGTATCTACTGAAAAACAAGCATCCCACCCCAGGCTCCAGGTTCACTTTAGCCTAGGGGCAGGGGAGATCTTTAAATTTGCATTTCCATTACAGCCTATTATGTGCTGGGCATTCTGCTAGATTTTGAAGATACAAACAAAAAGAATAAAACAATCCCTACCCTCAAGGCAAGTGTCTTCACCCTTCTGTGCTTCTGTTTCTACATCTGTCAAATGAAAAGTTGAAATAGATGATCTCTCAAACCCTTCCAACTCTGAAGCTATAATCCCATGACCCACCCCTGCTCAGAAAGACCCTTCCAACTTTGATTTAGCTCTAATTATCAAGGGGTTCCTTTCTTTACTTGTACCAGCTTCTCTACCTTCCTTTAATTTAAACAGCATTTATTAAGCACCTTTTATGTGCAAGAACTTCCAGACAGTAAAGATTAAAAAAAAAGATGAAAATAAGAAAGTTCCTGGCTTCAGGAAGTGTACAGTTTACCATCCATCTTGCATAGGGGTAGCTAGGTAGTGCAGCAGATAGAGCACCAGATTTGATGTCAGGAAGACCTGAGTACAAATCCAGTCTCAGATACATATTAACTGTGTGACCTTGGGCAAGTCACTTATTCCTGTTTGCTTCAGTTTCCTTTTCTGTAAAATGAGCTGGAAAAGGAAACCATTCCAACATCTATGCCAAGAAAGCCACAAATGGGGTCATGAAGAATCAGACACAAGTGAAATAACTGAACTACAAAAAATCCTGTGAGAACCAAAGACCGAGTGAAATAAGGATAATAATTCTATTTCCACTGTGACAATTCCCCAAATACTTGAAGACAGATGTCATCCTACAACCCCTTACTCCTTCCTCCATCCTCTTACCCAAGTGTTTTCTTCTTCTAGCTAAATATTCCCAGTTCAGGTCAGTCCAAAATCCTATTCAGTGACTTTCCTTTGAGGGCATGCACTTCTGTCCTGTGAGGCCTTCCTGCCAATTACTCCTAATAAATTTTCTGTCCCTTTTCAATAGTGATGTGTCATTATCTTGAGAAATCGACATTTAATTCCTCTCTGCCTAGTAACAAAGGGGGTTTAAGATGTGGTTCTCCTAAAGCATGGCCCCAACTGCTGCTATTTTTCTTCTTTGAGGCTTTTCTTTCTCTGATTTCTTAAGAATTCTCCATTTCCTTGATATTGGCTTCTTGGGCAGGGGGGAAGGAAGGAGCTATTTTTTTTCCCCTTAGGCCAGTTTTTGATCTTCATGACTTCCATTCTTGAAGATACATTTCCCCACTAATCAAAAAGTATTTGTACAATATGAAATCATGGATCATATTTCATGTGCAAACATGGTACCATTGAACTCACCTTCATTGTATCTCTGTGGGTGAGATTAGGTTAATACTGATAGTACAATCACATTGACAATGTTATAGAGTTTTAAGAGCAATCAGTGGCTATTTAGGCAATCAAGACCTGTACATAAAACTGCTTTAGAAATAGATATAGGTATAGATATAATATGTGTGAATATATGTATGCATGTATGTCTATGTGCACATATACCTATATGCATATAAATACATATGTGTGCACACATACATACTACCTTGTGACTTCCATAAGGATGATCATCTAATATCTCTGAATCTTTATCATAGACATAGATATATGAATATATGTGTATGTACATACACATACAAATGCATATGTACATATGTATGTGTAATGGGAATGTAAATTTTAAAGATCTTCCCTGCCCCTAGGCTAAAGTGCACCTGGAGCCTGGGGTGGGAGGCTTGTTTTTCAGTAGATACTTCTTGATTGGCCAGTGGGTCAATAAGGTTGTTACATTCTCTGAGCCAGGAGAAGGTATATAAGCCCTGATGTGAGGCTTTGTTTTGGGGCTCACTTTGAGAAGTGTTCTGTGATTTGATCTGTATTCTGGGAAGCCGTTGTCCAGAGCCCCCCGGCTTTGAAAAACCCAGATGTTGAAACCCAGATGTTGATTTGGTATGGATGTAATGTCTGGACAGTTTGGAAAGCTGTCTACTTGATCTGTTTCTGTCTTGATAATTCTGCCTGTATACTTTGAAGTTCAGGGTGCTGACCTTTTTCCCCTGAACGAGGTAAATGATATATGTTTGACTGATTAAAGTAAGCTTGTTAACCCATTTTGAGTTGCTTTCCTTTATCAAAGCAGATCCAAGAACCTGTGTTGGAAGCAAACCCTGAGGACGCTTGGGGTGCTTGCCGCTACAGTATGCAAATATATGGTATAAATTATGTGTGTGTGTATATATACTATATACACATATATACATGCATTTATGTTTGTACATGCATCTGTCTGTGTAGAGGTCATATCATAGCCTACCTTGGTACTTACAACCTGTATGACTTCCATGAGGAAGTCATCTAATATCTCTGAAACTTTATCATATGTGTGTATGCATATATATATATATATATATATATATATATACACAAATGCATACAGGTATGTGTATATGTATGTGTATGTCTGTATCACATATGGTATAGATCATAGACACCTTTCAGTAGAGACCTTAGGCCACAACTTGCCCTAGCACTCACAACCTGTGTGGCTTCCAGCAGGAAGTTATCTAACACCTCTGAGCGTCAATATTCTCATTGGTGAAATGGGGGAGTCCCGTGAAGTTACAAAGATCACAGAAGGTAAACACTGACCAGAAGGCTCCTCAGAGGGCCATCTGCATCTCCACCACTACAAAAGAGGGAGGGAAGCACAACTTTATGTTTCAAAAAGAAAGCCAGAAAAGAATTTGGCTTAAGTTCGTTTTTCAAGAGTCACTGTGTGACCGCAAGCAAGCCACCAAACCTCTCTGAACATCAGTCTTCTCATCTGGAAAGATAGTAATCATAAGAATAACTAGCATTTATATAGCACTTTAAGATTGCAAACCTCTTTACAAACATTATTTCATTTGATCCTTACCACAACCCTGGGAGGTAGGCATTATTATTTAATTATTCTTATTAATATCCTTAAAGAGGAAACTGAGGCAGACAGAAGCTAAGTGACTTGTCCAGGGTCACACAGCTATTAAATCTGAGGCGGGATTTGAATTCAGGTCTTTCTGATTACAGGTCCAGCATTCTTTCCACTGTGCTCCCTAGCTGCCTTGTAGAGAGAATGACCTTCAGGTACAAGGATCACAGTCACAGAATCTCAGAGGTGGAAAGAAAGTCAGAGAGAATCTGTTTCTTTCTATAATTATCAGTAGTACCAGACTATTAACTCCTATTGACCATGGAGTCTACCAAAAACCTGGATCTTTTCAAAGTAATTATGAGATGGGGAACCTGAAGACTCAAGGCCACATGTGGTCTTCTAGGAACCTGGGTGCAGCCTTTTTACTGAGTCCAAGTTTCACAATCCTTTCATTAAGGGGATTTGTTCTGTGAAGTCTGGATTCAGTCAAAGAGCTGCAATTGAGGAGCTGGAGGGCCACATGTGACCTAGAGGCTGCAGGTTCCCTACCCCTGTCAGCCAGTCCTCATGGAAGCTTGATGCACTGACTAATGCAGAATTTACTGTCAAGAGACTTGTATTCAAATTCTAATTCTTTCACATACTAATGGTATGAGACTTAACAAGTCTTTTGACCTCAGTTTCCTCACTTGAAAATTGAGTGAGGTGAACTGAATGTCTTTGAAGGTCTCTACTACCTCTAACTGGATAGGATGGAAGGAAGGAAGGAAGGAAGGAAGGAAGGAAGGAAGGAAGGAAGGAAGGAAGGAAATTATGCTTCAGTCTGTCCTCAGGCACTTATTAACTGTGTGACCTTAGGCAAGTCACTTCACCCAGTTTGCCTCAGTTTTCTCATCTGTAAAAAATGAGCTAGAGAAGAAAATGGCAAACCACTCCAATATCTTTACCAAGAAAACCCCAAATGGGATCATGAAGAGTTGTATAACTGAACAGCTCTACTCTGTGGTCATCAGCTTTCTCTCTGTACAGGGATAGAAGATTTCCTCATGAGAGTTTTGGAATTGTGGCCACCACCGTATTATGGCAACCTTCCCAGTCACTGGGCTTGACACAACCACAGGCTCTGCAGGCAATAAGCAGAGTATCATTCTTGAATGGGGATCCTTAGCATTTTTAGTGTCATGGACACATTTGATAATCTCAAGAAACCTAGATCCCTCCTCAGAATAATGTTAAATACCTAAAATGCATAGAGTTACACAGAAAAGAAATTATATTCAAATGGTTACCTGTGTATGTGATGTATGTGTATGCACACACATATACACATACATATATGCACATCTATGCTTACACCTGCATCTCCATATACATACATACCTTCACCTAGATTTCCATTTCCATCTACACCTGTTTCCCTATCTCCATATGCCCATGTATGTACATATATACACATATGCATTAATACATGTAACATATATACACATACATAGAAATATACACTTACACATATACACTTGTACATGCAACTATAGTTCAATATAATGGACAACATAATACATACACAGATGTACATATTATCCATGTTCAAGAACACCCAAAGACAGAAGGATGGGTAAACCCTTGGGAAATGCAAAAACTGTTGGAAGGAACCTCAGTGGTCTCAAAATTCCACCATGGTTGACAAAGAATCCCCACTTTTGTCGATGTCCAAAAATACACATTTCATTCTGCATTTTGAGTTCATCACTTTAAAGCCTCCTATAGTCGAAGCACAGTTCTGAGCTCTAAACAATTATCGTCTCATTTAATGCTCACAGCAACTCTGGGAATTAGGTGATATTATTACCCCTATTTTACAGTTTAGAAAACTGAGGCAAATAAAGGTTAAGTGATTTGCTCAAGGTCACATGGCTGCTAAGTGTGTGAGGTCATATTTGAACTCACGTCTTCATAACTCTAGACCCAGGGCTCTATCCAATGTACACCTGGCCTCCTGAGTTCAAATCCTGACTCTATTCCTTTTACTACCAGTGTGCACTATGCCAGTGTAACCTTCAACAAGTCACTTAAACGCTACCTGCCTCAGTTTCCTCATGTGTCAAATAGGAAGCTGGGCTGGGTGTCCTCTGCGATACCTTCCACCTCAAGAGTTATGACCCAAGGACACTAGGATCAGAGAGTGCCCCAGGTCCCTTTCAATCTCCAACCCAAAATCTGAGTTAATGGTACTTTGGTGGAATTCCAGTAACCAGGACACACAGAAAGAAGCCATAAGACCCCACTCCCTTCACAACTACAACTGGCATTTGCCCAGATCT
>NW_027187400.1:30665618-30688118 GCF_028583685.1 Petaurus breviceps papuanus | reverse complement strand
GAGACAAGTGTTGCAGGTATTATCATGCCCATCTTGCAGGTGAGAAAACAGAGTCTCACAGAGAGGAAGTGACTTTTCATAGTCACACAACTAATAAATGGCAGGGGAGAGATTTGAACCTTGAGACATGGGTTGTCAGTCCTTGGAGGTCTTCAGGGAGAAGTTGGGCAACCATT
Source organism: Petaurus breviceps papuanus (assembly GCF_028583685.1). Lineage (NCBI taxonomy): Eukaryota > Metazoa > Chordata > Mammalia > Diprotodontia > Petauridae > Petaurus > Petaurus breviceps. The sequence continues at coordinate 30,687,942 of NW_027187400.1, read as the reverse complement.
TCTTAGATCTATCATATGGGGGCTCCTTTTCTGTATGGGTTGGACTACATGGATGCTTCTAATTCTCAAAGTCTATGATTAGATAAACCCAGGTCTCTCTTGACTTCAAGTACGTTCCTCTTTCCCCTGTAAGAAAACAAGATGGAAGGACTGAGCATCTTCTTGAAGAATATTTCAGCAAAACTCTAGGGACATCCTTTGTATAAGCAAAGGGTACTTAACTTGAAATGATGATATTTAGGTCATGCCATAGATAAAACACTAGACTAGAAATTAAGAAGTCTTGAGTTCAAATCATGCCTCAAGCATTAATAGCTATATGACCCTAAGTGAGTCACATGGTCTCTCTCTCTCAGTGTCAGAGTCCTCATCTGTACAATGGGAATAATGAAAGCACTCACTTCATAGGGTTGTTGTGAACATCAAATGAGATAACATAACACAAGTAAGGTATTTTGCAATTCTTAAAGCATCTGATGAATGCTAGCCATTGTTATCATCATCATCCCACTACCACCACTATCATCACCACCACCGTAATCATCACCATCATCACTATGACCACCGCCACCACCACCATCATCATCATCATCATCATCATCATCATCATTATCATCATCAACACCATCATAACTATTACCATCACCACTAACATCATCATCATCATCACCAACGCCATCATAATTATTACTACCACCACCACCAGCATCATCATCACCATCATCACTATCACCATCACCACTACCATTACCACCACCATCATCATCACCACCACCACCATCATCATCATCCTCACCACTATCATCACCACTATCACCACCACTCCCATCACCACCACCATCATCATCATCATCATCTTCATTTGGATTGCTCTACCAACTATGACCTGAGTCATCTTGAGTATGCCATCTTACCTCATACCTCAGTTTTCTCATCTGTAAAATAAGGGGACTGGATTAGACAGTCTCCCGGGTCCCTTTCAGGGTTAAAGCTATGATTCCATAGTCCTGTGGGAAATCTTTCCAGGAAATAAACTGGACTGAGCTCTTGTATCTTTGGAGCCACCTGATCTCTGGAGAGCCCTCCCTAAGGAGGAGAACTATTTAATATGCACACAATAACAGTCTATTTTCACAATTAATGAAATGATTACAAATAGCAAATGCATGGCGAGTGATAGAGTCTCATGGAATAGCTTCTTTCAATGGACTACTTTGCAATGAGTTTGTTTTCCCTCAGTATTTAAATTGAACATACGTTTTTTAACTCTATTTGCATTATCTTATTGAGCAATCATTCCCTGGAACATCATAAAACAAACATTAATTAGGGTTCCAATTGGTGTAATCTCCTCGAAAGCACTCAGACATCCTTCATGCCATTTTCTCCTTGCAGTTTTCACTTTAAGAAACTTCAGCAAACAGAAGTGAAAGTCTCTCTCTCTCTCTCTCTCTCTCTCTCTCTCTCTCTCTCTCTCTCTGTTTCTCTCTGTCTCTCTGTTTCTCTCTGTGTCTGTCTGTCTCTCTGTCTCTCTCTCTGTCTCTCTCTCTCTCTCTGTCTCTCTCCCCCCATATCTCTCTATTTCTGCTTATCTCTCTGTCACTATTTACTCTGTCTTGTCTCTCTCTGCCTCTATCTCTGTCTGTATATCTGTCTCTCTCCCCTCCTTCTCTTCTTCCCTTTCTCCTCTCTCCTTTTTTCCATTCTCTTTTTCCTCTCTCCCTCAACAGAGACAAACATATATATATATATGGGTCCATGATGAATGCAAGAATCCCCAGACTTGCTTGGCCTAGGGCCATCAGGATATAGGCGACTTGAGAGGCATAGTTTTAGCTATTGCATTTATATTTCCACTGCCCAATAAGGTGCCTGATACATAGTACGCATTTCATAAATGTTGGTTAATTATTTGGTGCAGAGACCAATCTTCATCCAAGATTAAAAGAACTTCTCGGGCTAGAGGCAGTTAGGTGGCATAGACATGAAGAGAGTGCTAAACATGGAGTCAGCAAGACCTGAGGTCAAATCCAGCCTCAGACAATCACAAACTGGGTGTTTCAGGGCCAATCACTTAACCTTGGGGACTGGTTATCAACACCCTTTCTGAAAGACTTCCCTTTCTTCTTTCATTAAATGAAGTTGGATTGGATGATCTCTAAAGTCCTTTCCAGCTCAAAATCTCTGATCCCATGACCTAATACTTGGATCTCTATATCCATCCACATCTGGACGTGAGGCAGGCTCCTTGGGGGTTTTAGACCAGATAATCAATGGAAGGTCAAACGGCTCTAACTGGAGAGCAGCAGGGCTTCTCTTAGCCATTTGCCTGAATGGCAGCCGATGGTTACAAGGATAGTTTTTTTTTTTTTTAGGAGAAAAAAAAAGCAGAGGAAAGATAGACAATAAGATGTTACTTCCTCCCTTCCTCCCTCCCACTCTGGTGGTCCTCTCTTCCAGACAAGCCATGGAATGGCAGTGGGAGGTTTTTATTAAGACTGCAAGTGTATATATGAGTTCTGAGGGCAATATCCCATTGCATCATGTACAAGAGACTAAGATCTTGATATGTATCAGCATGTGCATTACATATGTAACAGGATGCACGTTTGTGTGAATATATATATACAAACAAATGTGTGTGCTGCTGTTTTGTTGTTCAGTCATTTCAGACTCTCCATGACCCCCTTTGGGGTTTTCTTGACAAAGATACCAGAATGGTTTTCCATTTCCTTCTCTAGCTCATTTTACATACAAGGAAACTAAAGCAAACAGAGTGAAGTGACTTGTCCCGGGTCACACAACTAGTAAGTGTCTGAGGCTCGATTTGAACAGAAGTCTTCCTGGTACCCAGCCCAGGGCTGTTTCCACAGGCCATTCAGCTCCACTCCTGGGAAGGAAAGGGAAGCCACACCCTACAGAAAAGTGACTCACCTCTAGCAAAACTAAGCCAGGTGTGAACTGAAGCTGAGCTCTTGACTTTTAAATAAGCAGTTCTGAATAATCAGTGTCTATTTTTTCCCATGGTTCTATTTGCTCTGAAGCACAACACTTTAAAACACTCCAGTTCTTAACTAGTACATGTATTTATAATCTAGAGAATAAGATTGTAGGATATTCAGCTACATCTGACGGGATCAGAGGGAAAGGGGGGGTTGACATGTCTTAGATACACATCCTCATTTGATCAGTCCCACTACTCACTCTCCCCGTCCAGCCCATAACCCCAGTGAAACCATACCTGGGGATTTAAGAAGGAAAGAAAATGAGTAAAGGTAAGAGTTCATTTCTAGGCATAAAATTGACTTAAGGAAGGCAATTGACAAGATGAAATGCACTCAGAGAAGGGCACCCAGGATATTGAGGTAACTAGATACCATGCCATATAAGAAAGGATGAAAGGTAATATGGTAAAATGGGTAGTGCTCTGGGTTTTATGTCAGGACAATCCTGGTTCAAATCCTGTCTTTGATACCTATTAGTTGTGTGACCATGGGCAAATAACCTTTTTGAGCCTCAGTTTCCTCTTCTATAAAATGAAGATAATAATATCTATTGTTTCTATAAGATAGGCTTGTTTTATATATGTATATACATGCACACATGTGTGTAAGCATATCTATATATGCATAATATAAGATGCATATATATGATATAATTTATATAGTCACACACACACAGCCTTTTACAAAGTCTGATGTGCGACATAAATACCAGCTGCTAGTACTAGGCAGGCTGCACCATTGCCAAATTCTATACCTGGTCATTGCTAGCTAGGGCCCTGGGACACGCCACCTCCTGCCTTTTGCCTCTGCCTTCCTTGAAGCAACAAGGCCTCTCCCGAGGTCAAGATGTTGAGGGACAACCTTGATCCTTTTACCATCTGCCTTCCTCATCAGACTTCTCCTCGTCCATTGATGCTCTGTATTGACTCATCAGTTACTCCCACTCACCCCACTTTACTCTCTCCAATCCAATGGTACTGAACTGCAAGTCATGTCATCATGTCCCTGATGCCATGGGCCTCTTCCAAAACGAAGGACAAACACAACTCCCACTGACCCTTCAGCTGGAGGGGCACACACCCCTCACCTCCCCAGCCTCAGCTGGCTCTCATTCCCATTCACCTCAATCATAGCCCCGCCAAGGTCCCTCTCCAGGTCACTCCCCCCATTTCAGCGTGCTCCTCCCAGCTTTACCCTCCTCCTTGCTCTCTTCTTCCATCTTCCTGGAACTTACTGAGACCTATTCTGTCCACATGAACCTGACTCTGCAACCACCTTGGCCATAGCAGCTGCATGCTCTCTCCTACCCCACACTCACTTTCCTGGAAAGTGATTGAAATACACATTTCTCTCTATTGGCCCTCTACTGCCATTACTCAGGAACATTTCTCATGCTGAGGTTCCTACCGGCTCTGGATTTATTATCCTATGACATGAGTTGAAAACCTGCCTCGGATGTTTTCTGCTCGTGCTTCCTTTTTCTTTACCTGGGCCTCAGTTTCCTTATCTGTAAAATGGCCAAATAAATTACTTCATAAGCACCTCCCACCTCTATGAAGGAGAGAAATAAGTATCTTTAAGCACTTGTTATGTGCCAGGCAGTATTCTGAAAGCTTTACAAATATCATCCCTTTAAATCTTCAAAACAATCCTGAGAGGTAGACATTATTATTATTATCCTCATTGTACAGTTAAGGAAATTGAAACAGGCAGAGGTAAAGTGACTCCCCCAAGGTCATGCAATTAGTAAGTCTCTAAGACCAGATTTCAAAGCAAGTCTTCCTGACACCAGGCCCAAGCCCAGTGTTTCTCCACTCCCCTCACCTAGGTCTTCCATATATGTACACATATGTATATTTACACACATGTACATACACATGTGTTTATATGTTCATATATGAGTGTATATGTGCTTATATGTGTACTGTGTGTATTTATATGTGTAGGTAAACATGTTTATGTGTATATAGAGGGCATCTTGCCTGAAATTGGGGTGTACCTGAGTTGAAATTTGACCTAAGACACTTACTAGCGGGGTGACCCTTGGCAGGTCATTTCACCCTGTTTGCCTCAGTTTCCTCATCTGTAAAATGAGCTGGAGAAGGAAATGGCAAACCATTGTCTTGGCCAAGAAAACCGCTAATGGGGTCACAAGGAGGTGGACATGCCTTAAACGAATGAACAACAATGAAATATGTGTATGCACAAATATATACCATATATCACATATATCTATATATATATGTATATACACATACACATATATGTATATATATAGATATGATTTTTCAGCTCTCAATACACTCCAGAGATTATATCAAATTTTCAGGGTGTTGGGTTTTGGGGTTTTTTTTGCTTAGCTGAAGGAAGACCTATCTTAAACAGTCACGAGATTCAGTAAATATCCTGTTCCACTTATTAAAGCCAGTGCCTAGTATGCTTCTCCCAAATTATCCAGAAAACAACCACCACAACAACCCTGCCCCCAAACATTGTCAACAATGCTATCTCTTTCTCTAGTGGTAGGAAAATGACACGCCACCCACCTCCTATCACCACCTACCTCCTATCACTCCTCTTCTCATCAGCTGTGTTATTTTCATCACATTATAATTTTAAAAGGAGAGAGAGAGAGAGAGAGAGAGAGAGAGAGAGCTGTCACCCAAAGGGTAATTGTCCTTGCATGTAATCCTGAGTGTGCCAAGAGCGTTCCATAGTCCATTAAATGCAAGCCTTCTGCCTGAGAAAATCAATTGCAGACTAAATCATAAAGACAAAAATCAATCGGGGCTATGCATTTCAAGTCTATATTAACATCGGTGCATTAAAGAGGATGGGTAAAACCAGTTGCTAATTCTGGGGGAGGGGAAGGATTCTCAGACTCCTCCATCTCTAACCCAGAATTCCAGCCTGTCCAGGCTCACAGTAACTTGGTCCTGAGGTAGATAGCATCTAGTAGTAGCACTAGAAGGAAGAAGGATAACTTCTGATGATTAGAGAGACATGTGGGGCAGGACAGCTCAATGAGACTTCGGGGATGTCTCACATGCTTGACTAGAGAGAGAGTGCCAAGTCTAGGTGTGGAGAATAAGAAGTGGGCCAGATGATCAAATGATCAGGTGCCTTCCTGCTATAAGTTCTAAGGTCCTCTGACAGAATAGAACAATAGTGTGGAACCTGTGGCCTTCTAGGTCCTTAAGTGCAGTCTTTTGATTGAAAGCAAATTTTAAAATTTCTAATCCAGTCCATACTTGTCCAAGAATCTCCCAAAAATCATACCAGACAAATGGTAATCTAACCTTTGCTTGAAGACCTCTGGTGACAGCGGGGTGACCACTTGGGTCAGGGATAAGGTAGAGGGGACTCTTAGTCAAACATAAGTTGGATTCAAGGGTCTCTGAGATCCCATTAAGATTCTCTTTGATTCTCTGCTCATTCCAAGAGATCATAGGAGGAAGCTTTTTCATTCTTCTTGTCCCCAGAAAGCACAGCTAAGGGCACTGAGTAGAAGTTTTAGGGAAACATATTTGAACTTTATGTAATGAAACATTTCCCACAACTATTATGCCACCACCTCCTTCCCAAGTCCCTGTTTCTCCAAAACAAATATGCCTAGTTGTTTTGAGTGATTTTCATATGACATTATCTCAAGGACCTGTGCTATCTTTGTCTCCCTTTTCTGGATACACTCTAGTCTTTTAATATTGTTCCAAGTGTGATGGAAGTTGGGGAGGATGAAGAATGGCCAATAAGGAAACAGCCAGAGTGTATGTGGGTTTTTTTCTTCCTGCTTCCAATCTCAACCACGTGTAAACTTTGGGGAGCCCATTCTGGTGACAAATCAATATGTGATGATAAAATGTGTTCTAATTGCCTGCAGAGTCAGAACTGATGACTAAAGAATTGCTGAGCTAGGACTGGGCTACATAAAGAAGCCTGACCTGTCTGTCTCTGTGTCTTTCCTAGGCATCTGGGAACAAACAGGATTGTTTTGAGGTGGTCTGAGAACTGGACAGGAAAGAAGGTGAGGTAATAGGTCCTTGGCATCTCCCCAGCTGCTGCTAGGAGCACATGGTCACTTCTGATTCTTTGTACTTTCCCTATCTTAAGTGAATAAATATTGCAGGAGTATCTAGGTAACCTTGTGAGCTCAGGACTTCCAGAAGCCCCATCAGAGACCTCATCAGTGACTGGAGTCAGTAGCAGAGTCCATCAGAGCTAGTAGTAATGACCACAAGAATTGGGATCAACTAATGACACAAGAGCTAGAAGATGGCAGAGCAGCAGCCCTGAGGCACCTCCATGTAGGCAATGACCTTGTGTGTATTAAAACAGCTAGAGAGATGCTAGAGAATCAGCTGAGTGTCCTTGGCCAGTGGCAGCCAAGCCCAGAGAGAAGCCAGTGCAGTAGTCAGATGATAGCTGGCTTCTTTCCCTTTGCTGGCATTAGAGCAGAATGGGGGGGGTGGCGGGGGCGGGGGAAGTACCAGAGGCAATGAATGACCTATCCAGCAGAACTGTAAGGAGATAGCCTCACAATACAGGAGCAGGACGCATCCATCATCAAGATCATACCCTGCAGCAAACTACATGAGGAGTCTGCAATGGCAGTAAAGGATTCTCAGGGCCAGGAGATGGGAAGTAAACCTTTGCAACATGTGTCACAACACACATGTTTTCTACATGTGCACTCCCCAGTCATTCTACTTTAAAGTTAAACCCACTTTTGCCAAGACCTTGAGTGTTCAAGGGCAGAGAGAGAATTTGAGAAAGAATATTTCCTATCAAAGGATCTTGCTATTTCTCCTCAATAGCTTTTTGACAAAGCTAATGGGGTCCATTGATTAACCAATAATGGGGAATCATGCTAGTGGGCACTTATAACACTAGAAATCTGAGTTTCTTAGCTCCTAGAAACCCAATGAAAAGAGCAGCTATTCATTTGGACCCTCAAACCATGGGTGCAGAGTGGCCACAGACAGGGGTTCTATGCAATAATTTGATGACCAAATCAAATCAATTCTGAAGGAGGGGGATTTGGACAGAGGACAGTGAGACTGCTATCATCTCCCCTGTTCTGGACATTGTACAGAGAATTACCTGGCATTTCCTAGCTTCCTGCTTGACTGAAGTCAGTCCAAGTGGAGCAGAAAATCCCAAACTTGAAATATTTTGAGGAAGAATTCTTCATCTCTCTGGTCCTAACTTTCCAAGGCCATGGTAAAGGCAACATGTCATCATTCTAGGGCTGAGAGGGGAGGAAAGCAGGTAACGGTAACTAATTTCATCCACGGCCTCTGGTAAATTGGTTGGATCCCTGCTCAATTCTCTTTCAGGATGAAGCCATTCACTAGGTATCTAATAGAGCCTCAGACATTGGCAGCGATTGATGTGATTGCTTCATGGATGAGTGAAGCCAATTCATTTTTTCAAATCGTGGTTGGGGTAGAAAGAACAGGTCTTTCATAATTTAATATTTGATTATATTTTGGATAAGAAGAGTTAGATGTCTAAATATTTCAGGTCACTTCCCTGCATTTCTACATGACCTTTCCCATATAATAAGACTTTTCTAACCCAATACTTCATTATGATAGAAAAGAAGGTACCGAATCATGGAAAAAACTATAACAGAAGGGTCATAAGGTCACATATTTAAAGCTGGAAGAGCCCTTAGGAAAGAGAACATCAGTATTAGAGGGAATCTTAATATTCAGAATATAAGGGCTGTGAAAGACCTTAAAATATATTGTGTGAGCTCCAGAAAGGACATTAGAACAGAGACTATCTGAGTTAGAAGATATCTTTGGACATAAGCAGAAGGGTGCTGGGAAATGTTTAGCAATTGGCTCTCTGGAAAAAAAAATGTATATATAATACACTTTTCAATCTTATCTGCATTATTAATATTTTCCCAACACTTTCTTAAGTCCAGACAATCAACAAGACAATAAATCAAGACCTGATTCCTACCAGTGGCTGCTTTCCAAGGTATAAATGCTCACACTGAATTTAACAATGGTGAGTCAGTAGGACCTTTTTCCAGTACTCCCTTAAATTAGAGTAACAGAGGTGGCAGTGTGCAGAGTTCAGAGGGGCCCCAGAGTAGGGAAAATCAGAGCTGGGAGGGCCCTCAGACCAGGGAATGTCAGAGCTGGGAGAGGCCTTAGAACACAGAATGTCAGAACTGGGAGGGGCCCCAGAACACAGAATGTTAGAGCTGGGAGGGTCCTTAGAACACAAGATGTCAGAGCTGGGAGAGACTTTAGAGCAAGGTGTGTCAAATCTGAGATCCTAAAAGAAAGAACATCAGAGCCCAAATCTAAATTCCATTTACATTGCTCCACACAAACTCCTGACAGGACAGAACCCATTTTCTACTCATTAAATGTAGTGACTGTGCTTAGGATGTTGGTGAATTGAATCCAGTGCCTCGAGTCTCAGCATTGTAACAGCAAGCACCCTAGCATAATCAGGGTGGCTGCCAACACAGGTTCTTAGATCTGCTTTTCTAAAGGAAAGCAACTCAAAATGGGTTAACAATCTTATTTTGATTAATCAAACATATATCATTTACCTAGTTCAGGGGAAAAAGGTCAGCACTCCAAACTTCAGAGAATGCAAACAAGTTACAAGGAGACAACAAATACAGAGAAACATAAGCAGACAGGCTTACAACTGTCTGACCATTACATCCATAGCTAATCATTTACCAGAGAGGGAAGCACTAACATCTGGGTTTTCAAAACCAGGGCGCTCAACAGTTGCCCAGAGTCTCATCTCGTCAAATCACACAACTCTTCTCAAAGTGAGCCCCAAAGCAAAATCTCACATCAGAGTTTATATATAGCCTTCTCCTGGATAAGAGAATGTCACAACACTCTTGACCCACTGCCCAATCACAATGCATCAAGGTGTGGGCATTCCTGAAAAATAAGCCTCCCGCCACAGGTTCCATGTGACCACATTCAGCCTATTAGGGAGCAGAGTATATTTTCAAATCAAGGAAGGTTCTCAGAGTCACTTAGATTCCCATTCCCATAGCAACCATACAGAAATGGGCAGTCCAGATTGGAATATTGGTCCATTTCCTCTACCAAGCCCTTACTGAAGAAGAGCATCATTTACCTGTAGACATCTATGACAAAACAGCTGGGTGCTTAAGGAAAATAAATACCAGGAGGATGACCCTCTCCCATTGGTGATTAGTTCAGTTTTCCATCAGCACGCCCAGCAAAACCAACCATGCTGGTTAGCAGCAGAACTGCTAAGGAGCCTAGATCCATCTCACACTGAGAGGTTCCCTCTCTATATTTTCCCACACTCCTAATCTTTCCCTCCCCCCACATCATTTTCATAGAATTGTTGATTCATGGAACCTAAGGCATTAATTGGAATAAGCACTTCTTGAGGATAGGAAGCATTTTATACTTGTATGCTTAGTGCTAGCCATAGTGGCCTGCACACGTTAAGCACTTTAACTTTTGATTGGTTTCAAATTGAATTCGAGCAATTCATCAGCAAGCAATCATTAAACACCTACTATGTGCTAGGGCCCAGTGTCACCCACCATGATAGGTACTAAAAATGTAAAGGCAAAATGTCCCCAAGAAAGTTACAGCATCCTACAGTGGCAGAGTTACTGGCTTTGGAGTCAGAGGACCTAGGTTCTAGTGTGCCTCTAGTGCTTCTTACTTACATGCCCAAAGGGAAATTATTTAATATCTCTGAACCTCAGTGTCTTCATTTGTAAAATAAGGTAGTTGCCAGGAGTAGAGATACATCTATTTGGCTCTTTGTGAGTGTAGCACCAACACAATATTTGTAGCAACTATGGCAACTATGAATATGATGTCAGAATTCTGAATGCAAAATATAACAGACTCTCCATGTAGAAGACAGAGGTGAATATTTATTCAGACACCAGAAAGCTGAATACAAAAACCAGAAAGCCAAATCCCAACACCAGAAAGTCAAATCCATTGCAGCAATTGTAGGCCTTCCTACTGAGAAAGCTGAGACTAGTAGAACAATTGAGTTTTGGAGTTCTGAGTTATGTTTAAAGTACTGTCTTTTTTTTTTCTTTTTAGAGGAGGGAAAGTAGGGCTGTTAGGGTTAAGTGACTTGCCCAAGGTCAAACAGCTAGTAAGTATCAAGTGTCTGACACCAGATTTGAATTCAGGTCCTCCTGACTCCGGGGTCATTACCTTATTCACTGTGCCACCTAGCTGCCCCAAGGAAGTTCTGAGTTATGGTAAAACTAAAGCCAATTAGGTGTTCACAGTAGGTCCAGCACTGATATGCTGGGCCCTTTGTATTGGAAGGTAACCATGCTGACTGAGCTGGGACAAATAGACGCAGGAGAGAAAAAAATCAAGGTAAAGTTTCTGTGCCAATCAGAATTAGAACTGGATCCATGGGTAGCCTTTGTGCTTCCAATCTGGGCAAGTAGGTGACCTCATCTAGGAAGGTGAAATAAGAGAAAAGGAGGAGAGGAAAGAGGAGGGGAGGGGAGGGGAAAGGGGAGGGGAAAGGAGAGTAGGTAAGGGGAAGGGAGGGAGAAGTCAGACTGGGCATCCTCTGCAGACCCTTCCAACTCTAAAATTATGGATGACCTGGATCCAAAGCCCAGACATGATGTTGACTGCTGTGTGGTCTTGGGTAAATCACTCTGACTTCCTGAGCCTCAGTGTCTTCATGTGCACATAAAGGATTTGGACAAGATGACTTCTGAAGACCCTTCCAACTCTAAGTCAATGACCCACTTGGGAGAACAATATAAATACATGAAAATACATACAGTATCATTTGGGGGAAGGGTAGACATTAGCAGCTCCTTCTCCCTCCTCCACCCTGTCAAAATTCAATTAGAATTGAATAAACTTTCATAGATGAACGGGATTTTAGAAGTTACTTAGCATAGTCTTACACCCACATACAAGTCAACTGAAATGAACCTGAAGAGTCCCAGTGAGAAAGAGAATTCAGTCCCTCCCCAGAAAGTCCACCCTGATGGAAAGACTTGGAATATGGGTCCAACTGCATAGTGAGTCTGCTTCTTAAGTGCTCCTTAAGCTTCTAAGTTGAAGGAAGAGCAAGGAGGGTAGAGCCACTGAATCAGAGAGTATGTGGGAGTAATATAAGGTATTAGAAGACTGGAAAGGTAGAGGAGGTGGGGTGTCCAGGTTATAAAGGGCTATAAATTCCAAACAGAGGATGGAATAGTGCCCTCTCCACTCTCCTAAGCAGCAAGAAACTAATATGATGGAATGAGGTTCCTCTTCTCTCCACAAAAGGCTGGATACCACACAAGAAATATGAGTGCTAAGACATAGTAACTATTTGCATGCCATTTTTAGTACAGAACCTAGCACATTTTTGTTGTTCAGTCGTGTCTGACTCTTTGTGACTGTAGCACCAACACGATATTCACAGCAACGATGGCAACTATGAATATGTTGGCATAACTCTGAATGCAAAATATAACAGACTCTCCATGTAGAAGACAGAAGCAAAATATTTATCCAGACACCAGAAAGCTGAATGCCAAAACCAGAAAGCTAAATCCCAACACCAGAAAGTCAAATCCATTGCAGCAATCAAGAAGTTAATATACCTTATCACTGCAGAGAGGAACACCATACTTTTAGCCTTCCCACAAACACTCACAAGCCTAGCTGTCTGCTTGCCTGCATCCTCTCTTCCTTCCAGCTCTAACTGCTCTGACTCACAGTTTCCTCTGGGCTCTGCTCTACCCCTCCAATAAACTCCTCCCACTGCAGGCTCCATGTGATTACATGCAGTCTATTAGGGGGCAAGGAAGATCTTCAAAGTAGGAAAGATCTTCAAATTCCCATTACCATTACAGTGTCCCCATTTGGGTCATGATTCTGGGCAAAGATATTAAAATTCTATGCCATTTACTTTTCCAAATAGTTTGACAGATGAGGACACTGAGGTAAACAGAGTTAAGTGACTTGGTCAGAGTCACACAGCAAGTAATTGTCTAAGACTAGGTTTGAACTCAGGTCTTCCTGACTCCAGCCATGGCTCTATCCACTGTACCATCTAGCTGCCTCTAGCAGATTTAGCACATGGTGCTTAATAAATGCTTGCTGGGGGATTCTTTTGATAATCAGTGTTTAATAAATATTTTTGACTGAGTCTCTACTTCTACCTCTAAAGTTTAGACTCCTGAGTAAAACACAGGAAAAAAAGCTTTCTACTTCTAAAAATTTTTCATCTTTGTAGACAGAACAGTCATGAAGAGAAAATATCCAACAAAGCAAGAAACAGTGCTTAAAATAACAAGTAGAAAATGGCAAAATGGTCATTTCTTGGATCCTTTACATCCCCAAGAGTTTAGTTTTGCATTTTACGATAGCAAAATGTACTGAGCTCTCACCTCTGAATGGGACGAAGTACCCTCAATTCTGCCTAAGGTCAGTTATGAGGTCCCCCGCACCATCTGCACAGGGCTTTCTTCCTTACAAAATTCCCCATACCTTCAGTTTCTTCATCTGCTTTCTTCCTTTTGAAAATAACTTTCTTTTGTTCCCAGAGAAAATAATTTGACATTTTCCGTGACATCGATGGAGACATTCCGGAGGGCAATTACGTCTCTTGTCATTTGATGCTGCTTTCAAAAGTTGTCAGGATTAATCTTCACTTTGTCTGAACTGACAACAGCACCAATGTTCTGATGCTCTGGGCCTCAGAAGCCATCCCTCCTCCCTTTTCCCAAGACCCTTCAGGGGAGTTCAAAAGCCAACTGGTCTTATGAGATATACATTTCCCATTTCGGCTTTCAAGATTCATCTCTCCAGCTGCCTTCGGGACATCTCAATCATTCAACATTCAACAAGTACAAAGTAAAGAATGCTAGATTTAGAGTCTTAAAACATGGGTTCAGCTCCCAGCTTTGACATTTACTGTGTGTGAGAGACCCTAACTAAATCCCTTAACCTCATTTTCATCATCTGTCAAATGAAAGACAAGGGCTAGATATCCCAAAATGTCCCTTCCAATGCTATGTTCTATTATTTCTGTACCATATTCAAGGCACTGTGATAGGTAGGTGTTCATGATATAAAGACAAAATAGAAAGAGAAAATTGAACCTCCCCTCAAAGAGCTTATTTCCATCTGAATGTCCTACCATTGCCTCAAACACAGTAACTCTAAATCTGAGTTTATTATCACTGTCCCTCTGACTTCCTGCTCCACTTTTTCTGTTGGTGATGCTATCTTTTATCCATTATCCCATGTTTACAGCATCAAGATTATCTTTGACTGTTTCTTATCCTTTGCCTTTTATAATCAATCTGGTCCAGTTTATTCTACCTCTAATCTAATGTATCAAGCATTTATTAAGTGCTATCTGTGAGGCTAGGATATGGGGACATGACAAAGGAAAATTATCCCTGAGCTCAAAGAGCTTATGCTCTATGGAAGGGAAAGTGAGATAATATTTACATCGATGTGCATATACGACACATGATAATTTGAGAAGGAGAAAAGCATCGATCTCATCAGAAAGTCATGGGCAAAAGTATGTACTTCAAAATATTTATAGCAACTTTTTTTTTGTAGTAGCAAAGAACAGAAAAAAGTAGGTTCCAATCCATTGGGAAAGGGTTAAACCAGTTGTGGTACCTTTGTGCTCTAAGAAGTGGTGAAGGTAATGAATGCAGAAAAGCATAGAAAGACTCACATGAACTGATTAAAGTGATGTTCACAGAACCAAGAAAACAACATTCACAATGTTTTGTTGCTGTTCTGTCTGCAAAGATAAAAAATTTTTAGAAGTAGAAACAGGCATTTTTCACTCATATTTGACTCTTTATTACCCCACTTGTTGTTTTCTAGGTTCTGGTAATATAAGATCAATATGTCAAAGCCCTTGTCTTCAAAGGGTTTATATTCTAATCATGGAGGGGAGAGAGTTCATATTAAATAACTGCCATTTACAGAGTGTTTTCAAGTTTGCAAAGTCCCTTGTGTTATCTCTATTGAGGTAATTGACTCCTGCAAGGTATGTGCTATCATATTATTACCTTCACTTTATGGATAAGGAAAAGAAGTCTCAGAATGATTAAGAAGCTTGCATATGGTCACAGCTAGTCAATGCTGGGGCTAATATGAAACCCACATTTTCCTGAAACCAAGCCCAGTGCTCTATTCCCTATACTACACCCCTACATACATATTTATATCACGGAAAAGGAAATTTGAGGGAGAAAATTTCAAATAAAGATGCTGATTAGGGATAGGAGTATAAAGAAACCTATATGGAGAGAGAGGGGAAGAAGGTCAGAGAGAGAGAAATAAAGACAGAGAGAGACAAAAACAAAGAGAGACAGAGATAGGTCAACAGAGACAGAGAGACAAAGACAGAGAGACAGAGACAAAGAGAGAGACAGATTCAAAAGGAGAGAGAGAGCGCAACAGAGATAGAGTAAGATAGAGCTAGTAGAGAAACAGACAGAGACAGAGGCAGAGAGAAACAGAGACAGGAATAGAAAAAAGAGATAGAGGCAGCTAGGTGGCACCAGCCCTGGAGTCAGGAGAACCTGAGTTCAAATCCGGCCTCAGATGCTTGACACTTGGGCAAGTCAACCCCAATTGCCTTGCCTCCCCCCAAAGAAGAAAAGAAAAAGAGAGATAGAAACAGGCAGACAGACTTATAGAGAGACATTCATTTTAATTTTTAGAGAGAGAGAGCACTCTGCTAAGTTACCCAGATCTTTTCAGTGATGGGGACCCAGGTTCTGGTATCCCAGGTACTCACCATGGTAGTTGTGCATGTCACCCAAATCAGCTCCTTAAGGTTCTCAAAGAGCAGCCAACAGGATTCCTCTGCCTTAAAAATGGCTCCCAGCTGCTTGTGGCATTAGCCTGAAAAGTGTGGTCACTGTAGATTGAGACAATTTCAATTTTGACTTGAGCCTCCACCCTCTACAAAAACTGGCTTCTGCTCTGAACCTTCTGCATATCACTGAACCCTTATCATGTGATCAGGACAGGATTGAGTCAGCCACAGATGAATGGATGAAAAGGCATTTACTAAGCCCTTACAATGTGCCTAACTGTACTATGAGCTTAGGATACAACTAAGGCTTAACTGTATACATGTTTTATTCACATACATAGAAGTAAAAGAAACAAAACAAAATATATTTTAAAAACAAATGTTGCATTGCTATCTGCCCATGGCCTCTCCCATATCCTGATCATTGATAACCAATCCATTTGTATGCCCCAAAGATAGACCTGCTCATCAGTGGTGCCATATGAGGACTATAGTCATTCCTTATGACTTCTACACAGCATGAGAGCTGAAGATAATGGTAGAGGAATGACCATCCATGGGAAGAAACTGCTATGGAAACATTGCTATCTTGTCTTATTATTTCTTCTCTTATTCTCTCCTTTTTAGGGGAGAGAAGAGGAGGGAAGGAACAGTGTACCTGCCATGCCTTATGCCATCTCTTCTGTGTTTCAAATTCTTTAACCTCTAAAGTTTTAAGTTTCCTCTCCCACTCTACCTCACCCCACCCCTTGGCAAAAGAGGGAGGGTAGAACAAGGGTTTTATTTGTTTGTTACAACATGACCTGTGATTTCATTAGGATACAGAGCTCTTTGTGAATAATCTCTAACAATCAGTCCCTGCTTTGCTACTTACAGTCTTAGAAGCTGCCTGGGGCATATTTAGGAAAAATGACTTTCCTCTAAGATCTTCCTAGTCAGTCCATTATCAGCCATGGAACAGGTGACCTGATCCCAACCACCCACTACCAGCCACCTTAGACTTTTGGCTATTCTGGGGGTTTCCTAGTGCTCCAGAATCCATTTTTTTACCAGACCCACCTTGAATGGACACCTCCAGGTGAAATTCCTGAGGCTTTTGCTCACTACTTGGGGGTATGGTCTCATGGGCCTCTCAGTATACATCACCATCTGTGATGAAGTTAAATTTTGACTACAGGACTTGAAAATCATAACCACTGACTTCCTCAATGGATCTTTCTTCAACCACTGATCCTCTGCTGGGACACATTCCTCAATGGTCAGCATATTCTCATTGCTTCACACACTCTCCATCCCAATAACTCTAAACTCTTGACTACCAATAGACAAACCCCATTTCTCATCTCTCTCTGCTCACTACTTCATTCCCATCACCCATCAACCTGACCTCTTCCTAAAAGTTCTATTGTAGATTGATTTTGATTTTCCCCCTCTGCTACACTCTCTGGAATCCCTTCTCCATAACTAACAAAATTCTTTTTGTTTTAAACCTTTTTCTTTTTTTTCTTTCTATCACCTACCAGTCACTAGGACTTGACTTCTTTCTGAAGATACCACATAACTGGTCACCCTTTGCAGCACTGGTTACACTTTCAGTCACATCGCTAATCAATGGGCATCGAAGGGCATTCAGAACACTTCTTGCTCCCCATTGCCATCTCAAGACTCTCCCTCTAGTATTAGAAATCAGCAGTCTCTCCTCCTTTGAGATTCATATTATTAATCTATCTATCCATCTATCATCTATCTATCTATCCATCTATCTATCCACCTATCTATCCATCTGTCTATCCATTCAATTATCTATCCATCTGTCTATCTATCCACCTATCTATCTACCATCTATCTATTGCCCCATACACACACACATAAAAGATACACACACACACAAGTTTCCATTGTCAAATCTAATGACCTTTTCTCATTGCTCACATTGCTCATCCTTCTTGATCTCTGGGTAGCCTTTGAAAATATTGATCACCCTCTTTTCCTGAATATTCTCTCCTCAAGAGATTTTCATTGCACTGCTCCCTCCAGATTCTCCTCATTCTGGTCTGATCTCTCCTTGTTCTCCCTTGCTTGATCTACATCCAAATAAACAACACCACAAAAGGTGGGCATCCCCTAAGGCTATGTCCCCAGACCTCTTTTATTCTCCCTCTATACTCTGTCACTTGGTGATCTCATCAGGAGCTATGGGTTCAATTATTATCTCTACACACATTATTCCCAGATCTATATATCCAGTCCTAATTTTTCTCTGAATTGTCAATATCATGATTCCAATTGTCTTTTGTACTTCTCAAAATGGATTCTACAAAGTCATCTCATACTCAATATATCCAAAAATGGAACTAATCTTTACCCTCCAAAACCCTCCTCTTTCCCCAACTTTCCTATCATTGCCAAGGGCACCACTACACTCATAATCTCCAAGACTTACAACCTTGTTGTTAACCTAGGTTTTTCATTCAAACTCACCCACATATTCAGTCTCTTGTCAAGCCTCGTTGTTTCTACCTTCACAATATCTCTCTGTTATGTCCTTTTAGCTATGCTCACACAGCTATCAACCTCGTGCAGGCATCCTCTTGCCTGGATTACTCCAAAAACCCTTCTAATTGGGGCCACTGTTTCAAATATCCTTTCTCTCCAATTTTATCCTCCACTCTCTTGCCAAAGATATTTACCTAAACCAGGGGTGGGAAACATGTGGCCTTCTAGGTCCCTGGGTATGGCCTTTTGTGAATCCAAACTTCATAAAACAAATCCCCTTAATAAAAGGATTTGTTCTGTAAAACTTGGGCTCAGTCAAAGGGCCACACTTGAGGACCTAGAGGGCCACAGGTTTTCCACCCTTGAAAACTAATTCTAACTATGTCATCCTCTATCCAATAAACTTTAGTGGTTCCTTACCTTTGGAATCAAATATAAATCCTATCTTTGGGCATTTAAAACCCTTCACAATCTGGTTTCTTCCTATGTTTACAGATTCTTTATATATTACTGCACACCAAATATTCTTTACATAAATCCTTGCTGCATAGGACAAGCTATCTCTGGATTCTGGGTGCACTCCATTACTTCTCATACCTTTCTCTGACTTTTTTTTTCAGAACTAAACTCTGACCTACCTTCTTCAGGACTTTCCTTGTCCTCCTCCCTCCCCCAACTCACGCTAGTACCTTCCCTCTGAGATCACCTCTGATTTGCTCTGTATACATCTTGTATGTGCACAGCTATTTACATGTGAGGACATCTAGGTGGCACAGTAGATAGAGTGACAGGTGGGCATGGAGTCAGGAAGATTCCTCTTCCTGAGTTTAAATCTGGCCTCAGACATTATCTGTGGTACCTTGGGCAAGTCAATTAACCTTATTTGCCTCAGTTTTCTCATCTGTAAAATGAGCTGCAGAAGGAAAGGGCAAACCACTACATTAACTTTGCCAAGAAAACCCCAAAAGGGGTCAAAGAGAATCAGACATGATTGAACAACAGCAAAATACTATATGTGATCTCAACATTTAAATGTGAACTCCTTGGCTACCAAATCCCTATGTGGGTCTCCTCTTATAAGTAGAATATAAGCCCCCTTGAGGCAGAGACTCTCTTTGTTTTTTTTATTTGTATCCCCAGTGCTTAACATTGTTTGGCACATAGTAAAAAATATTTTTTTTGCTTTTTTTTTGGAGGGGGGGAGGGCAGGACAATTGGGGTTAAGTGACTTGCCCAAGGTCACATATAATTAGTAAGTGTTATGTGTATGAGCCCAGATTTGAACTCAGGTTCTCCTGATTTAAGGGCCAGTGCTCTATTTATTGTGCCAACTTGCTGGCCCCATAAACAATAATTTTTAATTAATTTGTCTAGTCTCTATTCTATCCACACTGATTCATGGTGATTTGATTTTTTTAAGGCTCCATGGTAAAGAACTATGAACATTTTAACTACTATGAGTAGTAGTGTAAAACCAAGCATGAACAGTTTTCCAGAGGAATGCTGCTATGAACAGCTTTAAGGTTCTTATTACATAGTATAGCAAACTCTCTATTTATTCAGCAGTAAACTAAAGCAAAACATTCACAGAAACCAAAGTACAACATTCACCATGTTATGACATAACAATTTATCACTAAAGTGGCCACATAGTTTTTACCAATGTGGCCACATAGTTTTAAACAAAAGATATCATTCAGTAAATCCTTAACTCAATCATCCTTAAGGAGCAAGCCTCCTTAAGGGACACAAAGTACAAAGGTCAAAATTATCCACCCATAGGTCACAGTAAGTCATAATCTTCTCAGTCAGCATTAAGTACCCAAGAAGAGGTCTTTTTTTTTAAACTTTACTAGAGGCTGGCTCCCAAATTCCATGGTTCCTCTTCCATGGGTCCAGCTCCTACCTGAATCTACCCAGCTGTCACCTGGGTTCAAAGGCAGGAAGCTCTCAGCTCCTCGTCCAGCCCCTCATCCAGTTCCCGTTCCATATTGAAGTTCACAGTGTCCAGTCCACCTCAAGTCCTTCACAGATTTTTGTACCTGGGAAGACAAAGCTTAACAGAGCCACAATGACATTCATTCACATTGCCAGCACCATCATCAATTCACTATGTGCCTGTGAAATCGACTCAGACCCACCAACAAGGTCTGAGAACTCAACACAAATCATCCTTACTATTCCAAGACCTCTGAAACCCTCCTCCAGGACTTCTGTAAACAGAAGAAAAATTCTCTTTCGGGGCTTCCAGTAAGGTCTCAGGTCTTCTATACAAAGTATCACAAACAAAATTCAACATGGACAGAAGAGACAGAGTGCCAGAATGCCACAAGTTTTCTCCTTCTCCACCATAAGAGCTCCTTTCTCAGTTCTGCTCTTTCCCAGATTGGGCTACTCCTTATACATGGTAATTAGTTCCTCCCTGTTCCACCTTGTTGTTCATCAGCAACAGGGTTTCACAAATTGTGGGGTTCACAAGTTATGTTTCTTAACAAAGACTTGATATAATCAGGGCAAGGCTCAAAAGACATGTGAACTCAGACAAAGTGCTAAATACGTCCTTTCTTGCCGAGATGATAGACCCATACACTGAGTAGCAGAAGTAGGAGGAGGCGCATGAGTAGGAGAAGCAGCAGCACCAGTAGCAGTGGCAGCAGCAGCAGGAATAGGAGTAGGAATAATATTGTGTCATAGAAAAAAAGTGGAAGGAGCAGAAATAATCCAAGTAAGTTCCCCCAAAAGTTACCACCATTGAACCCTTCACCTATTGTCACCACAGTAGCCTCCACATTGTCAGCCCCCAGACAAAGCTAAAGCAGGAAACAAGAGTATCTTGCTCTTACTGTTGTTCCCCAAATGCCATTCACACATGACAACTGCTCCCCCAGTGTCCACCAATAACATCAGGATCCATTCTGTGGAATCCACAATTGCATTTCCAAATGCAAAATAAAGCAAAAGGTAAACCCTAACATTTGTGATATATTTCAGTGGCTTACTCCAAGTTGGGAGTAACAGAGGAGTTTCCATGATGATGTTATTCTTTCCTGAGGACCATATGAGTAACAGTTTTGCCAACATCTTAAGGAAAGGATCAGCAGCCATCTGAATGAATCCCCTTAACACTGTCCAGACACTGCAAAGTGGTCGATTGCATCTTCAAGGCTCAGGAGTCCCATGGTGTCCTAACAAGAGTCATCTGTCAATAATACTGCTGGGAGCCCAGACCCTCTCTAATCAGTAGAGGAAAGGGAAAACGTCTCCCACTATCTGGCCTCTGCTCTGACAAGATGCTTTTTTTGAGAATGAGTGTTCTTCACTTTCTGGGAATGTGCTCTCAATTTCTATGCCTTTCTGCTGCCAAGCTTATCTGCCATGATGTGCCACTTCAAAACAAAGTGGATAAATTCAGTTGAATACTGAAATGTTTACTAAGCAGCTCTTCTCACCAGACACTAGGCTGAGTTGCAGAGACAAAAACAGATTAACAAGTCCCTGGCCTCAAGGTAGATAGACTCCTCTTTGGTTAGAAGACTGGGTTTACAGTCAGATGGTCTGGGTTTGAATCCCAAGTCTGTCATTCATGATCTGTGTGACCTTAGGGAAGTCCTTTCTCTTCTATGGGTTTCAGTTTCTTCATCTGTAAAATGGGATTGCATTTGAGCTGGGGTTCTGTTGCGGCAAGCACCCCAAGCGTCCTCAGGGTTTGCCGCCCATACAGGTTCTTGGATCTGCTTTGTTAAAGGAAAGCAACTCAAAATGGGTTAACAAGCTTACTTTAATCAGTCAGACATATATCGTTTACCTTGTTCAGGGGAAAGAGGTCAGCACCCCGAACTTCAAAGCATACAGGCAGAATTATCACGACAGAAACAGATCAGGTAGACAGATTTCCAAACTGTCCAGCCATTACATCCATACCCAGTCAACATCTGGGTTTTTCAAAGCCGGGGGACTCTCAACAACGGCTTCCCAGAATTCAGATCAAATCACAGAACACTTCTCAAAGTGAG
>NW_027187400.1:30659651-30665608 GCF_028583685.1 Petaurus breviceps papuanus | reverse complement strand
TTAGCCTAGGGGCAGGGAAGATCTTCCAAATTTGCATTCCCATTACAGGTTCTTAATTGTTTTTGTTTTGGGGATGGAATCCTTTGACAATCTGGTGAAACCCATGGATCCCTTCTCAGAATGTTTTTAAATGCATGAAATAAAATACAGAATATTACAAAAGAAATTAATTGTATTGAAACAGGTACAATTAGATGTAGAAGGGTATAGAGCTCTGAACTGGGAGTCAGGAAAACTCATCTTCCTGAGTTCAAATCTGGCCTAAGGCACTTATTAACTCTATGACCCTGGGCAAGTCACTTAACCCTATTTACCTCAGTTTCTGCATTTGTAAAATGAGCTGGAGAAGGAAAGGGTGGACTGCTCCAGTATCTTCACCAAGAAAACACCCCAAAAGTGGTCACAAAGAGCCAGAAATGACTGAAAAAATGACTAAACAACAACAATGATTATTAGTTTTAAAAAGATCAAGGATCCAAAGTCAGGAGTCCCTGAATTATATCATTTCTCTCATCTTTTTTGTTTCCCTTGTGGATCTCTTATCCTCTGACAGGTTTCCTAGACTTCAGGAAGACCAGTCATATCAAGCTGTGTCCCCTTGATAGAATAGACCCTTACAGGACTGAAATGCCCCTCATGTGAGAACAGAAAAGAAAACAATCTTGCTCATTTAGCTTGAGCTGACTGCCCCTAAGAGAAATGCACATTAACTGGAGCCCCTTGCCCCAGCGTATTTACCCAAGAGCCCCCTGCTCACAGAATACTAGGCAGGAAAAAAAGGACTCTAATCCAGAATTCCAAGTTCTCTCCAATGTGGCTCCAGTAGCCATCTCCCACTTAATTTCACCCTATCTGCCTCCTACCTGGCACTTCTATGCTACAGTCAAATCAGAATGTAGTCATTATGCAAACAAATCCCCAATTTCCAGCTTCTGTATTTTTGCCCGTGTCGTTCCCATTCCTGCATCTATGCTCTTTGAAATCACATGTCCTTCAAGGAACAGCTCCAATATCACCTTCCCCATTAAGATTTCCTCCTTCTCCCATCTTTAAATGATCTTTGTCCAATCTGGACCCTGAAAACAATCCCTTTTTCCCTCAGCATACATGGGTCAGATGCACATAGACACACATGTGCACATACATATATACCTTATTTCTCTGATGCATTTACTGTTGTAATAATTGTTGCTAATATGTACTATGTAAATAGGTGGGACAGACTGTAGAAAACTAGGCCTATAGTCAGGAAGACCTGAGTTCAAATCCTGTCTCAATCACTAAATAGCTGGGTCACCCAGAGTAACTAAGTTCCTTAACATTCCTAGCCTCAGTCTCCCCACCTGTAAAATGAGGATAATGGAATTAAGCCCAGAGGGGATACTATGAGGATCGAATGATATAATCTCTGTAAAGCACTTTGAGGCCTTAGGGGCTATATAAATTCTAAACAGTGGAATCTTGGAAGGCAGACACTGGATCTGATTGAAGAGGGGGAGGGGGCACCCTTCCCCCTTCACCTCTTTGGAACCCCCAGTGCCATTTAAGACTTGGCACAAGTCCCACCTCCTACATGAGACCTTCCCTGACCACTTCCCACTTACCCATTTTATTCCTTGTATATATGGATCTGTGGACCTGTTGCTTCCTTCTAGAATAAAAGGTCTTTGAGGTGGGAGGCAGCCTTAGTTTTAAATTTATATCCCCAGTTCTTAGTACATGCTCAGTGCTTAACAAATGCATGTTGATAGAGGCACCTAAGGAGGCACAATGAATAGAGCACTGACCCTGGAGTCAGGAGGACCTGAGTTCAAATTTGGCCTCAGACACTTGACACACTTACTAGCTGTATGACCTTGGGCAAGTAACTTAACCCCAATTGCCTTCCTGCCTGCAAATAAATAAATAAATAAATGCATGTTGATTGATTTTTGGCCATTTCCTCCAAGAGGAGGTAAATTCCTGGGAGGGCACATGCATATTCATTTATGTCTGTGTATCCCAGAACATAGGACAGAACCTGGAACCTAAAATTTACTTCATAATTAATTGTTCATTTGAACCAAGCTCAATGAATGAAGTTGATATCACCTGGCACTGACCTTGAGCTTCCCTGGTAAATTCAAAGTCAGTCATCTAAGTGCTTTTCCAACACATGGTAACTATCACTGGCTACCTACATCCAAGTCTCAAGTAAATAAGCCATTTGTCCCCTGGATGATTTATATCAAAGCCCTTCTGTCTTCCAAATTAGGGCTGAGTAATTTATAAACAGTGTGAATGTTTGGATTTTAGCAGGAAATATCCATCCATTCTAGAATAAATGATTAAAACACACTAATTAAATTCATCTGGTGAGCAGCGCCAAGGCCCTGGGAATGGATTAGGCAGTTGGCGCTAAACTGGCCTGCTTGCCACATCACTTAATGGTGAGTTATATAGACACATAGGGAAAAAATCCCACTTTAAGGGAAAAGAGTTTATGGAATAAGATACAAATGTTGTTGGTTGGGTCTTTTCTTTCCCTTTAAAGGGTAGCAGAAGGAGGTTTATACCATAGGTAGGATGCTATCTACCAAAGGATCAGGCAATATGAGTGATATTAAAACAAAAGTTAAAATAATAATAACAGTAGTAACAACAATAACATCACTAACATTTATATAGTGCGTTAAGGTTTGTAAAATATTGTACAAGTGTTATCTCATTTGATCTTCACCATAGTTCTATTGGGGTAGCTGCCATTACTATACACATTTTACACATGAGGCATAGAGTGATTTGCCCAATGTTACATAGCTAATGAGTGCCCAAGGTCGGATTTGAACTCTGGTGTAGGTGTATAGTATGTGTATCTATACACATATACACAAATATATATGTATTGTATATGTAAACAAATATCCCTTTGCATATACATGTACTGCATTTACATATGCATGGTCACGAATGGACACATGGACACATATGCATATTACTGTGTGTTGTATATGGATTGTATATTCATACGTGTCTATATACATGTACGTGTGTCTATATGTATACTCACATGTTACGTGTGTATACCAGGCTGTTTTAAATTGCACAGCTATCACAAATAAGCTGCTATAATTATTTTTGTATATATAAAACCTTTTTCCTATTTCTTTGATGACTTTGCTGTATAGGCCTAGCAATGGTATAACTAGATCAAAGGGCACCTACAATTTAGTAACATTTTTTGGAACAATTCCACATTGCTTTCCAAAAGGGCTGTGCCTATTCACAGTTCCACCAATAGTACATCAATGTGACTGTTTTCCCATAGCTACTCTGATGTTTGTTATTTTCCATTTTTTGGTCATATTTGTCAATCTGATGGGAGTTGAGGTGAAATCTCAGAATGACTTTAATTTGTGTTTCTTTAATTAGTAGTGCTTTAGAGCATTAAAAAAAAAAAAAACATGGTTATAAATAGTCTGGGTTTCCACCTTTGAGAAATGTCTCATTTATCATTTGAGGAATAGCTCTTATTCTTATAAATTTAAATCACTTATTTATGTATCTTGGAAATTAGCCTTTTATCAGAAGAAGTAAAACATGTGTGTGTGTGTGTATATATATATATATATGTATGTATATTTTCCCTTAGCTTATTGTTTCTCTTTTAATCTCAACTTTATTGGATTTGTTTGCTTCCCAAACTGGAAACTAAAGGAAAGTCCATCAGATGAAAAATGGCTCAATACGTTGTGATATATGAACGAGTAGAAATACTATAGCACTATAGGCAAAAGGATAGACACAGTGTATATACACATGTATGTGTATATATGCATATATGTGTATACATACACATGTATCTCTGTGTGTATGCCCATGTGTATGTATGTATATGTGCATGTATATAGATATATACACATATACATTTTTAGTATATATGTATATAAATATACATATATATGAATGATATAGCTAAGGAGGGGATTTGCTTTGCTTGACCGTATATATTTGTTGCAAGGAATTTGTTTTTCTCTCTTTTTTCTCAATGGGTTGGGGTGGAAAGGAGAAAAAATAAATTTTTTGAATTAAAAAAATTAAATAGAAAGGTTTAGTAGAGGTGCTACACATATGGAATGTGGTATGCATTTCTAGAGGAGGTCACTATATTGTTAGTTTTGCTTATTTTTTTTTACTTTCTTATAAGAAAAATCTCAGAGTGAGGTGATCTAGAAATAGTTATAATGTAAAAATAAAATACATCAATAAAACTTTTTTTAAATATAGATAAATCAGTAAATAAGTAAATAAAAAATGAATGAATTGATGGATAGATGGATGGATGACCTGTATAGTCCCTAGTACTTGCAATCCATTAAGTGGTGTAGTGCCGATGCAATATTTACAGCATCCACTCTCACCATAAAGACCTTGACTATGAGTATCACATGACATTCAATCATAAAATATACCAAACTCTCCAGATAGAGGATAGAACTGAAGCATTTATTTAGACAAGAGAAAACCAAATCCCAAAACCAGTAAGCTGATTTCATCATAGTACCAAAGATATTTAGAAGCCATAATAACACTGAGAGCCACAGCATCCTTCAGCCTTCCCACAAACCAATACAAGATCAATATCTACTCAGAAACTTATTGGACTCCTTGCCTGAGTGTTCTCTCTCCCACACAGTCTGGCTAGCTCTGACCAGCTTCCTGTGGGCTCTGCTTCCCTTCATCAAAACACCTCCCACCACAGGTTCCATGTAACTACATTCAGCCTATTTGGGGGCAGAATTTACTTTCAAAGCAAGGTAGGTCTTCAAAATCCCCCCTAGGTTTGTTAAGGGACAGGGAACATCTTCAAATTCCCATTCCCATTAAAAATGGGTAGGCTGTAGTTTGGAAAAAGTCAAAGTCCTTGAAAGAATTATGTGTGAGTGGCTTCATTTCCCTAAGTCAGGCAAAGATTGGAACCCAGCAGGTGGCACTGAAGTGGAATATGTATGTCTATGTATTCTTCTTTTATACTTTCTTATGTCCACGTGGTTTGTACATCATTTTATCAACTCTGTAGTTAGCCCAACTACTTAAGCATTTTTCTTTGTTAGTTAAAATCTCAAACCTGACTTTGAATTAAAGGAGTTAAAATAAATGTTTGAATGCGTAAAGGTGGATGCTTCAATTAGCTGGAAAACTTAGTTTTATGGATATGCTCATTCCCCTGGATGACAGATAAATGATGCATCAACATAGATAATATATGGGACCACTACTGAACCTGAATTTAAATTCTTTCCAGCTCAGAAGGATCTGCTAAAATTTCCACTTTCCTGGCAAAGCCTGAGAGAATCTAGGGTCACTTCCAAGTACAATAAAACATCAAAGAAAGATTTTTGTGGAGGTAAACAGCATATACAGCATAGAATGTCTCACAGAATGGTAAGGTCACAGAATATCAAACTGGGAGGAAGGTTATAGATGTTAGAATTCCAAAATTTCAGTCAGAATTGACCTTGGAGGCCATTTAATCAAGTTCATAACTAGAAAATGATTCCCTTCACACTTTAAATAATAAAGAAGACTTTGCTTAGAGACATCCTATGAGGGGGAAATTCACCACCTCCCAAGGGAACTGACTTTCTTCCTGGGTAATTCTAATTGTTCGTAAGTTTTTACCTCACATTGACCCTAAATCTACTTCTTTCCTACCTAATGCACCTAGATCTTTCCTCTGGTACTATAAAGAACAATAGTCCAGGGGAGGGAGAACCAGGCCTTGAGGCCACAGGTTCCCTACCCTTAAACAAGACTAATATTCCTTCCATTTTAGAGATTTTGTGTATTATTTTTTCAATACTTGAAGGCAGCTCTGATGCCCCTTAATCCTTACCTTCTCCAGGCTAAAAATTCCCAATTCTTGAGAGAGAGAAAGAGAGAGAGAGAGAGAGAGAGAGAGAGAGAGAGAGAGAGAG